>NC_073303.1:297244106-297611606 GCF_027595985.1 Sorex araneus | reverse complement strand
CTCAGATGCTATGACTTCATGAAGATCTCTTTATTGCTAAGGGAATTCAAAATAATCAAATCTTTTTCATGAATACTACAAAAGAAGTAAAAAAAAAAGCAGAAATTTTGTTCTTCCTCAGTCTGTTTCCAGGTATTTTAAGTTCACTAACTTATCTCATTACCAGAGTGAAGTATAACTCCCTAGCAAGGCAAGGAACTGAATCCGCTCGAGCACTACCATCTAGAATTTGAGAGTCAAAACCACCGGGCACCTGTAGCTATTAAAAAGGTTCTTTGCAGAATCACTCATAGCATCTTCATGTTTGCTGTCTGCTGGTTATCCCGTAACTGTGATTTCCAGTTTGATTTCTACCCTCCCGGAGCCTGCCCTCTGAGACACAGGCAGGCTGGGCACTGGGCAGATCCAGGAGGAAACCTTCCCATTCCTTGGGGTGTGAATGGGACCCACCTGCTGCTTTCAGGAACCACAGGCTCAGCTGGAGGTCTGAAGTTCCACTAAATGAAGGGATGCAACAAAAGGACCTAGCAAGCAGTTCCGTAATAAAAGGAAAGCCTTCATGTTTATCTTATAGCAATTTTATTTAACATACAAACTAATCTTTCCAGTTGACATACCTCATCCTTCAGCTGAACTCGACTATTTTCATGACTCTGGTATTCCATTCTACATTTTGAAACTTTACGATCAGCAGCTGCAATTTTTCTCTCGAACTCAGTGTTATTCCCAATCTCGTTTTCCAGAAATTTGATCTTCTCTTTAACCAAAATTTCTTTTTCTCTTAATTCCTGCTTTATATTTGACAATTGCTGGAATTAAAAGAACAATTAAATATGGTTAGATGACCAATAAAAGAAAAAGAGACAAAACTCAAAGGTATTTAGATTTTAGTTATATATTCAGAATTTATTTCACCAAATAAGAATATATTTTTTCACTTTTTGTTTATAAATTTCATTTCGGCATCGTGATTTACAAAGTCTATCATAACAGAGTTTTAGGAAGCCAATGTTCCAAATACATGATCAGTGTCAGTATCCTCCAAAAATGACCAAGGTCCTAAGAGAATATTTAAAGACTATATTTACATGGGAAAAAATCAGTACAGTACATCTCCACATCTGTAAACTCATATTTTTAAAGATCTCAATATTTTCTTTCATCTATCTATACATTGCTAGTGATAAAAGTATTTTTATAAACAAAAGACGATATCTGAAAAATGTGTCAAATATCATGTTTCATATTGGATTTCAATAATATTTTTCAAAATATTTCACAGGCAGTTCCCTTTGCTGTTTAGGAGAATACAAAATAAATGGAATATATAAAATATATAACAGATATTAACAGATATGGACAAAGTACTATGGAAACAAAGATATTATTAAATATCACCTAAAAGAGAAATTGAAATCATTAACCAAGAGTCTGCGAATCAAGCCTGAAAAATGTGGAGATACAAAATACTCAGTGTTAAAGTGCTGGGTGGGGAGGTAGAAATGGGATGGAGATTAATATTAAAGGGCAGGACTCTTGAAAAGGGTGAGGCTAGAAGGGTAGAGTTTAGGTTCCAATGGTGAAGAAATTCACATACCACGGAAAGATACACATACACTCTCAAATAATGTGGCGTAGGATTTTAAAGCTGGAGAATAAAAAGAGCATGTGTGGATTGAGCAAATGATTCTGGCAACAATAAGTTAAATAAACTGGAGAAAGAAAATAGTTTTGGTTGGGAGAGTGCTGAGGGGATTGGGGACTACAGCAGATGCTGGTGGGGGCCTGGGGGGTTACTTGGCTTTGCTGTGCTTGAGAGTGATCTCTGGAGGTGCTTGAGGGGTCACATACAGTGCCATGAGGGATCCCATACAGTGCTGGGGACAGAAAAGAAATCTGATATATTCCAGTCAAGCATCTTAACACCCTGTACTATCTGGCCCTACAGTTAAATATTTTTCCAGTTCTTCAAAATAGAGTTCCACTAACTAATTCCAAAAGGGAGAGTACAATATCACTAAGCTTTAGAGTGCTTCATGTATTATACATATTAGCATATCAAATATACACCTGAGATGCTCTACATTTTAAATTGTTTTAATTTTTCACCTAGTATTCCGATGTTTCTAGAACAAAAGTAACCGCTGTTGGAGAGGATGTGGGGAGAAAGGGACCCTTCTACACTGCTGGTGGGAATGCCGACTGGTTCAGCCCATTTGGAAAATAATATGATGCTTCTCAAAAAATTAGAAATTGAGCTCCCATTTGACCCAACAATACCACTTCTGGGAATATATCCCAGAGAAGCAAAAAAGTATAGTCGAAATGACATCTGCACTTATATGTTCATCGCAGCACTGTTTACAATAGCCAAAATCTGGAAAAAACCCGAGTGCCTAAGAACAGATGACTGGCTAAAGAAACTTTGGTACATCTACACAATGGAATCCTATGCAGTTGTTAGAAAAGATGAAGTCATGAAGTTTGCATATAAGTGAATCAACATGGAAAGTATCATGCTAAGTGAAATGAGTCAGAAAGAGAGAGATAGACACAGAAAGATTGCGCTCATCTGTGGAATATAAAATAACAGAGTAGGAGACTAACACCCAAGAATAGTAGGAATAAGTACCAATCGGTTGGCTCCATGGATTGGAAGCCGGCCTCACATGCTGGGGGAAAAGGCAGTTCAGATAGAAAAGGGAACACCAAGCAAAATGTGATTAGAAGACCCACTCGGGAAGGGAGATGCGTGCTGAAAGTAGACTATAGATTGAACACGATGGCCACTCAGTACCCCTATTGGGAACCACAACACCCAAAAGGAAAGAGAACAAAAGGGAATGCCCTGCCACAGAGAAGGGGTGGAGTAGGGAGGGGGGATGGGATTGGAGGGTGGGAGGGATACTGGGTTCATTTGTGGTGGAGAATGGACACTGGTGGAGGGATGGGTGCTCGGACATTGTATGAGGGAAACACAAGCACAAAAATGTGTAAATCTGTAACTGTACCCTCACGGTGACTTACTAATTAATAAATTAATTAATTTAATTTAAAAATAACATTATATAATTGTTGTATTCTTTCTAATTATTAGACTTAATCAAAGGGTATGTCAAATTTTTCTAGGTGGATATTTCAAATGGTTATTCTAGAACTGTTCCATCTTAAAGTGAGTTATCTATATGAAATTGATATTTAAACATCTACTTCAACATTTGCATTTTATTTCTTTACTTATTTTAATTGAATCACCATGAGATACAGTTACAAAGCTGTTCATGATTGGGTTTAAGTCATACAAACACTTACATTTTTACGTGCTATCAATTCACATTTAAATTTTTATAGGGTGACAGTTAAAAGTAAAATCCAAAAATTCCTCCCTAGGAATAAAAGCATAATTGAAAAATATATTTTTATCTAAATATTTTGTTTCTTGTAGGGTACAATTTTAGGATTGTATGGCCAGAGTCTTGCCAGAACAGAGGAACAAAACCTGTTTTGTAGAAAGAAGACAATCAAAGAGACAAATCTCAGATTAAATTCTTTAATGGTATGAGCTGGCTCTTACGGCTCACCAAACTCTACTTATACTTACACATCCCAACTCTGTGTTCAGTGACTCATGTTTGGAGAGAAGTAGCTGCACCATAGAAATCAGAAATGCTATAAATCTAGAGAAGGGGCAGGGGAAGAGGGTGTAATGGTTCAGTTTTGTTTTGTTCTCAGAGACTGGACTGTTAAACACTTTGAAGTCATTACCCAGTGAAACACCCTCCCTAGCCTCTTACAATACAAACTTCAGCTAGGACATGTCAACTGGGAAATATGGAGCCACTATGAGTATGGCCAAGCTGCTGCTAGGAGAACTTTGCCAAATCAGCAGGTCAGGCCAATTTAGCAATGGCAGTGGACGGCAATGTATTACGGATCTGCAGTCCTGAACCTGGCATGTTTGATTAACACAGAAGAGATAGTCAGGACTTGATGTGTGAAAATATTGGAGACCAACATCAGCTTTAAGAATTAAGATATCTGGGGGCTGGAGCGGTAGCACAGTGGGTGGGGCATTTGCCTTGCACGCGGCCGACCTGGGTTCGAATCCCGGCATCCTATATGGTCCCCTGAGCACCGCCAGGAGTGATTCCTGAGTGCAGAGCCAGGGGTGGCCCCTGTGCATCACTGGGTGTGACCCAAAAAGAAAAAAAAATTAAGATGTCTACTTATATATATTTAAAATAAAAGAATCATAAGTAAGCCACATGTAGACATCAGAATTCCAAATTCCGAGGGACCTGAGCTGCTTGCTTGCCAATTTCTTTCTTTTCTCTCTTTTTTTTGGGGGGGAACGATAGGAAGTGAGGGTGGAGGTGTGGATGAAGACAGAGGATGAGACCACATCCAGCAGTGCTCAGGATTTAGTCCTAGCTCTGTGCTCAAGGATCACTCCTGGCATTGTTGGGGGATTCATGTGCAGTGCCAAGAGATTAAACCCGGGTTCACCAAATGCTACACACGTGTCCTACCCACAGCGCTATTTCTCAAGTTCCCACAGATGGGGTTTTGAGGACAAAAAAATATCCACCATATTTTCAGGTTGCTAGCACCCAAATAAATTTTTCCCCCACATCAACCCCTGTTTTTGAGTAACTGGCTTTCAAGTGGCCAGCATCTGAACTTGGATTCAGTAATCCCGTTGCTCATTGATTTATTCGAGCGGGCACCAGTAATGTCTCTCATTGAGAGACTTATTGTTACTGTTTTTGGCATATCCAATACGCACGGGTAGCTTGCCAGGCTCTGCCGAGCGGGCTCGATACTCTCGGTAGCTTGCCGGGCTCTCCGAGAGGGGCAGAGGAATAGAACTCGGGTCGGCCCCTGGGTTCAGTAATAATAACATTATCTTTTGACTTTCTCTCTTGTTCCACCTTTCAGAAATGACAGAATCCAGATTCTGACATTTAAAAAAACTATTGAGTATCTTCATAAAATCACATTTCTAAATGAAGGTAGAGACATCTTTCAACAGCACTTCCAAACATCTTGAATTCTACTACCAAAAGTAATTTTCAAATAACAGTCTGATTAACACTTGGAAACAGATTAGTTGAATAGAAAAGAGGTAGATCAAGCTGAACACTGCAAGAACAACTTTACCAAGGCACACTGGTCTATGTCCTGATCTCTCTTCTGCATCTGATCTATTGTGTTCTCCCACTGTTTAATGAGTTCTTGTCTTTCATCGTGAATTTTACGAAAATCTTGTGCTGCTTTATCCAATTCTAACTGTCAAATAAAGAACAAATAACATTTCTGTGAATTTAAGTGCCTGTGTAACATTACCTGACAATGAAGAATTCAAGATCTCTAAACCAACCTGTGCACTTAGAGTCTCTGTAAGTTCATCATTGAGTAGCTTTCTCTTCTGACCAAATTCTGAATTCAGTCTTTCTAACTGTAGTGTCAGCGCCTGCGATATAATCACAAAAAATTATATTTATAATAACGATTTTATTAATACTTAGTGTAACATATCCCACAGTATTGTTACACTATAAAATACATGTATTTGATATGTCAATTTTCATTATCTTTAAACACCAAAAGGTTAATCTATTGAGTCTACATATAATCACAATAAACACTCACTTTTTATTGAAAAAACATATTTTAATGTTGGAAAAAGGTTAAGCAGTAACTACTGTTTAGAATTATTTAATGCATTCTGTATTACATATACTGAAAATAGCATAGTAATAATATATGTTCATAATATAGTGTTACCAGATTTAATTATGGATAGATTTTAAATAATGGTTATTTATAATGATATGTTAAACAATCAATAACATTACAATCTTGAATCAGGAAAAAACCACATATAACACTCAAAGTATTACTGAACACCCCCCAAATTAAAATATTTATACATTGTATTAGAATAAAACATGCTTTTTGAGAGACAAGAACTTTTAGGCTTTCAAGAAAATTCTGTTTGTATTTCAGTAAAGTCAATTTTCTAGTGAAAGGATACTTTATTGGGCCCTAAAAGAAGTCCCTGACTCAGAATAGTTTATGATATATCATTTAAAATTCTGAGTCCAATTTTGGTAAAAATTTTGACATACTACAGAGTAATGAAAAAACTCATAATCTCTCACCCTAATTTTGTTGTCATCCTGTTGAGCATACTTCTGAATAGTAAAGGCATCACTATCTTTATGAGCTGATTCTTCTAACCAAGCATCCAACGCTTGCTGGTCCCAATTCATCTGACACTTCAAGTTATCCAACTTTTGAGTAGCTTTAAATATTGCATTCTAATTTCCCAAGAGAGAGGGAAATAAGAGAAGACAAAACCGCATTTACGATACACTATAATCAAATATGCAACACACCTTATAAAAAATAAACAAGAACTTCTGCTCCTGTCCTAACCCTCCTGCTGTATATAACATATTTAATTGCATAACTAACATTTAAAGCATACTAAGTACTTGAGCTGTGAAATAGAAAGGATATGATTATATAAAGTAGAGAACAACAGTTAAAGCAAGTTGCTTAAAGAAAGCTTTTCTTTATTAAGGGTAGCTATCCCAGAGAAATCTCCTTAGTCACTCCACCCAGAACATATGTTAATCTTAACAAAAATAATGTGCTTGGCAAGCTAACTTAAGACAAAGACAAGACTCTTCTTTTTTAAAAAATGTTTTTATTTTTATAAAGTAGTTCACAATGTTTGATTATATTTAATATTTAAACACCAACTCCACCACCATTTCACCTTCCCACCACTATATTTAGGATAGTTCCATCTGATTTCCAACCCCTGCCCCAAAGCAGAACCGAAATTCATTTTGTATTGTTTGTTATAAATAAATGCTGAAAGTGACCAAAAAAAGTTTCCTTAGAGGAAAGTGAGTGAAGATGGTTGCATTTCACACAGGGGCCATTAAGCCCTTCTATAAGATATTAATAAGATGTTGTTGAAGATTGAATCTTGTGTGCTTACATATTATATATGTGTGTGTAAATATATTTCCATCCAAGATTGGTTGCCTTCTCCTTTAAACCCCACCAAATATGGTATCCTACTCTTGGAATATTAGCAGTGTGAGGTATGAGATATCATGTGATCCAAGAGAAAGTTCACTTGTGGGTGAGCTTGGGCAGAGGACGTGGAGAGCGGCCATGAGCATGGCAGCGGTTGGGTTCTAGAGGGTTTTAGCTGCTGGGGCTGGGTCCCTTGGGGTGGGGAGGGGCCTCACCTGCCCTCCTCTGGGGTACCCCAAATGAAACAGCCTGGCGTGGGATCCATGACAGGGCTATAACATGTGTCGTTTTATGCTTTCTTCCGGACAAGTCTCTTTCAACTCTACTTCTGATCATACTGCTGCCTTTTATATAGAAATACCCACCTACTCGTACTTCTGGAACACACGGCAGCCACACCCAATGTCCAACTGACTACCACTGCCATGTAAACTCATTTACCAGTCCAGTTTCAGAGACTCATAATCAAATCTCAAAAGAGATCAGCTGAGTGCAACTATTTCTCAGATACATGGGTCCCTGGCTGAAACCTCTGGGACAATCTCAGGAGGTGGGCAGGCAGGCCGAGTAGGAGCACAGCAGATTGAATGGGAATGTAGCATAGAAGTCAGCTAACCTTGACTAACAAAAACATTAACACAGGAAGGCTCAAGGAGCAACAACACCCTGGTAAACCCTCAGACAAGGACTTAAATGTCCCCATGGTAAGATACAACAATTTTCACAAATTTTCTTTTACAGAAGTATTTTTTTTAATTTATTCTTTTATTGAATCACCATGTGGAAAGTTACAAAGATTTCAGGTTTAAGTCTCAGTTATATAATGCTCAAACACCCATCCCTTCACCAGTGCACATATTCCACCACCGAGAATCACAGTATACCTCTCCCCTTCCCCCCCACTCCCCCAGTCCCCACCCCACATGTGTAACTGGTAAATTTCACTTTACTTTCACTTTACTTTGATTACATTCAATATTTCAACAAAAAACTCACTATTATTGATTTGGAGTTTCTCCCCCCTAAAGTCGACCTGCTGAAAAGAAAGCATTTGATAATTTGTTTTCCATTGCTGAGAATGAAGAGATAAGAGGTCGAGAGGCCACACTAGCAGCCACAGGGTTTTGGATTTCTGTATTTTAGTATTTTAGTAACTAAGTCCAGAGAAATATCTGTCAGAAATTGCAACATTGTAAGCTTGTACCTCTCAGCTACTTTATATTCCACATATGAGTGCAATCTTTCTGTGTCTGTCTCTTTCTTTCGGACTCATTTCACTCAACATGATACTTTCCATGTTTATCCACTTACATGCAAATTTCATGACTTCATGTTTTCTGACAGCTACGTAGTATTCCATTGTGTAGATATACCAGAGTTTCTTTAGCCAGTCATCTTACAGAAGTATTTTTTAAATCATTCAAATAGCCACTTAGTGGTACCAAGCAATATAAAACAAATTATTGTGGACCTGCTGCAGGGGCATATTTGAGGGGTGGTTGAGAAAATGGAGACAGTGGTGGAGCGAAGGTGACAGTGGTGGTGGAATTGGTGTTGGAATATTGAGTGCCTCTAACAAATCATCATGAATAACTCTGCAAATCACAGATCTTAAATAAAGTGAGAAAAAATATTAAAAATAATTCCATTTTAAATACAATAGTTAAAGATATAAAAATATTTTTGCAGATGCATTTTTTGTCATTTTAGATTTCATCTTGTTGTGCTCAGGCCTTAGTTTGAGTCCTGTGGTTGGAGATCATTCCTAGTGGTGTTCTGGGGACCATATGTGGTACCAGAGATCAAACTGAAGTTGGCCGCAAGAAAGACAAGTGTCTTAATCTGTCTACTATTTTTCCAGCCCCCATAAATGTATCTTTTTTAACAAATATAGATTCACAACAGAAAAGAGATCAGTATGCTAAAACAGATTAATGTATATATGTATATGTATATATGCTATATATGTATATATTATACATATAGATTTGTATATTTATATAGGATAAATACATAATTAAATGTAGATATCATATATAGATTTCCTTATATATGGAAAGAAAAGAATTAGAATATGAAAAGAGTTTCAAATACATAACTGAAAATTAAGGCAGAGAAAAATAAGGTACAGCAATCATTAGAATCACATGTGGATAAATATGAAAGAAAAATTATAAATGGTTTTCAAAATTAAGAGTGATTTTAATGTCTTTTAAAATTTAGGACTTATAAATGAATTATGACAAGTACTTCATAACAGGCAGCTGAATGAGTATTTGATAAATGAATACTAGAAAAATAAAAGTAATAGTCAATCCTTATTTTGTTCCATTCATAGCTTAATGTACCTTTTATTGTCCCAAACACAATATAAGTAAATTTTAGGAAACCGACAAATACCTTTTCTATTTAGGAACTAATAATGCATATTTGGTGAGAGAAGACCACCAATGGCACAAAATTCTAAGCAACATTCCAGAACATACCTCCTTATCAGTTTTCTTTTCCCTTATCGAAGCAGTCTCATTTTCCAGGCGTTGGATTTCCTCCTTCACTCGTCCCAGTTCTCTCTCAGCAATGGCCTTAAAATGTTCTTCACTTTTAATCTCATTCTCCCTGGCTTTACAGAGACACTACAGGATACAAAATAGAAATACTTTTCAAATTTTACTCGTCATAAAATACTTTAAAGAAGCCATTACCCAAAAAGCAACAGTGTTCCACCAAATATTCATATTGAGTCCTACTCATTCCACTACTCTGAGAGTTATACCACATTAGACTATGATTCGGTGTCTTGTAGGAATTCTTAGCCACGGGCCCACGAACTCGGCACCCCTCACCCCCACAGGCCCGTGAGATTGCTCACAAGCATCCTCAGGCCACTGCCAACCCCATGCCAATCCAGACTGTACAGCCACAGGGGCAGCTTCACTCCTCACGCCACCCACCCCTCTCGTGCTGCAGTCACTGACTGGAAATGACAGAAGGCGACAAAAGGCAGAATAGTGCACAGAGATCACCTTACATCTCAAATTCTATTCTTACCACCCACAAAATGCAAAAATAAAAAAAAAAAATCCATGGAAATGAGTTTCTAAAACACAGGATCAGGGAGGCCTCAGGCTCACCAAGAACCTTGATGTCATTCAAGAAGAAGCTCAGGGGCCGGAGCGATAGCACAGCGGGTAGGGCGTTTGCCTTGCACGCGGCCGACCCGGGTTCGATCCCCGGCATCCCATATGGTCCCCCAAGCACCGCCAGGAGTAGTTCCTGAGTGCAAAGCCAGGAGTAACCCCTGAGCATCGCTGGGTGTGACCCAAAAAGCAAAAAAAAAAAAAAAAAAAAAAAGAAGAAGCTCAGAACACCAAAGGATAGGAAATGAGAGAATCTCTGCAAGGAAATTCAATCAACAAGGGGAAGTGTATGTGAAATGTAAAAGCATTTTCATTGCAATGGAATCGAAAGAGGTATTTTACAACAGTAAAGGCATAGCAACAGAACTCAGGATGTCAAAACCTGTATCAGAGGTTCTAAAGACCAAACACAAGCCAGAATCAGAAAGAGGAAATTAGAAAAGCAACTTTTAGAAATAGAAGAAAATATAAACTATTTAATGGATAACTGCAGAAGGAATAATCTCTGAATTATAAGAACGTTTGAAAGAGAGAGAAAAAGTGAAATGAGAAATGGAAGACTATAGCTCAAAAATCCCCCCAATCATTGGGGGGAGTCTTATGAACAGATCCAGTAGGTGCAAAGACCACCTTAAAAATATATTCAAATAGGGGGCTGGAGCAATAGCACAGCGGGTAGGGCGTTTTCCTTGCATGCAGTTGACCCGGGTTCGATTCTCAGAATCCCATATGGTCCCCTGAGCATCGCCACGAGTTAATTCCTGAGTGCAAAGTCAGGAGTAACCCCTGTGCATCGCCGGGTGTGACCCAAAAAGCCAAAAATAAAATACATATATATATATATATTCAAATAGAATGACACCAAGACACAGTATAATCAGAATGGCAAGAACCAGAGAGAGAGAGAGAGAGAGAGAGAGAGAGAGAGAGAGTTGACATAAAGCAGCAAGAGAAAAATCTAAAATATAAGGGAAACAACAAAAAGCTCACAACAGATTTCTCATATGAAATCACACAAGCAAGAAAAGAATGGAATGTTATATTTACAGCACAGCATAAGAAAGATCTTAATTAAACCTAGGACTCTTTACTCAGAACACAGAATGAGAAAAATCTTGACCCTCAGATCCTCTGCCCGAAAGTCTATCATCCAGATTTGAGGAAGGGATAAAAACATTCTCAGACAAACAAGAACTCATCTAATTCATCTGATGATGAATACTAAATTATTCCCCACAAAAAAAATTAATGTCTCAGGACAAAATAACCAAAAAAATCTCCACAGGAAAATGGAGATAAATTCATTTGTGTCAATAATTTTTCTGAATACTCATGACTAAATTCTCCATGAAAATGTTCAGAGTGAAAGGATGAAAACAATCATAGAAGACAATAATAGACCAAAAAGAAAAAAAAAGAGCCCGGGACAGCTATACTTATACCATGCCAAATAATAATCAATCTAAAGAAGGTAAATAGATTAAAGTGACTGAATAAAAAAGGAATCAAGAAAAAGTTAAAGGATTTTTCCGAACAAAGAAGAATGAAGAAATTGTCTACAGTCACAGCAAAAACAGCACTGAAAGAGTTTGGTAGCAAAATAGGTATACATCAGGAAAGAAGAACAAGCACAAATCTACAACCTAAACACACACCTTAACTACCTAGAAAGGATCAACAAATGAACTCCAGAATTAGGAGATGGAAGGAATAAAATCTTTTTTAAAAAAATAGAATAGAAATCAATGAAAAAGAAATCAAGAAAAAAAATAGAGCCAATAAAATCAGAGCTGAGTCTTCAAATGAATAAGATAAACAAACTCTTTCTTGGTGATACTCACAAGGAAAACAATTTAAACTTCCCAAATAAATCAGATCAGAGATGAAAGGAGAGAAATTACAACAGATCCCTCAGAAATTCAAAATATTATAAGAGGTTACAATAAGCAACTTTATGCTGTTAAACGGGAGAAATGAGAAAAAATGGAGAGACTCTTAGAATCATGTAATCTTTAAAACTGAACAAGGGGGAAATAGAAAGTCTGAAGAGGTTAACTACAAAGCAAGGAATTGAAACAGTAATCAAAACTCTCCCCAAGAACAAAAGCCCTGGTCTAGATGGATTCATTGATAAGGTCTATCAAAATTCCAAAGATATACTACTTCTACTATAAAGCACTTCCAAAATATACAAGAAATAAGAATGCTTCCTAATAGCTTCTATGAAACCAACATTACAAGAATACTCAAAGCAGGTAAACGAAAAAAAAAAGAAACTTTAGACCAATTTCCCTGATAAACACTGACACAAAAAATCCTTAGCAAAATCTTAGGGAGTCAATTCAAAAAACATATCAAAAAGATCATAATCAAATGGGATTCACCCCAGGATTCAAGGGTGGGTCAACATATGCAAACAAATGAATGTAATATACAATATTAGTAAAAGGAAAGAAAAGATCATAATAAATAAATCAATGCAGAGAAAGCTGTTGACAAGTCCAAAATCCATGTATGATAAAAAAACAAAATAGAGATAGAAGAATTCTTTAAGATAGTAATGGTAGGGTTGGAGAGATATTACAATGGGTAGGGCACTTGCCTTGAACATGGCCAACCATCAAAATTCTGATGAGATTCTTTAAGGACTTCAAATGGACATAAAGTTTGTATGGAATCATGAAACACCTCAAACAGTCAAAGCCTTAGTAATAAATAAGAAATGGGGAGATACCACGCTACCTAACTTGAAACTATACTATAAACAATAGTATTCAAAACAACATAGAACTAGTAGAAAAAGAGATTCTGACCAATGAATTAGAATTGAAATCCTAAAGACAACCCCCCAGGTCTATGGAAAACTGATTTTCAACAAGGGAGCTGAGTAAGTTAAGACAGCTTCCTCCACAAATGGCATCGGGAAAACTGGATTATCACAAGAAAAAAGTGAAGCTGGAGTCATTTCTTACACCTTACACAAAAGTAAATTCAAAGTTGAGATAGAAATAATATATGTTGGGACTGGAGAGCAAATACAGCTAGCAGGGCTTGCAGACACCTTGCAGATGGTTGATTCAGACTTAATATGGCCTCTGAATACGGCCAGGAGTAATTCCTGAGTGCAGAGCCAGGAGTAAGCTCTGAGCACCCACCAAGTGTGGCTCAAAAACAGACAAAAAGAATATACTGCAGCACAATGGCAAGCACAACTAAAGTGAAAACTAAAAACTTTTTCTTAAGATCTGGAACAAGGCAATGTTCACTTTTTTTTTTTTTTTTTTTTTGCTTTTGGGTCACACCCGGCAATGCACAGGGGTTACTCCTGGCTCTGCACTCAGGAATCACCCCTGGCGGTGCTCAGGGGACCATATGGGATGCTAGGAATCGAACCCGGGTGGGCCGCGTGCAAGGCAAACGCCCTACCCGCTGTGCTATTGCTCCAGCCCCGGCAATGTTCACTTTTGACACTGCTTTTCAACTTAGATGTCCTGCCAGCATAATAAAACAGGGAAAACATATCAATGGAATACAGATTAGAAAAAAAGAGTAAAACTATCACTACGTTCAAATGACAGAATACACATATAAAACTCTAAAGACTACACAAAAAAACTATAGAAATAATTAACAAGTCTAGTAAAGCAGCAAGCTACAAAACCAATTCACATAAATCTGCTACGTTTCCATATACAACTATAATATGGAAAAACAGGAAGTAAAGAAAATAATACTTAAAAAAGAAAATAATACTATTTACAATTATATCAAAAACCTTATAAATAAAAACATAAAATATCAAAAAATACTAGAAAGTGAGCCTAAAAGTGTAGGTGAAAGAACTATGCATTGAAAACTATATGGTATTATTAAAAGAAATAGGAAAAGAAACAAAAAAAATTCTATGGTCATAAACTGGAACAAAAACATTATTTAAAAATCAATCTGCCATGGAGGCAGGGGAAGGGTGAGAAAGAGGGAGTATACCAGGGATATTGGTGGGGGAAGAATGTGCACTGATGGAGAGATGGGTGTTTGATCATTGTGTGATTGTAACCCAAACATGAAAGCTTGTAACTATCTCAGTGATTCAATAAAATTTAAAAAACAAAATCAATCTTACCTAAATCAAACACATATTCAAAGCAATTATATCAATAAACTAATAACATTCTTTAAGGAAACAAACCAAACAACTCTAAAATTTGTATGCAGCCATTGAAGACCAGAATAATCAAAATAATTAAACAAAATAAAGAAAAATGTAAAGCATCATAAGCCCTGATTTCAAAGTATACTACAAAGAAATAGTGCTTGAATGATATGTGTAGGATATCATTGGTTTGTCCTTTCTCCCTTGCCACAAAAAGCTTAGGTTTATCAGGTCACACCCATCACAGTGCTCATGAGTCACTCCTATTCCTTTGTTTATCTGTAACCACTTCTCTATGCTCTCTTCTCAAGCAATTAACCAGCTTTTTCCCCTAATCAGACTTTGTTAATTTGTAAGGTCAGATCTTTATAGGACACTGGACTTGTAAGTTAATATTGCCTTTTTCCT
Organism: Sorex araneus; assembly: GCF_027595985.1. Classification (NCBI taxonomy): domain Eukaryota; kingdom Metazoa; phylum Chordata; class Mammalia; order Eulipotyphla; family Soricidae; genus Sorex; species Sorex araneus. The sequence continues at coordinate 297,596,852 of NC_073303.1, read as the reverse complement.
CTCCTTGTGTCTTTTTAATAGTTTACTTTAAAGCAATGTCCTTTTTGTATGGACAAAGGAAGGCAGTTAAATTATGGTTTTGTAACTTGGGATTTAATTGACTTTGAATATTATTTATTTCTGGGCATCTGCTTTCTCGACTCAAGCCTCAGTTGCCCTTAGTTCCTAGTACCCCAAAAGCAGGGTCCCGATGAGGAACTGAAGGGACCCAGGGCAAGCTGTGAGCTACCCTGGCATCGATATGGGCCAGGCCAAAGTGTCATGATTCTTAACTATAAGTTAAGAGCTTGATCATAGACAAATGCTGCCATGATCCAAAAGCAACAATGAGACTAGGACCCTGCTAGGAATAGGAAAGACTAATCTGGCCTGAGCACTGTAGTCTGAGATCGAGATGACCCCAGGAAAGCAATTCTATAAGCTTAATGCATCTCTTACTGTGTCCATACAAAATGATTAATATTATGAATGCTTATATGTTAGTTGGACAAGGAGAGGAGAAACACACCCATGGGATTCCGCTCTTGGGTGGGTCGTCCTGCTGAAAGAGAATCTGTCCTAGAAGAAGCATCCCATGAGGGAAAAGAACTTTAATCCTACTGATTGTGACCACACCTATGTGTAAACCCCAACCCCCTCATGCTGGGGGAATTTAACTAGGCTGAAAGAGTGGGCTGGGGGAATCCAGATCCAGATCCAGATCAGAGCGAGAAGGAGAATGAAGTAGCATGGGGGAGGGAGAAGCAGGAGGAGAATCAGAGGAGAATGGAGATGGGAATGGAATAAACTGTAACTGAGACCAACCAGCCTGGCCCTTGTTTCTTTCATCACCTGCCCATCGCCATCGACCTTCCCAGGGTGGGGGAAGCGGCGTGAGACTATCGAACGCTGGCAGTGGGAGAGATAGAGTGCCACTGTCCCCTTTTTGTGATTACACAGATATGGTACTGGAACAAAATCAGGCTCATAGACCAATAGACTTAAATTAAGGTCCAGAAATGAACCCACACATATACAAATTTGTAATTTAGGACAAAGGAACAAGACCAATGGAGACAAAATGTTCCTTTGTTTTCAAAAAATGTTGTGAAGACTTGACAACCACATGGAAAAAAATAAAAGTGAATCCCTATGTAACAATCATACACAAAAAGGTAATGCAAAATAGACTTGGATATTGGACTCCAAACTGTAAGATACATTGAAGAAAACATTAAAGACATACTCCAGGATCTCAAAATCTGAGAGGCATTTGGAAATTCAACCCCACTGACAAGGGAATCAAACCAAGAATATGTAAATGAGATTATAGGGGGGGGGGGATAGAGAGCTAGTACAGCAGGTAAGCTGCTAGCCTTGCACGTGACCTACCCAGATTTGATCCCCAGCACCCAATATAGTTCCCCAAGCTCCATCAGGAGTGATCTCTGAGGGCAGACACAGGAGTAAGCCCTGAGCACCAACAAGTGTGGCCCCCAAACAAACAAACAAAAACAGAAAAAGAAAAGATATAACTTCATTAATCACCAAGGAAAAGGGCATATACCCAAAAAACAGAAGTGCTGGGACTGTAAATTGGTGCAACTTCTTTTTGTGTGTGTTTTTTGTTTGTGTTTTGGGCCACACCTGGCAGTGCTCAAGGCTTACTCCTGGCTCTGCACTCAGGAATTACTTCAGTGGGCTCCAGGAACCATATTGGATGCCAGGGGTCAAACATGGGTTAGCCGCATGAAAACAAACGCCCTACCTGCTGTACTATTGCTCCAGCCCCCTTGTGCAACTTCTATGCAAAATGATACGAAGATTCCTAATTCAGCAATACTATTCTAAGTCAGTATATACAGATGAGAAAATATTACTTAGAAATGCTATTTGCACATATATATATTTATAGAAGCATTATTCATAATAGACATTGGAACTCTGGTTAAGTATGATCACATATACAAAAACAGTGAAGATAATCCCTTAAAACAACAGAAGATTGTAAATCAATAAAATCTATTAAAAAGAAAATTAATCACATACTCATTACCTATTTCATAAAAATAAATACATTTTAAAAATTCATTTGATATAAAGTTTGTAAAATCTCCATTCTGATTGGTGAAGCTTTCTGTGCATCATCATGAATGAGGATCTACACACAAACAGATTTTCTATAAAAATGGATGCTTCCTTAGTGACTGTAACTTTTAAATTTTTACTGTTACTATTCTAAAATACCCTAGATGTTCCCTAGATATCTATAAAAGAATTCTGAATACTATTTACAAGAATTATCTTTGTATATTTCAATTCTTTTTATTTTCCCTTGGTCACAACTCAGCAGTGCTCAGGGCTTACTTCTGGCACTGTGAGAAGGATCACTGGTTGTGTTGCCTGGGACACCATATATGGTGCCAGGGATTGAACCCAGTTGGCCACATAAAAGACAAACATTTCATTTCCTGAGAGAGACAGACATAGAAAGATTGCCTCATCTGTGGAATATAAAATAACAGAATAGGAGACTAACACCCAAGAATAGTAGAAATAAGTACCAGGAGGTTTGTTCCATGGCTTGGATGCCGGCCTCACATTCTGGGGGAACAGGCAGTTCAGAGAAGAGAACACCAAGTAAAGTGTGGTTGGAGGACCCGCTCGGGATGGGAGAGGCGTGCTGAAAGTAGACTATAGATTGAACACGAGGGCCACTCAATACCTCTATTGCAAATCACAACACCCAAAAGGAGAGAAAGAACAAAAGAGAATGCCCTGCCACAGAGGCAGGGGAGGGTGGGGGGGATGGGACTGGGAGGTGGGAGGGATACTGGGATCATCGGTGGTGGAAAATGGTCACTGGTGGAGGGATGGGTATTTGAGCATTGTATGTCTGAAACACAAGCACGAAAATAAGTAAATCTGTAACTGTACCCTCACAGTGATTCACTAATAAAAAATTAAAAATTAAAATAAGATAGAAGACTCAAAGATAAAATAACTTAAAAAATAAAATAACTATAGTTAAACATCAAAAAAATTAAAAAAGAGACAAACATTTCATTTCTTAAAGTAAATGTTAAAATACCATGATACCCCACAGGGCCAGTTAAATGTATGGAAAATTTTCCTCCATTCAAAATTGCCTTAGTGGGTTGTTTATTGAAAAATTAAAAAGTAGAACAAAAATTCAAATGTATATTATATTATATACTTTTCTACTAAATGCCATCATTCTCACAACCATCATTATTTTTGTCTCATATTATCTGCTTAATGTTACACTTAACTGAATGGTGATTAACATTTTTTTCAAATGAATTACTATTTGTGCTGGAGCGATAGCACAGTGGGTAGGGCGTTTGCCTTGCATGAGGCCAACCCAGGTTCAATTCCATTGTCCCTCTCGGAGAGCCTGGCAAGCTACCAAGGGTATCTCGTCCACATGGCAGAGCCTGGCAAGCTACCCATGGCACATTCTATATGTCAAAAACAGTAACAACAAGTCTCACAATGGAGATGTTACTGGTGCCTGCTCGAGCAAATGGATGAACAACGCAACGACAGTGCTACAGTGCAGTGCTAGCTGGAAGCAGTAGTGAGTTTCTCAGTCTTTCTTTCTACCTATTTTCAGGATTAAGTCGACATTTACAATTCTTATTGTTAATGCTAAAGACTCATATCTAAAAATCAAAGAGAAAAATGTAATTTAAATGTTCCATGGCCACATTTGATATAATAAACATAAATTTCAACATTTTCATACCTGAGTAAATTTGAATTCTTGCTTAACATTTTTGAAGTGAGAAGACATTGCTTTAATTCGATCTTCATAGTCTTGTAACTGATGTTGAAGGTTTGATTTTTCATTTTGCAGCTTGGATAACTGTAAATAAATAAATGATTAATGTTAAATTTATTGATAAAATTCACTGTCACTGTCACTGCCATCCCGTTGTTCATTGATTTGTTCGAGCGGGTACCAGTAATGGCTCTCATTGTGAGACTTATTGTTACTGTTTTTGGCATATCCAATACGCCTCGGGTAGCTTGCCAGGTTCTGCTGTGCGGGCACGATACTCTCAGTAGCTTGCCGGGCTCTCTGAGGGGGGTGGAGGAATTGAACACGGGTCGGCCACGTGAAAGGCAAACGCCCTACCGCTGTGCTATCGCTCCAGCCCATTGATAAAATTATCAAATAAATTAATTGATACAATTAATATGATAAATTCATTAAATTATTTATCAAGCTTCAGTAATCAGTAATGAAGATTTTACAAACTTTATATCAAACTAATTTTTTAAATGCATTTACTTTTTTAAAAAAGTATGTGATTTTATTTTTAAAATATATTTTATAAATTTACAATATTCTGGAGTGTTAAGGGTTTATTTTTAAACTTATTTATAAATAATAAATAATAAATGCTAAGATTAAGGTCCTGCTAAGTATTTGTCAAGTTAATAGACCATAAACCAATCCAAAATTAAGTCCTCAATTACTCTGCATCTTTATTCATGGGAAACTCTAAAAAATGACTGATTTTTAAAGCACTGTTAAAGAGTGCTAAAATTAATGTAAGATTACTGTGAGAAAATTAGCATCATGGGGTTGAGAGATAACTCAGTAGCTGAAACACACATTTTGTATGCAGATGGCCTGGGTTTAATTCCTGGTACACATAGTTCCCTAAACACCACCTTAAGCAATCCCCAAGCACCGACTCAGTAGTACCTCTGAGCACTGCCAGGGATGCCCTCCAAAGAGCAAAACATAAATTAGCACAATATTATAAAATAGCACTGCACTGCAGCACTGTTGTCCCATTGTTCATCTATTTGCTGGAGCCGGCACCAGTAATATCTCCATTGTGAGACTTGTCGTTACTGTTTTTTGCATATTGAATGCACCACGAGTAGCTTGCCAGGCTCTGCTGTGTAGGCGGGATACTCTCGGTAGCTTGCCGGGCTCTCCGAGAGGGACGGAGGAATCGAACCGGGGTCGGCCGCATGCAGGGCAAACACCCTACCCACTCAATAAAACTGTCACACTTGCAGCATTAATAGAATACACTATGAAAGTATTTTTTCTACAGCAAAACTATATTATGAAAGGAAAAATGAGTATATTTCATAATTAAATCACAAAATCTTGGGGCTGGAGTGATAGCACAGCAGGTAGGGCATTTGCCTTGCATGTGGCCAACCTGGGTTCGATTCCCAGCATCCCATATAGTCCCCCAAGCACTGCCAGGAGTAATTCCAGAGTGCATGAGCCAGAAGTAACCCCTGTGCATCACCAGGTATGACCCAAAAAGGAAAAAAAAATCTCTAAGTCCAAGAAAAACATACAAAAGGTATAACAAAAACACAAAGCCTGAGCTATTTGACTTGCAGCTGGACTGAAGGAATCCCTGAATTCCTATTCAAAATCAGTAGTTTTGGGCTAAGCTTATCAGAATGGAGAGCTAACTTTTATGTGCTTAGAACTTGATTCTTAACATTCTGAGGTGCATTTATTTGTGTTAGAATCTGAAATCAACGCCAAGTTACGTAAATGAAAAGCACAACACTGTGGGAAGTTATAGATTCTTAGGAACATTAGAATAAATCAACCTTCAAAGTAATGTGAAAGTGCAACATAACTGGACAGTGCCTCCCTGAAATCTTGAGCTGTGGCCCTCAATGGGGCTACAACTGAGAACGTGCCAGCACAGTACACATTTAAGAGCAAAGAAAGAAAAACAAAAATGCAAATTTTCAGCTAAGGAAAAAAGGAAATAACTTATTTGTCATGTCCTATGCTCTAAGTTAATTAATAACAACAATAATACATATATTCTTACATTGATTTTATACCATTTAGTGTGCATCATTAATTTGTGCTTATATCAGGTTTTTTTAATTTGCTGGGGGGCTGGGGGCTCCATTCCCAGATCTATGCTGGACTCACTCCTGGCGGTGTTCAGGAACCCAGGAGGCACCATGGGGGAACACACCCAGGCTTCCTACACTCAAAGTATATATTTCAACCCTTTGAGCTGTTTCTCCATCTCATAATTTATTGGGAGTTTGGGGGGAGGTGTTAATTGTTAGAAGAATAGGAGACAAGAAATAGTAAAGAAATTATGATGCACGATGCATAGGAGGCAAATGCTCTACCAAGTTTGATCCCTGGCAACACAAAGCCTCCCAAGCAGCCCTGTGTATAGCCCTGAAGGCCCTTAGCACTACCAGATGGCAAGAGTAATCCCCTGGCACTGCGAGGCAACCCACCTCGAATGTCCGAGTTAGCTGAGACTCACAAGTGAAGCCCTGAGCCTCCTAAGCACTACTCGGAGCTCTTTATTTTATTTTATTTTATTTTATTTTATTTTATTTTATTTTATTTTATTTTATTTTATTTATTTTTGCTTTTTGGGTCACACCCTGCAATGCACAGGGGTTACTCCTGGCTCTTCACTCAGAAATTACTCCTGGCAGTGCTCAGGAGACCAAATGGGATGCTGGGAATCAAACCCAGGGCAGCTGCATGCAAGGCAAATGCCCTACCCGCTGTGCTCCAGCCCTGGAGCTCTTTATTTTTTGACTGGTTGTTTTAAACTAAACATTTTCAAATCCCTAAATGCTGAATTCCTTAATCCCCAGTGAAATGATGGGGAGGGGGATCCTCTTGGAGGTAAATTAGGTTTAAATTAGGATATGAGGGTAGAAACCTCTCCGATTGGTATTACTTCACATCAGCAGAGGAAGAGAAAAAGACAAGAGCTCCCTCCCTCCCTCCCTTCCTCCCTCATCTCTCTCTCTTTCTCTCTCTCTCTCTCTCTCTCTCTCTCTCTCTCTCTCCCACTCCCTCCCTACCTCTCTCCATCTCTCCCTCCCTCCCTCTCAGGTCAGGCAATTCAAGGAATCAGACTACCTAGGATGAAAAAAATTAAAAACACAGTTATGTGAACCTGTAATAACACAGACATTTGAGGAAAAAAAAAACTAAAATGTCTACATTTAAGTACAACTAAAATATTAAATATTTAAAAATTAATTAGAAAGTAAGGGTACTGAAAAGAATGAAAATGAAAGCAAACATTCACAATATGAAAATTATAAAATTACTACTTGCTAATGAGATAAAAGAAGGTGGAAGTTGAAGTGACCTTTTCTCTATTTTCTTTTAAAGATGAAAGGGCAGGGAATGCACGGATACAGAAGACTATCACTGTCATCCCATTGCTCATTGATTTGTCTGAGCGGGCACCAGTAACGTCTCTCATTGAGAGACTTATTGTTACTGTTTTGGGCATATCGAATACACACGGGTAGCTTGCCAGGCTCTGCCGAGTGGACTCGATACTCTCGGTAGCTTGCCGGGCTCTCCGAGAGGGGCGGAGGAATCGAACTCAGGTCGGCCTCGTGAAAGGCAAACGCCCAACCGCTGTGCTATCACTCCAGCCCATACAGAAGACAACAGACACAAATAGCTTTTAAAACATTTTAAACCTTTCTTTTTTATCTTTTATATACAGGTTACATTATTTATTTATATATATATATTTATATATATATATATATATATATATTATCTCCAACGACCTGGGGGTCACACCTATAAGCCACCTCCTACCGGCTCCAGATAATCTCCTCACCCGCCACCCTCCAGAACTCATGGCTGCTTCTCCTGGAAAAGAGCATAAAAATGAGGCCCCAATAACCATGCCACTGGACTCTGCGCCAGGCTGTTTTCACTTGGGGCACCCCAGAGGGGGGGCGGGTAAAAGCCCTCCCTGCCCCAAGGGACCCAGCCCCGGCAGAGGACCTCCACTATCCAACCACCACCATGCTCCAGGCCACTTTCCATACTTTCCACCCGAGCCTCATACACGAGTGAACATATTCCTGGACCACGCGGCTGCAAAGCAACCGGAGAGACACATCATCATAGAGGGAAATAAATATATATGCCTCTCGGAGAGCTCAACAAGCTACCAAGAGCATCCCGCCCGAAGAAGAGCCTGGCAAGCTCCCCATGGCGTATTTGATATGCAAAAAACAGTTACAATAACATGTCTCATTCCCCTGACCCTGAAAGAGCCTCCAATCACTGGGAAATACGAGTAAGGAGAGGCTGCGAAAATCTCAGGGCTGGGATGAATGGAAACGTTACTGGTGCCCGCTCGAGTACATCGATGAAGAACGGGATGACAGTGATACAGTGATACAGGTTTTTAATGTTAGACAATTTCAGTAGTCAGTATCTCTTGTGATCAGGTCTGGAGCCATAGTACAATGAATAAAGAGTTTGCCTTGCTTACAGTCGACACAGGTTCAATCCCTGGTGTCCCATATGGTACATGAAGCATGGCCTGGGGTGATTCCTGAGTGCAGAGCCAGGAGTAAGCCCTGAGCATTGCCAGGTGTGACTCAAAAAAAAAAAACCAAAAATAAACTCAATTTTTTTTTTCTTTTGGGTCACACCCAGAGATGCGCAGGGGTTACTCCTGGCTCTGCACTCAGGAATTACTCCTGGTGGTGCTCGGTGGACTTTATGGGGTGCTGGGAATCGAACCCAGGTCAGCTGCATGAAGGCAAACGCCCTACCCGTTGTGCTATTGCTCCAGCCCCTCAAATTTATTTTTCTCTTTAAGTAAATTAGATTTTTGTTAAAAACAGCAGACAACAGATTTTCATTTTTATAGTAATTCTCTTTGAGTTTTGTATCTTCATAGCTACAGTCCTTTCTATCAATAACTTTTTAGTTATTGTCATTTTTCTCAATAGGCACCTTTTTTGGAGGGGAGAGGATAATATCTAATATTTTATTCCTTTATTAGGTTTGAATAGCTTAAACTTTCAAGAGTTGCTTTTTAATTATTTGCACTTAATCAGGTCAAGTGATAATGGACCTTATTATTCTTTTTAATTTTCTATAATTCCTTAAAGTAGTTAATACTGATAATACACACGAACATTTCTGTGAAAAAAAAAACATTTTAGCAAAAATACTAAAATCCAATGTGTGAGCGGAACATCAGCTTACCTTAGTGTTCTAATTACAACACAGTGAGATAGTCATTATATATCCCATTACAGGAAAAAATACAGGCTCAGGACTCCTAAGTAGAATCTGAACCCAAGTTTGGATATTCCTTCGCATCATTCCTCAGTACTCTGTACTAAATCTCCTGTACTTCCTAATGTTACTCCATTGAAAACACAAAACAGGCTCTCCGCCAAGATGTGACCCCGGGGGCTGCACGTGTGTGGCCTCGCCACAGCTGCACAAGCATGATTCCAGAGTCCAGCTAAACTACTTTTGGTACCGGCAGCTCCTTGCAGAATGTCTCCAGACTGAGAACTAAGCCGCAGCCCCATGTCTGCCCAGGAGGGGAAAGGTTTTTCTCTCTCATCTTTTCCTTGCTGGGGGGAAGGGCGTGGTGACTGCCATATTATGAGGACCACTAATGAGAGATACAAGCTTGCAATGATCCAATTTCTGGCAGAAATTTCCCTGGATTTAGTTGCTAAAATACAGAAATCCAAAACCCCACGGCCGCAATAGCAGCGGTGTGACCTCATTTCTCTTCACAGCAGGTCTGACTCTAGTGGGGGAACTCCTAACAATAATAGTGAGTTTTTTGTTGAAATATTGAATGTAACCAAAATAAATAGAAGGTAAAGTGAAATTTACCAGTTGGGGGGGGGGTGGAGGGATGGGAAGTATACTGGGGTTTTTTTTTGGTGGTGGAATATGGGCACTGGTGAAGGGATGGTTGTTTCAGCATTGTATAACTGAGACTTAAACCTGAAAGCATGTAATTTTCCACATGGTGGTTCAATGAAAAAAAAAAAGAAAAGAAAACACAAAACAGAAACTACAGCCTTGTGGCTAGAGATAGTGCTGACAGGAGAAATACTTGAGTGAAGATCCAGGAGTAACCCCTGAGCATCACCAGATGTGGCTCCAAAACAAAGACTAGGAAAAAAAGCAACTACAGCCTTGAGTAAATAAGGCAGGATTAAATAGACATGAGCAAATATTCTAGAAAAAAATATAGTAGTTTACATTTTTTAAAAAATAGTGGTTTTTTTTCCCTTTTAGAAGGGAAACAGTATCTTCCATCCTATAGCATAAACATTATCTGTTCTTGCACCCTCTTCCACACAACAAATTGCTATGTGTTGGGACTTTAAACTGACTTGTTAAGGTTTTCAAAAGTCTGCTGAGATGTTTACAATTTTATTTTTTAGAACTACTGTGCATTGGTTGCCAGTAGCTTTGCAAGAGTCTTTACAATGCCTCACAGTGTGAAAATACCCTGGGGCAATTTAATGCTCACTTGGAGAAGTTGCAAAGGTGCATTTTACTCTCTTAACAAAATATCGACCTTCAAACTTTTTCAAGTCGCCTTCAGCCTTAAACTGCGTGCGGAAACTCGCAGAGAAAAATTAACCAAAGCCTGTTTTCTTTCTAAAAACCCCCAAATAGCTTGCGACCCCCAGGTCCCTTAGCAAAACGCTGCCTTGCGACCAAGTGGGCTCTGGAACCAACCAGCCTCGTGTCCTGCCCGGAAGGCTGAAGGCGAGCAGGTGGGAAAGAGAAGAGAAATGAGAGTCTTTCTAAAGATTCCGCCTTCAGAATCCTGAATGTCGGAATTATCCGGTTCAATATATTTTACGTGTCAGTTCCGTTTCAACATCTTTTATACGAGAAGGCACCGAAACGGGTAGAGGGAGAAGAGTGGGGCGTAGCTCTAGACAAAGATGGGATTAAAGGAGGGAAACGAGGTAAAGGTTTTGGGGGAGCTGGGCAGCTAGAAAACGCCCCCCCCCCGAAACCTCCCCCCTCTCCCCTGTCTTCTTCACCTGATTTTCCAGTATCTTGTTTTCCTCGTTCGCCACGGGGATGGAGAGCCCATCGTCCCACTTCAGCTCCTCCAGGAACTCGCTGGTCATGTTGAAAAGGAGCTGGGAAACCTCGGACAGGCAGAACAAAGTAAAGAAGTAAGAATTTAAAAATTCCGCTTTCACCTATCACCTGCATAGAGCAGCGGAGCCGCCGGGAAAAGCGACTCAGCAGGCATCCACCGCGGCCCTAGCAACCGTCCGCGCCCTTAGTTACCAAACCGGAAGCGCCGGTCCAGAGCCCAAGCTTCCGGTTGAGAACTCCCGAGGAGTTGGGGATGCTTTTCCTTCGTCAGCAGGTGGAGAGGCAAATAATTTTTTTTCCTTCCCACCGGGCTTCCCAGGGGCTGCACCCGCCTGGCTGCCCGTCGGGCTCTGCCTCCGCGGGGTGGACAGTCTGTAGCGCCTGCAGGTGGCCGCGGGATGCGAGAGTCCCCGGGTAGCCGCGCGCTCCGCCACCTCCTGATCACTTTCGGAAGGGGAGCGAACCAAAAAATTAAACCGGTTTCTTTGTCAAGTGGTGTTTGCGGAGTTGTGTCGATGAACTCTCGTGTAGCTGAAGCAGACGCGTATTTGGAAGCACAAGTATGCCCTGGAAGCATGCTGAGTGTTCGAATAGCGTCTCATTTCCTCGCCTGGCTGTCCCTGCAGCGCTCCTAAACGGCCGCGCGCAGTTGAATGGGCCCTCCCGTTCTTTAAGTCAAGAAATGGTTCTCTGGTGTTTTGTTTTTTTAAAAAAGGCTTAATTTCCTTTACATTTTTATTCATTAACACTTAATTTCTTTTACTTTAATATGAAAGAAAAACTATTTCTACAGACTAAATATGAAGCTAAGAAACGCTGAGTCCACATCAAAAGGCATTCTTGGGCTGAAGATTCTCTCTATAGATAAAAAGATGATAGATAGATAGATAGATAGATAGATAGATAGATAGATAGATAGATAGATAGATAGATAGATAGATAGATAAGTAGATAGATAAGTAGATTGATGCATAGATAGGTAGATGCCTAGCTAGCTAGATGGATGGATGCAATGATAGGGACTTACTGCTGGCTCTGAGCTCAGGAATCACTCCTGGCGGAGTCTGGGAACCATAAGGGTACTGGGGAACAAGTAACCAAGCGCCTTGCCCTCTGTCCGATGCACTATCTCTTCAATTCTCCCCTTTTAAACTGAAAATTCATTTATTTAAATGACCTGCTTGGATATGGTAGTCATTTGAGGTTATAACTTTTTGCTGTACATCATTTCAGAACTGGAAAGGACAAAACAACTAATTCAATCCTTTCATTTTCCAGATAAACTGAGACTCACTGAGGACAAAAGAATAAAGTAGGCAGGTCCTCAATAGCCTTTCTCCCACCCCCCACCCTGCGAGTGGAAGAATCTCCTGTTCACCAGCTTGACTTGCCGTGCTTCTTCTTTTTCTTAGCTTTATTTATATCTTCTGCTGAAGGTTTTTTGGATTTAAGGGTGATTAGAGGAAAGGACTGGGGGGAGGGCTACACCCACAAGTGCTCACACTTACTCCTGGCTCTGTGTTCAGTAATCATACCTAGTGGTCCTGGGAATCACAGGGCATACTGGGGGTGGGGGCAAGCGCCCTGCCTACCATGCTATTGCTCCAGCCCCTGAAGCATTTTTTAAAAAATTACAGACATATTTCATTGAGACTTACCTGGACACACATTACTGTTTTAACATTTAATGTTAAATGTTTTGTAATCTGATATTATCACACCTAACAAAATTAATAATAATTCATTATCTAATTACTAGATATTATCTAATATCTAATAATTCATTAGATAATATCATTATCTAATATGCATTTATTATATATTCCTCAATGGTCCTGACTTGGATACTTTTTTAATATTCAAGCTTTTTAATTAATAAAAAGAAGAATTAAACAGGGTTTTAGCTCAGCAATCGGTCACTTGCCTAGCATTTGAGAGGCCCTGGGTTTATCTGGTCCCAGGCTCTCCAAAAACAAACAAGCAAACAACATAGATGACATGCATTTGACAAATTGACTTTGTTTGGGGCCACACTTGGGAGAGCTTAGGGCTTCCTCCTGATATGCTCAGAAATTACTCCTGGAGGTCTTGGGTGACCATATGGAATGCCGGTAGGTTGTGTGAAAGGCAAGCACCTGACCGATGTGACATCATTGCATGCCCCCCCAACCCACACACAGTAATTTCTAACTAAACAAAAACAAAGCATAAGCAGTGTCAGGAAGCAGGTCTCCTTCTTGAGACCTAATTTTACTACACCTTAGGAGCAAACTTTTTTTTTATGAGAACCACTGAAAAGGTCTAATGTATTATTTAAATGTAGAAAAAGCTTTGAACTTTTGCTTCAGACAAATCAGGCTATTATCACCATGTAAATGACTTGAATACTTTTGTGACATTCTCATTCAATGTGTCATTGTCTCTTTTGCATCTATCTGGTTTTCATATACATTTAACCTTATATACTTAGAAAATGTTTTCATAACTAGAATTAGCAAAGCATTCTATTTCCCCCTTCTTTTTTTTTGCTTTTGGGGTCACACCTGGCGATGCACAGGGGTTACTCCTGGCTTTGCACTCAGGAATTACTCCTGGTAGTGCTCAGGGATACTGAGAATCCAACCTGGGTCAGCAGCCTGCAAGGCAAACACCCTACCCGATGTGCTATCGCTCCAACCCCTCCCACTTCTTTGTAAAGGTTTTTTAAATTTCATTAAAGGACTGTGCTTTGCAAAGTTGTTGATAATTGAGGTTTAGCCATTAATGTCCTAGCACCAATTCGATGACCAGTGTCAATTTTCCTCCACTAGCGTTCCCAAGTTCCCCCCAGCCCGGTCCTCCTCTTTCCCTCAGCCTGCCACCTTGACAGTCACATTATAAAGTTTGGGAGTTCTAGTCTGAATATCACGTTTCCAATCTTGTTGGCTCTGTAGTTTGGATACGGAGCTAAATGACTCCCCATGTCACTATTGTATCAAAGCCTTCTACTCCGGCTCCCTCCATTATTTCCCTTCCTCATCTTCTTACTTCCTCGATTTCATTCCTTCTCGGCCCCACTTCTACAATGCCTCAATCTCCATGGTGGTAGAAGAGAAAGATTAAACTGGTAGAGGGAATTTTTGCCTGGATGAGAAAATGGAATTTTAGAGTTCAAAAATCTTATGGAAAAAAATCATCTTTTAATTAATAATTTTTGTCCTCCTTTCAATAGAAATGTGAGCACCAGTTTACATTAAAATAGCATATAGTTATTTGTATTGTACAGTTCACATGTTGTGGAAATGCTGCTTTTAAAGTTATTAGTGTTTTTACTGTCTACGTGCCTGAAATATTTCCATTTTATTTTCCACATCCCACCCTCTCGGATCCTAATGTGAAGACTGGGGCAGCTGCCTTGGCCCATCTACTTTCTGCTGCCCTCTGTATTGGCGGTAGCTGCCAAATGATTAGTGCAGAGATATCAGAAGTCTGGAAGGCAAAGCTCTGAAAAGTCTTATATACATATGGCAAGAATTCCGTTTGCTAAATTTTAGGGTGAAGACTATACAATGTTGAATTTTGGACAAAATAGCCATGCTTTCTCCAAAGTCTCCATGTCTGCCTTAAAATGATAGCAGTGCTTCCTCGCAACCCCATTGCCACAGTTTCCACTTCTATTATCCTTCAACTTCTAGCTAATAACTCCATGCCAACTTATTCAAATCTAGATTTTGAAGCAAAATCCCAAATCGGATAAGCCTTGTTACTGACCATGAAATACTCTATTTAATCTAAAAATGCTGATAAATGGTATCTTTTTACTATATCATTTCCAAGTAGACAACTGCATCTCGACCTGGTTGTTCAGGAAAAAGTAAAAAAAGAGATGTTTGGGGGTGGGGAGGGGGACAGAGTGATAGTACAGTGGGTAGGGCACTTGCCTTGCATGCAGGCTGACCTGGGTTCAATCCCCAGCATCCCCATGATCCCTTGAGCACCATCAGGAGTACAGAGCCAGGAGAAATGCCTAAGCATTGCCAGGTGTGACCCAAACTTCACCCCCCTGAAAAAAATACAAAGAGATATTTTTGTTTTGCCAAAATAATGTGGGGCAAAGGGAATGCTTAAGTGGTAACAGTATACGCCTAGCATATGTATACTGGCTCCAGCCCCTGACACTGCTCTCCACTCCCTCTCCTGGCCCAACACTCCAGCCAGTGGCAGTAGCCCCAGTGGCACCCAAGCACCAAACTATCAGACCCACATGCCCAGGAGTGACCCTTATTAAATAATGATGATGATGATAGTAATAACAATATGACGTTTACAAAAATGAATTAAAATATGTATATGTAGACAAGAAGATGAACTGGAGTGATAGTACAGCGGTAGGGCATTCGCCTTTCACACAGCTGACCCATGTTTGATTCCTCCACCCCTCTCGGAAAGCCCAGCAAGCTACCGAGAGTATCTAGCCCACACAGCAGAGCCTGGCAAGCTACCCGTAGAGTATTGAATATGCCAAAAACAGTAATAAATAAATTTCACAATGAGAGACGTTACTGGTGCCTGTTCGAACAAATCAATGAGCAACGGGATGACAGTGACAGTGACAGTGATAGACAAGAAGATATCTTCCTGCTCCATGCTAGTCTTAAGAGATTGTTACTAGATGATTTATTCTGCAATCATTTTAATGAAGCTGTATATTATAACATAAATACTATATATAAGTATACTTTATGTAGAAAAAATAATTTATAAATGTTCTGTAAATTTATCTTTTCATCTAATATTTGTGGTTATGTTTTCATATCAGTGCAGTAGATCTTTGGTCTTTTAAAGAAAATAAAATGTTGATTATCAATCATAATTTTTCATACAACACAGCAACAAGCTGTATTGGGCTGGAGCAATAGCACAGCAGGTAGGGTGTTTGCCTTGCATGTGGCCGACCCAGGTTCAATTCCTCCATCCCTCTCGGAGAGCCCAGAAATATACCGAGAGTATCCCGCCTGCACGGCAGAGCCTGGCAAGCGCCCTGTGGCGTATTTGATATGCCAAAAACAGTAACAACAAGTCTCACAGTGGAGACATTACTAGTACCCACTCGAGAAAATTGATGAACAACAGGACAACAGTGCTACAGTGCTATAGTGCTACAGCAATGAACATTTTTATAAGACTATATTTTATAAATCCTAAGGTGCACTTATTTTCACATTTTTATATCTCTGAAACTGGAATCCACCCTTTATTCCATGGAGTCTTAGATTTGGTGAATAAAATTTCTGTATAAGATATTCTTAGAGTCAAGGTAATGGAAAACAAGTAAAAGTAAATTTTGGCTTTTGTTACTAAATAATATTTCAAAATGGCTTAACAAATCAGCAGAATATGACCATATGCTTGTTTGCACTATCTAGAAATTATGGAGTATTAATTATTTTACAACTTTTGTTTATTGACTATGATTGTGGGTGATGTTGAGCATTAAATTTCTTTTGTGAAGAATGTATTATTCCATTAATCTATCACATTGAATTTTAGGAGTGTTTTGTATGTTATAACATTCCATTGCTCATCGATTTGTTCGAGCGGGCACCAGTAACATCTCTCATTGAGAGACTTATTGTTACTGTTTTTGGCATATCGAATATTGAATAGCATAGTCTTTATATATTTGGATTGTATAAGTAATATTTTCCTTCCCAAAGCTTTTAACTTTGTTTTTTAACTTTGTCTTTAGTGTATCTTGCCATAGCTTATTGCTATTATTGTCATTAGAAGGCTTCATAGTCCAATAAAGATAATTATCAACTTAACAAAATCTATATCAGCATTCAGCTCAGTTTTTCCTTCCCTACTAGAAGATTATCTTCTGTCTCTCTGTATCTCTCCCCCTCTCTCTGCTGCTTGTTAATTTTTCTTAATATCCCTTGTTTCATTATCTTATCCTGTTTGGCCTTTCCCTATTAGTATTCAAGACTCACCTAATATCCCTCTCTTCTTACATTTTCTTTATGAGATAAAAGCCTCTTTTTGGTGTTTTTCAATGCCTCCCATTAATATGTTTCCAGCCCAAATCTCCTTTTAAAACTTCAGTACATATGCAATTGTCTATGTGACAGTTCCAATAAGGATTTTCTTATTGAAATATATATTTTATATATTTAAAATGTGAAACACAAATCTAAAATAGAATCCTTGATTTTATTCTACACATATTCCAACCCTCTTTATTTGTCTCCCAACTGTAGAAGAATCACTACCATTATATATGGTTGTGCAAAGTCAAATTCTGGTTTCATTACTGTTTCCTTCCTTTTACTCCCTCTCACTTCCAATGCATCTCTATGACATCTCATTTCTCCCCAATCTATAATGATTCTACTTTTATTTATTCTTCCCTAAGGTCACTCCAGTTTGTATTTTCATCTCTTAATGAGACATTGCGATCCCTTCTTCAATAATCTCCAACTAAGATTATCTTTTACTTCCAGTACCTATAGCAACAACATGCATCCCATTGCTCATCGACTTGTTCGAGCGGGCACCAGTAATGTCTCTCGTTGAGAAACTTATTGCTACTGTTTTTGGCATATCGAATATGCACGGGTAGCCTGCCAGGCTCTACCGCGCGGGCTTGATACGATTGGTAGCTTGCCAGGCTCTCTGAGAGGTGCGGAGGAATCGAGCCCGGGTCAAGCCGAGTGAAAGGTGAACCGCCCAACCGCTGTGCTATCTATCCAGCCCTCCAGTATCTAGCTTTCAAATATTTCCCAAAACGGATTTGACAAAGGAGCAAGAAATGCAAAGTGGAACAAGGAAAGCCTCTTCAACAAGTGGTGCTGGGAAAAATGGATAGCTACCTACAAAAAAATGAACTCTGACCTCTATCTAATGCCAGGCACAAAAGTCAGATCTAAGTGGAGCAAAGACCTCAATATCAGACATGAATCTATAAGGTACATAGAGAAAAATGTAGGCAGAACTCTCCATGACATTGAAGCTAAAAGCATCTTTAAGGTGAAACAGCACTGACCATGCAAGTGGAAGCAAACATAAACAAATGGGACTACATCAAACTAAGAAGTTTCTGCACTTCAAAAGAAACAGTGACCAAAATACAAAAAGAGCCCAAAGAATGGGAAAGAATATTTACGCAATACCCATCTGATAAGGGATTAATATCCAGGATATACAAGACACTAGTAGAATTGTAGAAGAAATAAACCTCCAACCCCATCGAAAAATGGGGAGAAGAAATAAACAGATGTTTCCTCAAAAAACAAATACAAATGGCCAAAAGGCACATGAAAAAATGCTCCACATCACTTATCATCAGGGAGATGCAAATCAAAACAACAAGGAGATATCATCTCACACCACAGAGACTGGCACACATTCAAAAGAACAAAAGCAACCAGTGCTGGCATGGATGTGGGGGAAAAGGGAATCTCTTTCACTGTTAGTGGGAATGCCGACTGGTCCAGCCTTTCTGGAAAACAATAAGGACAATCCTTCAAAAACTAGAAATTGAGCTTCCATATGACCCTGCAATACCACTTCTGGGAATATATCCCGAGGATGCAAAAAAATCACCGTAGAAATGAAATCTGTACCTATATATTCATCGCAGCACTGTTCACAATAGTCAAAATCTGGAAACAACCAGAGTGCCCTAAAACAGATGACTAGTTAAAGAAACTTTGGTACATCTACACAATGGAATACTATACAGCTGTTAGGAAAGATGAAGTCATGAAATTTGCTTATAGATGGATAAGCATGGAGAGTATCATGCTAAGTGAAATGAGTCAGAAAGAGAGGGACAGACATAGAAGGACTGCACTCATTTGTGGAGTATAGAATACATCACATGAGGCGGACACCCAAGGACAAAAAGGATAAAAAGGCCAGGAGGATTGCCCCAGAGCTGGAAGCCTGCTTCATGAGTGGAGGGGTGAAGGCAGATTGAATAGAGAAGGGATCACTAAGAAAATGATGGCTGGAGGAACCAGTTGGCATGGGAGATGCATGCTGAAAGTAGATAATGGATCAAACATGATGACCTCTCAGTGTCTGTGTTGCAAGCTATAATGCCCCAAAGTAGAGAGAGCGTACGGGGAATATTGTCTGCCATGGAGGCGGGGGGGGGGCCCCGGGGGGCTGGGAAAGGGAGGGGTATACTGGGGATATTGGTGGTGGTGGGGAATATGCACTGGTGGAGGGATGGGTGTTTGATCATTGTGAGACTGTAACCCAAACACAGAAAGCTTGTTACTATCTCACAATGATTCAATAAAATTAGAAAAAAAAAAGATGAAAATTTTACAGTGTGTACCAATATGCCCTTGATTTGTGGTTCTAAGATTCTATCATTAACATTAGATTATTTTTTAATTAAAGCTTTGTAATTTATTAAGTTATTCATAGTTGAGTTTTAGACATACAATAGTCCAGGGCCAATTTCAGCACCAGTGTCAACTTCCCTCTTTCAGTGTACCCATTTTGCCTCCCAGCCAACCCAGTCTGCCACCTTGAGAGGTATATTTTAAAGTTTGGCTGTTGACATTTGGGTCTCATTATTTCAGTGCTGTTGTCTCTGTGGTTTGGATATAGCTATACAGCACCTCTGCACCAATAATATGCCAGAGTCCCCTTGACCTCTGCCCCCTATAGCTTCCCATCTGTCTCTTTTTGCATCTCCTCTTGGTTTCTTTATCTCACTGTCCTTCTCTCTATACTCTACTATCAAGGATGAGCTAAGCATTTCTTCCTTTAATACATTGCATCTCCTCATCCAATTATTCTATTTGCCACATGTGAGATCATACCGTGACAAGTCTTGTGATATCTGATAAATCTGTCATTAGTCTCTATTATTTACTGATACATTTCAAAGTAAATTGCAAGAACTAGTACACTTCTCTCCTAAATACTTCACCATGCCTTACTTTATTTTTATTTTTTTTTTACTTTATTTTTAAAAGTATTTTTCTTCTATAGGCAAACTTTGCTTACAGTTGCTAGGGCAATAGTACAGCAAGTAGAATGTGTGCATTGCACTCAGTCGACCTGGTTTCAATCTCGAAACCTCATATGGTCCCCTGAGCATACCAGAAGTGATCCCTGAGAACAGAGCCAGGAGTAAGCCTTGAGCACTGCCATGTGTGGGCCCCAAAAAAATTAAAAATTTGCTTACAAGAAAATACACAAATCTTGATTTTTGACAAATGTGTCCATCTGGATAACCTAAAAGTTCTTAAGATGTGGAACACCACTTCTCCAAAACGTTCCCCCTTTTCAATTTCCTGCCTCTCCTCAATACCAAAGTCCTCTGTTTGCATGCTTTCTCCATATTTAATTCTCTCTCTCTCTCCCTCTCTCTCCCTCTCTCTCTCTCCCTCTCTCTCCCTCTCTCTCCCTCCCTCTCTCTCTCTCTCTCTCTCTCTCTCTCTCTCTCTCTCTCTCTTTCTCTTAAAACTTCAAATTAAGTTGACCCATGCAGTTGTTCTGGGTTCTAACCCCAACACCACATGGTTCCCTGAGCACCACCAGGAGTGATATGTGAATGCAGAGTCATAAGTAAATCCTGAGCACAGATAGCCCCAAACCAAAATAATAATAATAATAATAATAATAACAACAATGAAACCAAAAAAACTTCAAATTAATGAAAAAGCATAACATTGTACCACTTTACTCTTTACTGCCTTTCAGCTCTGAATCTACCCTTTTTACTTGCTCTGTGAAAACAGACAGTGAGTGGGACGTTTGTATACTTCTCCTTGAAAGTTGGTACAAAATCAAGCTTTATCAATAGACAGCAGGGGAGGACATTGCAGAAGTCCTGATTCGAGTGGACTCACCTGGCAGGTACTGCAGTGTGTTCAGTTTTCTAGGCCTGCCTTCAGCTTCTCCAGCATCCGGTTCCTGCATCACAGGGAGGCAGCTGGACTCTCCCACCTCAAATATATCAGGTTCTTGTGGCCTCCCTAGCCCCACCTCCAGTTTCTGCAGTGCACAGCAGACAATTAATCCCATTAGCACGCACCTCCCTCCCCTCCCCGTACCCCCCCTACCTACCCACACATAAGCTTTGCAGTAAACTCTGTTTAGGGAGTCATCTCTCCCTTAATAGATTCCTCTGCATAACAGAAAAAGAAAATTCAACTGGTAGCAAAGGGGCTTCTTGGTCATTTGATGAGCCCTACAGCAGTTTTTGCTTGCACACTGTAACTCCGCACTAAGGATAGTGATCTTTTTATCTGTTATTTCTAGATTCTTTAGATATTTCTTTGCTTAACCGCTAATCCCTTGTTACCTCAATATTATAGTTAACGACTTTATATTTTAAATTATTGTTTATTTTCTTAATTGTACTCAATTTGTTGAGGCTGGAGCGACAGCACAGCGGTTGGGCGGTTGCCTTTCACGCGGCCGACCCGAGTTCGATTCCTCCGCCCCTCTCAGAGAGCCCGGCAAACTACCGAGAGTATGGAGCCCGCGTGGCAGAGCCTGGCAAGCTACCCATGCGTATTGGATATGCCAAAAACTAACAATAAGTCTCTCAAGTCTCTCAATGAGAGACGTTACTGGTGTCCACTCGAACAGATCGATGCAATGGGATGACAGTGACCCAATTTGTTATAAGTATATACTTTTGATGTTTCTTCTCTAAACAGTGTGATTTTTATATTCATCCACATATAACATGTATCAATACCATATTTGTTTTCATTTATTTTTGCTGAGACGTATTCTCATATAAGTACTACATAATTTATCCATTTTTTAAAAATGATTAGCATGAGGATTTGTTTACTTTGAGGTATTTGCGAATAAGACTACTATTAGCACTCTTGTACAAGGCTGCTTTTTATTTGTTGGCTTTGGATTTGGGGGCCACATCTGGCAGATGCCAGGGGCTACTCTGCTTGATTCTCAGGATTGATCCTAAAGGTGCTCAGGACTCCCAGATTCAAAGCTTATATTCATCCCATGATTGCCCTTTGCCCCCTGTTTTTGATTGTTTGCATTTTGATTTTTTGGGCTACACGTGTTGGTACCCAGGGATTACTCCTGCCTCTGTATTCAGGGATAACTCTTGGAGGGCTCGAGGGATCATATTGGGCAATGGGTATCAGACCCAGGTCACTTGCAAGGCAAAGTCCCTACCTGCTGCACGATGGCTCTGGTCCCTATACAAATCTTTTGAATGCACTGCTTACTTTAGAATAATTTTGGATTTTCAAAAAAAAAAACTGTTGCAGATATAACAGAGATTCCATATACCCCATCACTCAGTTTTAGTGCCCCTGTTTTTATAATTATACATAATCAGAGTCAATTTGGCTAAACAAGGATACCAACAATGTGCATCCTATTCATTGGTCCTTCTATCAACACTCTCTTTCCTTTCCCGGATCCAATCCAGCATGCATTTTATTGTCATGTCTTCTTACATTCATTGTCATATCTCCTTACTTTCCCTTTACTTGTGACAAACATCGATTTTCTTGTTTTTGTATTTTTTTTATGACCTGGACAGTATTAAGGTTAGTTATTTTGTAGAATGTCTCTTTTATTCTGATGATTTTTTCATAATTAGGATGAAATTATGTTAGGTTATAATTGAGTTAAAGTGCCTTTCTCATCCAGGGAGCATGTGATGTTCTCATCACTGGTGGTTGATCAAAATGACCTTGATCATTTTGTCATATTTTCCTTTCCGAATTTCTCCACTGTGCAATAACTATATTTCCCTTGCCATACTTTATTATTTGAAAATGATTCATCAAATGATGTTTGTAGGGAGCGCATTTATGGTCTTCTTCCTAAGGAATGTATTGTATTATACAATAGAATAATAAAAAGTTTTATTTTTTTCTCTAATATGGTCTCTGCTACATTTATTTATTGATATAATCATTTCTTCATATCACAATGGACTTACATATTTCATACTTTTGCTTATAATGCAAAATACACTATTTTGCTGCTATGTTCATTCCAGCTTTGGCGAACGGCTCTTGTATCTGTCTCACATGCCTTCCTCCTTTTGTTTTTACTCCAAGCTTATCTTGCATTTTTCACTGACCCAGCCTGAAAAAAGCCAATTCTCTAAGAATAAATGGTGCTTTTTATTAAAAAATTATACTTACATGACTTAGAGTGTGTGCATGTGTGTCTGTGCGCGCACACACACACACTCCTGTGCTTCTTCAATAAATTGCTCTAGGTGGGCAACTTTAAATAGCAACTAACAGTTTTTTTTTTTCTAAGACTATTTCCTAGATGCAAAGACAAAGGGGAAAAAAGGCTCCTTATATAAAAGTATTTTAATCTACAGTGCAATAGTTCTGAAACTCAAAACAATTGGCTAATTCAATACAACTGAAAGCTTTGTTGGTGTTATGTTTGTGAAAATACCTATTTTATATATTTTATTAATTTACTTTAATCCAGTAGATGGTGCTACATGTCTGTATATGTAAAGTAACTCAAATACCCTCCCCCCCTCCCTTTTTCTTCTTTATCTTTTTTCCTTTTTAGCCAGAACTCTCAAGGTCTACTATTATAATGAAGCTCATTATTCCAGACATCTGAGCCAAATCTCTGGGTGCAGCATTAAAGATGTACTTAGGAGAAAACCCCTCAGAAAATAATTGTGGACCAAATACCAACCTAACAATCTATTAACAGGTTTTTTTTTTTCCCTTAGCTCAGTCTCACTCCAAAATGACAAAATCTTCAGTTTCACACAGAAATCTGTATTGAATGCACTCAGATGCAAAATCATGGTGTTTCTCTCTTATAAATGCTGCTAGTTGCTATTATTGTGAAGCAATCATGATGATATAATAATTAACAATGAAGTTTAATTTTATGACTATAATAAACAGCAAACATGAAAATCAATTATTTATGAAGAAAACATACACAAAAATCTTAGATAATAAAATTTTATAAACATAATTGTTGAATCAGTGATTAGCCATACTAATTAATTTTTCCTTGTGATTCATCAGGCAGAAAGCTTTTAAAAAAGTAGACTATATTTAGATATTAGAACTACTCATTTTACCCAGTAGTTATGATAAGTTTATGTCACATGTTTATTATAGACACATACAAAATGAATATATAAGATGCATCAAAAATTTATTTTTGGGGGGAAAGTAGAAAAGTTTATTGGAAAGTTAGAAGAAAATAGAAAAGGAGTTCCCCAAGTCAGGAAGAGCGTAATATAGGATTCCAGAAATTGATTTTTGTGTCCTTTGTTCACTGCAGGTTTCTATGTTTGTAGCTCAGTAATAAAAAGTACTTTGGAAATATTATTATACTATAAATCAAAAATAAGGAGACCTCAGCTACTAATAAAAAATTAGAACATTTTTATCCCTATATCATTTTATTGTATTATTTTTACTTAGTTAATTATGATGACATTACATAAAATTTTTTCACGGTCTTTGAAAACTATTTTACTTTTTTCATTGTATCAAAAGAAAAATGAGCTATAGTCACCAATTCTAGATGATTTCTATATAAAATGTGGATATTAATCATCTGCTAACCATAAACTTAATAAAATTGTTTAATTCAGCGAATGTATCACTTTCATTGCTAAATTTAATATAAATACAAGATATTGAAATCACCTTTCAGGGGATTATTTTTTCATTTGTTCTTTTCTTCATTCACTCTGCTGTCACTCCTTGAACAAATTCAAGGGGAAGGAATCGAAATCTTATGCCTATGTAGGTTATGCAACAGGAAAAAGTGGTGGCATTCATTGAAGACTGACATCTTGGTGTAAAATTGCAAAAAGAAAATCACACGCTTAATTATAATGAAGGCAAGATACAGAATTATAAATGAGCATATGACGATGTAAGTAACATCAGAGTGGAGGGAGTACTCACTAACTAAATTTCCTGGAGGCTGTACACTGACCCAATGACTAAGTGAGCAACAATAAATGCAACTTCTTTAAAATGTAGCACTTTTCTTTTTATAAGGTGTACTAAATGGCATCCGTAGTTTTTCCTCCATCATAAAAATCCCCACTGCATTTGTCAGAACATTGACTAAAACCTTTGAGGCACAAAAACCATAGAAATAACTATTCTTCAAAGTAAAGAGAAAGTAAAGTGAAATTTATCAGCTACACAGGCGAGGCAGGGGGCTGGGGGGAGGTTTACTGTGGTTCTTGGTGGTGGAATATGTGCACTGGTGAAGGGATGGGTGTTTGAGCATTGTGTAACTGAGACTTAAGCCTGAAAGCTTTGAAACTTTCCACATGGTGATTCAATTAAAAAAAAAGAAGAAGAAAAAAAAAAAGAAAGAACTATTCTTCCCCTCAAAGTGTTTATCATCAAGCAGAGAAACTGACAGCAGAAATAGCTATAACTTAACTACTTCCTTGCCTGATCTCTCTGCTACCAAAATGATTCTCAACTGCAAGTCTCAGCCAACCAACCCTTCCCAGGAAATCCCTTCATGGCTTTCCATGGCCTCCCAAATGTTGCTGATAAGATCTTAAACTGTCCCCTACTTGTCCCCAACACCCAGCTTCCCCTCTCATTCGACTTCACCTTTACTGGAAATTCTAGCCCTTTCATTAAGTTCTCCACTGCTGCAACCCCAAATCTGCTTACGGGTTTTATCTGTTTGTTTTTCTTTGGTTTGGGGGGTGTTTCGGGGAAGGGTGGAAGAGGTGGATACTGGGCTTTCTTCGAAAATTTGCTCAGCTTATCTTGGTCTCCCCCACAGCCTTGATCTGCATGAGTTCCCCTAGTATACTTTCAGCATTGTGACACTTTAACTTCTCTGAGGGCCCCATTCTATTGTAAGCAACAGAGTCGAGTCTAGCTTATTTTACACAGGCCACCCAGCGCTTTGTGAACAAGAAACATTGATTTATTTATTAATTCATTCTATGAATAGTAATGTAGCACCTAATCTGTCATGCATTCTGTGGCAGGTAATAGGACACGTATCAGTGAAAGAAACAGCCGAGGACGCTGCCTTCAAAAACTTACATTAAGTTAACTAAACAGCCCAGGCCTACGTGGTACGGCACAACTAGCAAAGCTCATCAGGGAAGGTATGTCTGTCTCCCAGGCAGAGAGAATGTGAGCGGAAGGAGGCACTGAATGGGATTTTATCTAAAAGGCCAGGATACAGAAGATTGTAGTGAAAAGCTGAAGTCAGTAGCTCAATACCACAGTGAGGAATATGGAAGAAAAGGTACAACATGAATAATCTTGAGGCCTGAGAGGTGAGGAGGTTAGGGAAATTACAGGTAGTTCAATACTACAAAGAATGGGGTAATCTTTACAGGGCAGCATTGACTTGTTACCTGATATGGGCCAGAGAAAGATGAAATGTACCCCAGGGGAAAAAAAGAGGCAACAGGTAAAGCTTAATTTTAATTTTTTATTTTTTGGGTCATACCTGGCGATGCACAGGCATTACTCCTGGCTCTGCACTCAGGAATTATGTCTGGGGTGGGGGGCGCTCAGGGGACATATGGGATGCTGAGAATCGAACCCAGGTCGGCCATGTGCAAGGCAAACATCCTACCCACTATGCTATTGCTCCAGCCCAGGCTTAACTTTTAAATGGAAACAAACAAAGTATGATTTCATTCTGTGGGAAATAGTGGGGAGCAGGGAATTTGGGGTTAGAAAAGAAGAAAAGCAAATCCCCAAACACCTCAGCCATATTGTGCTTAAATTAAATTAAAATGTTTTCAAATTTTAAGGTTTTCTTGTTAGGGACCTCAGATATATGACAGAAGTCAAGACCCTTGCCCTGTGCCAGGCCAGCCCTGGATCCATCACCAGCACCACATATGGGCCTCTGAGCACTGCTAGGTATGATGACCGAGCACAGAGCCAGGATCAATCCTTGATCACCACCAGGTGAGGCCCTAAAACAAAACAACCAGCAAAAACACTAAGTGTAAATGCATTTTAACTAGCCTTTCCAACCTCTGAGCTTCACAACCCTAATCTTTAGATCATCAGAGAGTAACACTTATGAGTAGCTGCTTGTTTACATAAGCTACCCGAGTATTCTGATTCTCCAAGGTTTGTGACAAAAACCAGAGAAAGAAAATGTGAAACAAGATTTGATGCCACATACCGTCCTGAACTAGAATTAAAATATTTGAAATGGCCGTCTATATTTCCTTTCAAAATAATGCAAATTTCTTTCTTTCTTTCTTTGTGTTTGTTAAAGGTTTTTTTCATGTTTCTTACACTGAGCATGAAGCATTTTTCTTCTGACAAGAGAAAAATACTTTTTTTAAGGAACAATCATACCCACCTTAATATCCTTAAGAGGTAATTTGGAATAAAAGTATAGCAAACAAAGGAGTCATACCCACCATGTAACTAATATATATTTTATATATATACATATATGCTTATATATTATAAATGTAGGATCAAGACACAAGGAAATATTATATTTAGCACCATACCATATAGAACATCATTTTGCACAGCAAAAACAAACAAATGAATAAATGAATAAACTAGGCTAGTAAGAGGCTACAACTTCCAACTTCCACGCTGCTATTTGGAAAAGGTACCACTCCACTAAGCAAAGAAACAGTTTTATTGTATTTTTCATTTTGAAGGAGATACTACAGAAAGCAAGCCTGCTTTTATTAAATGATCTCTGTACATGTGTGAGTTATCTCACAACATTTTTTTAATCAACTGTCAATCTGTGTCTTGCCTGTATTTGGCTCTGTGTCAGAAAGCAAAGGAAAAAGCCACGATTATGCCATGGTTTTTGTCGAGTGGAACTAGTGTTTGCTCATTTAGTGGTATGTGAAGAAATTGCTCTCTATCCACTACGCGTAAGTCCTATGTATGATTAGATTAATATAAAATAAGTTTAGTTAAAATTGAATCGTGTCTGCATACATAAACCTTGATCGTTGGAATTGTCTTACAGACGCGGTACCATGCTGTGCCATCTATATTGGCTCTGTCTTCTTAGACTCTTTCAGTGTACCTGCCCATATTACACTGTGAGTCATGAATTTTATGCGATTCATTGTTTGTTTTCTCTACATAGCGAATGCAGATTTTTCCTCTGCTATTTCCATATCACATTACTCCAAACTCTTTTGTGAGTAAGTTGAAGTTTCAGTGAGAATTTCTGAAAATACAGGAATTCTACACTCTTTTTTTATATCTTCTCTGAATACCAACTTCACTAAGGTTCATTATGAATGGCTAGGAAGAGTGGGAGAGAGAAGGGAAGAAGGGAAGGGAAAAGAAAGCAAGAGAAAGGAAAGGGATGCACACATTAACCAACAGTTTTCTTTTATGAACAACCTGGTCATTTCCCCTTATAATATAAAAACCTAAGAATGTCCTTTGTTGTCAAGGCAACAGCTATTCTTGAGTAGCTGCAAGAGGAAAGATGCTAAAGGAATCTTTATAAGATCAATTTTTTTTTTTATCACCAAGTTGTAGAAAGGAAAGTTGAGAATCAAGGCAGTTCATCCTCTTAACTCTAGTTAAGACCCACTAAAATAATTTTAAACCTGCACAAAAAATCCAATTTTAAATAATTTTGAATAGATTACATACCTTATTTTCAATGTTTTACAGCGAACCTTAATAATACTTTTTCAATAATTCTAACTTAAATTATTTTATTCTGCAGTTTGAAACTTATTTCTGATAGTTCTATTCTCAGTGGAAATAAACAGCCATACACATTTCCTCTCTTACCTATACTGGGAAAGAAAACTCTCTGTCTTGGATTCCTCAAAATGAATAATGCAGTTCCTTTTATCGGTCCAGCTATTCATATTTTTGATCTCCTTTAATGATTCCTCAACGTAGCAAGACTATCTCTAATTAGTGAACCTGATGGCATGGTGCTAACTCAAAAGATACACTGAAGATTGATGGCATGAAATATGTGGGACACCCCCTGTCCTGTGCTCAGTCTATCTACTCTTTTCCTAAATCAATTTAATTTGTAGAATCACTCATAGTAAGTTAGCTTGTGTGTGTCTGTGTGTGTTTGTGTGTGTTTAGGGAGATAGACATGCTAAAGCAAACTTTGATGCTCGTTAGAGCAAAATCATTTATTCCCCTCCTTGGGCAACTGATTATCAAGTACACAAATGTCAGTTTTCCTTACAAAAATCATAATTCTTCAATTATTTCTTTAAAGATGAAGTCTACTCACACAAGTCCTTACAGTGGCAGGCTTGATGCAAATTACAGCTTAGTTTCTGGCCACTAATTAATATATGCCAAGCACTAGCCACAGGAAGGCGTTTTGGAATTATTTTTGAAAAGATGTTCATATAGGTCAGTCAGGCACAAAATAATATGACCAATAGTTTAGATTTTGAAATACAGTGGTCTGGCTTCCCATACCCTTAATCACAATGCCATGGCAACAGAAAACTGGGTATACTGCTTAGATGCCACTAGAAAAAGTGTAGATTCATAGAATCATTTCTTGGTGTTCTATCAGATTTATTTCCTTCAGTGTTCGTTCATATTCTTTGCTCCAGTGTTTGTTTATTTCATTTAATAAACATCTATACAGTATTTAATATATGCCAGGCATATCTCTGAGTAAAGCATAAATACCTCTATTTTGTAAAATGAAGCAAACTGGGGCGCTTAAAAATGAAGCAATTTTTCAACCCAGATTCAATCCCCAACAACCCATATGGTCCCGCAGAACCCCTAGGAGTAATTATTGAGTGCAAAGTCATGTGTAGCCCCTGACCATCGCTGGGTGTGACCCAAAAAGCCAAAAATAAAAATCCAAAACTAAAAAATTTAACAGTCAGATTTTAAAATATTTCCATCAAGGATGCAGGATGAGGATGAGAGGGAACCTGGGAACATTGGTGGAGGGAAGTTGACACTGGTGGTGTGAGATTGGTGCTAGAACATTGTATGCCTAAAACTCAACAATGAATAACATTGTAAATTGTGGTGCCTTAATAGAAAAATAAAAATAAATAACCAAAATGTATTTCTCTTCTAAATAGGAGTTTTGGGCCAGACTGGAAATATTCAGGGGTTACTCCTGGATCTACACTAAGGAATTGCTCCTGGTGGTGTTTGTGGGACCATATGGGATGTCAGGAATCAAACCCAGGTCAGGGGTGTGCAAGACACTATCTGCTGTACTCTCACTCCAGCCCCTAAAGAGCAATTCTTTAATTAAAATTAACCTAATAAAATTGTTTGAGTGTCCTTGAGGTCTCTTTCATAGTGGGATGTTGTTAACTATATAAGTGTGTCTGAAAAAACTATTAATGTCCAATCTCCCTGGTCCACCCTTTGTTGATATTGGGCCAGTAAACAGGAATGAGTATTCAATTTGTTACAATGAAGATTTTATAGAAGCCACATTAGCTCAGTGCCCTGGAACTCTCTAGAATTAATTTTTTATTAGTAAACTGGGATTCACTAGTAAAAAAAAGACAATAAAGCTAAATATTGGATTTTTGAGAGACTTAGCTGAAATAATGTGCATTAAATATATATTACTATATATTAAGTACATAGTAATAGTCAGTAAATGGTTGTTAGTTTTATTATCAATATTTACTGTTTTAAAAGTACATGTGAGATTTTTCACTAAAAGTTACTGTTCCCCAGAGTTGAATATCCTGTCACAGACCCCCAAACATAGGGCCACTTAATCTTTGACAAAGGAGCAAGAAATGCAAAGTGGAACAAGGAAAGCCTCTTCAACAAGTGGTGCTGGGAAAAATGGATAGCTACCTGCAAAAAAATGAACTCTGACCTCTATCTAATGCCAGGCACAAAAGTCAGATCTAAGTGGATTAAAGACCTCAATATCAGACATGAATCTATAAGGTACATAGAGGAAAATGTAGGCAGAACTCTCCATGACATTGAAGCTAAAAGCATCTTTAAGGATGAAAGAGCACTGACCATGCAAGTGGAAGCAAACATAAACAAATGGGACTACATCAAACTAAGAAGTTTCTGCACTTCAAAAGAAACAGTGACCAAAATACAGAAAGAGCCCAGAGAATGGGAAAGAATATTTACCCAATATCCATCTGATAAGGGATTAATATCCAGGATATACAAGACACTAGTAGAATTGTAGAAGAAAAAAACCTCCAACCCCATTGAAAAATGGGGAGAAGAAATGAACAGAAGTTTCCTCAAACAACAAATACAAATGGCCAAAAGGCACATAAAGAAATGCTCCACATAGCTAGTCATCAGGGAGATGCAAATCAAAACAACAAGGAGATATCATCTCACACCACAGAGACTGCCTTGAAGGCACACATTCAAAAGAACAAAAGCCAGCAGTGCTGCCATGGATGTGGGCCAAAGGGAGGCTCCTTCACTTGTTGGTGGGAATGCTGACTGGCCCAGCCTTTCTGGAAAACAATTTGGACAATCCTTCAAAAACTAGAAACTGAGCTTCCATATGACCCTGCAATACCACTTCTGGGAATATATCCCGAGGATGCAAAAAATCACCGTAGAAATGACATCTGTACCTATATATTCATTGCAGAGCTGTTCACAATAGCCAAAATCTGGAAACAACCCAAGTGCCCTGGAACAGATGACTGGTTAAAGAAACTTTGGTACATCCACACAATGGAATACTATGCAGCTTTCAGGAGAGATGAAGTCATCAAATTAGCTTATAGATGGATAAGCATGGAGAGTATCATGCTAAGTGAAATAAATCAGAAAGAGAGAGATAGACATAGAGGGATTGCACTCATTTATGGAGCATAGAATAACATCACAGGAGGCTGACACCCAAGGACAGTAGATACAAGGGCCAGGAGGATTGCCCCATAGCTGGAAGCCTGCTTCATAAGCAGAGGGGAGAAGGAAGATGGAATAGAGAAGGGATCACTAAGAAAATGATGACTGGAGAAATCAGTAGGGATGGGAGATGTGTGCCAAGAGTAGATAATGGAACAAACATGATGACCTCTCAGTGTCTGTGCTGCAAGCCATAATGCCCCAAAGTAGAGAGAGAGAATGGGGAATATTATCTGCCATGGAGGCAGGGGGAGCATGGGAAAAGGAGGGTATACCAGGGATATTGGTGGTGGGGAATGTGCACTGGTGGAGGGATGGGTGTTTGATCATTGTGAGAATGTAACCCAAACACGAAAGCTTGTAACTATCTCACAGTGATTCAATAAAATTTTTTTTTAAAAAGTTACTGTTCCTTTACTAAGAAAAAATCTGAAGAATTTCAATTTTCTTTAGTAAAAAAATCATGTCATCAACTACAATTAATCTATTTAAACATTAAATTGTCAATGTTTAGAATGATCCCTGTGGAATCCCAAAGTATCTATGGAAAGCATTATGGAAACTTTTCAAAAATCATTAATTGAGCTTCCATATGACCCAGCAATTTTGCTTCTTTACTTTCATCCCAAGAGACAAAATACTCATTTTATAACATATTTTTGATAATCAGTAGGACTTTAACACCTGTATTAGTCAATAATGTCTTGTATAAACTATGTAGAATTTATAGTAAGTCCATGTAGGCTTTCTAACTATGGCACAAACAGTTTTTGCATATAGAAACAATTTCAAATCAAGATATGAACTCTAATCTTCATTAGATATATATGCTTTTTTTGTTTGACCACTGCGAGTTCCTTTGAAAAATAAATGCCATCTAAAATTCTCTCCTATGGACATGAAAAGCATCTTTTATCTTTATTCCATAGCCCCAATGACAATCTTCAAGAGGAACTTCTTTCCTATTTCCATGTTAACGTGGACACTATTGAATAAATATACTTATGTACATATACACTTACACAGAAAGAGAAACTCAGCCCTAATTTAAGTAAAGAAAAAAATTAAGTAGATGTTGTACACTTTTGTTTAACATGGTTTCCTCCTAACTCAAAACAGCTTTGGAAAAATACTGTTTTCTTTTGCCAGTAGTTGTGACACCAAAACCTAAACTGACTTTTCAGCTGGATTGGTTGTGTGAGTCGAAGCAGGGCTGTGCTGTCATACATCTCCCTGCCCTCAACACATTAGTTGAGCCTCACTGCTCTTCCCCATAATCCTCCCAGCCCCACACTCGACATTGGTTGAGCCTCACTGCTCCAGCAAGTAATGCACTTCTGACACAATGGAGGACACTTCTGACACACTGTGGGCGCAATCAGATAATTCAGACACAAACTTGACAGACGCGCGTACTTTCCAGGGGCACATTAGGAGCTGGCCAAGTAAAACATGAAAGTATTATCCTGACTTATCTGGTGGTTGAAAGGGTGTCGCCTCCTTAATGATAAGCATTTTGACTTGTTGCCAAAGGAATTCTCAGTTTAATTGCTTCTCGTGTTCACCTAGAGTGATGTCTCCTCTTATCCTAGCAGTCTTGACTCCAAACTGCTCCAGAATGAAAGAAGAAGACTTGTCAGACCAGGTAACATCTCTGTCAAATGGTTATAGGAAGAACAGAGCAATTAGTTACAGACACGAGCTTACCTTAAAGAGAACCGAGATTTCACAGGGTTTTCCTTCGCTATGCACGTCCTCAGGGTGAACTTTAGTTTTCGTGTAGGAAACCTGTCTTTAGATTGCTATCTTATCTTCTCAGAGAGGAAAGTGGAAGCACAAGAGCACAAGCGTGTGGGTCAGACTCAGGGTTCACATGAAGTGAATCTGAATCAAGGCTTTTTTTTTTTTAAAACAAATTTCACAAGGTTAATCTAATGCTAAATCTGTAGCTTAAGAATGGATGTCCTCCAGCTATGGGGCAATCCTCCTGGCCCTTGTATCTACTGTCCTTGGGTATCAGCCTCTGGGATATCAGTGGTGGGGAATGTGCACTGGTTGAGGGGTGGATGTTTAATCATTGTGAGATTGTAACCCAAACATGAAAGCTTGTAACTATCTCACGGTGATTCAATAAAATTGGGGAAAAAAATGTATGTCCTGGGGCTGGAGTGATAGCACAGCAGGGAGGACATTTGCCTTGCAAGGGGGGTCCTGGGTTCAATTCCTAGCATCCCATATGGTCCCCCCGTGCACCACCAGAAGTGATTCTTGAGTGCAAAGCCAGGAGTAACCCGTGAGCATCGCCGAGTGTGACCCCAAAAAAGCCAAAAATAAATGCATGTCCACCCAAAAGAAAATGAGAGAAAGAAAAATTAAAAGTGCCTGCCACAGAGGCAGGTATGTGGGGGGGGGGGGGCGGCAGGGTGGGAGGGCGCACTGGGGCATTGGTAATGAGAAATGTACACTGGTGCAGGGATGAGTGCTGAAACATTATATAACTGAAACCCAATCATGAACAACTTTGCAACTGTGTATCTCACTGTGATTCAATAATTTTTTAAAAATGCTTTTGCAAGAATTTTCTGTGATACTAACTCTAGGATCATCTTCAATAACCAGGTGCCGTTAGTCAAGAAAACATAAGCAAAAATAAATAAATGTGACTATATCAAATCTAGAGGTTTCTGCACTGTGAAAGAGAAAAATGACTAAAATACAAAGACACCTTACTTAGTGGGAGAAGATATTCATTCATCACACATCTGACAAAGAGCTAATGTTGAACATTTACCAAGTAGTCACAAGACAACAACTGTAGGATAACATGGATTTGTCCTTTTAGGTTTGCCGTAGGGAACTTAGTTTACCTTAGAGCAATGGCCTTTCTATATGGACACAGGAAGACAGTTAATGTTATGCTTTGTAACTTGGGAGCTGATTGACTCCAATAATATTTACTCCCTGGAATCTGCTTTCTCAACTCAGTTGCCCTTAGTTCCTAGCACCCCAAAAGCAAGGGTCCTGACAAGGGACGGAATGGACCCAGGGCAAGCTGTGAGCTACCCTGGCATTGAAATGGGCCAGGCT
The DNA here is from genome assembly GCF_027595985.1 of Sorex araneus. Classification (NCBI taxonomy): domain Eukaryota; kingdom Metazoa; phylum Chordata; class Mammalia; order Eulipotyphla; family Soricidae; genus Sorex; species Sorex araneus. The sequence continues at coordinate 297,562,037 of NC_073303.1, read as the reverse complement.
AAAGCACCACAATACTCAACTATAAGTTGAGAGAGCATGGTCATAGACAAATGCTTTCATGATCCAAAAGTAACGACGAGACTAGGACCTTGCTGGGGTTAGGAAGACTAACCTGGCCTGAGGACTGTGGTCTTGAATATATAGTGAATGTCCTCAAGAAGAACCAAACTTTAAGTCTGATATATCTCTTACTGTGCTCATACAGAATGACATTGCTAGAAATATTAGAAGTAAATTTACTATAACTATTTAAGCAGATTACTAACTGAGGAAGGAAGAAAGGGACACACCCTGACACACCCTTGTTTGGACCTCACCCTTGAGTGGATCTCCTAGTAATCTCCTTAGATGAGACTTTGTTAATCTTCTTAAGAAATGGTCTTACCGGGCATCCCCCAATTCTTTTAACCTCTCTCTCTCAACCCCTTCCTCCCGAGCACAGCGCAGGGTCCGTGGCTTTCTGAGCGCAAAATGGAGACGCCGAGCCTCTCTCTAGGTTTCTCCATCTTATGAGCACCATAAAAGGGTAAAAGTTTGTAGTGATGTTATTTCTGGTTGTACTTTCCCTGGACTTTATACAGAAACCCAAAACCACGCGGCCGCGAATGTCATCTTAGCATCAGCAATATGTAATGGTTCCTTTTTAATGGGTCGGACTTTTGTGGGAGATCCTAACAAGAATAGTAAGTCTGTTGCTGAAATATTGAAGGCAATCAAAGTGGTAGCCATCTCTCTAGACTGAACTAAGCTATATCCCCATGCCGGCTGAGAAGAAATTTTCTTCTTTCTCGGGAAGAAACGCGGCGTGGCGTCAACCATAGTGTGATGTCCATTAAGCAAACAGACCTGGTGGCATGGGAATGGGATATAAGGGGGAAAATTATGTACATGGAACAGTGGGACGCTGGTGGAATCTCGAGCCAGAGCCGATACCAGCGCAAGACCTTCGGTTCCAGAAACTGCTTGCAGACACTCTACTAGTCTATCAACTAAGCCAGAGCCCCACACCTGCTGATGACGGGAAATAACCATCCTTTTCAGTTTTTTTCCCTTTGTCAGACAGCGTGGCGATTACTAAACAGGCGTGAACTCGGTGGCTCGGCCAAGGGGGAAAAGGAAACAAACAGCGGGACTTAATATCTCTATATTCTTAGCAGTGGAGAACTATCAAATGCCTCCTTGGCAATAGGACTGCTTTCCTTTTTTGGGGGAAACCCCAACAACGGTAGTGAGTTGTGTGTTGAAACATGGAATGTAATCGAGATAAGGCATAAACGAAGTGAAACTTATCATGTACAAGGGTGGGGACTGGGGAGGTGGGAGGGGGCGGCAGGTATACTGGGGGGGTTGGTGATGGAAGATGGGCACTGGTGAAGGGAAGGGTGTCTGAGAATTGTATAACCGACATAATCCTGAGAACTATGTAACCCTCCACATGGTGATTCAATAAAATTAAAAAAAAAAAAGAAATTGTCTTACCCTTCTTTGTTGATTTGTTAATGTTCAACCCACCTTTGTGTCACCACACTATGTAATTTGCTATATAAACTAAGACTGAGGGGCACTGAGGGAGACAGAAGAAGAAGACAGAAGAGACAGAGAAGGAGACATATGAGAGGACATGGAAGCAGAGACAGAGAGAGGTCGGAAGAGACCAGAGGAGAGAATACAGAGACAGAGACAGAGAGACAGACAGAAGAGAGCACAGTGTCACACACAGAAGCAGAGCACAAGGAAGAGCCATCCGGATCCAGTCCATACATAGCAGCTCGAGAACACCAAACTCGAGCAGCGCATGCAAGGGAGAGCTGCCCGAGTGCCCTCGGACAACAGAACAAAACAACAACACATCATCGCGACACATCATCGCGTCTCCCCCTCCCGCGCATGCGCCGCCCTTGTGATTTTTTACAAACATCAAAAATCCAAGTCCAAAAAAAAATGAATAGAAACAATCAATGCTAGATCAGATATGACACAAAAGGAACCTTCATTCACAGTTTGTGTGAATGTCATCTGGTTCAGCATCTATGGAGAACATTATAAAAACTTTTCAAAACTCAAAAATTGATATGACCCAGGAATTTTGCTTCTTTACTTTCACCCCAAGAGCCAAAATACTTATTCTAGAAAATATTTTGCAGTCCTATGCTCATTTTAATGTTATTCACAATATCAAAATCTGTAAACAATCCAAGTGCTTAAGAAAAAAATGTGGGGAGGGTATGGCAGGGAGGGCATTGCTAGGACAGTGGGTAGGTCACTTGCCTTGGCTACAGGCAACCCCAGTTGAATTCCTGGCACCCTATATGGTCCCCCGAGTCTACCAGGAGTGGAGAACCAGGTGTCAGCCCTTTAGCCTGGCACATATGCCTCCAAAACAAACCAAAAAATGTGTGGCTAAGGAAATTATGTTCTATATGCAGAGTGGAATATTACTTGGCTAAGGAAAAGATGAAATCTTACTGCTCCCTACTATATAGATAGAATTCGGTAATATCGTGCTTAGTAAAAGGAGTCAACGAGAGAAGAACAAATACTGAAGCATCTCTCAATTGTGAAGTATAAAGAAAGTAAGAGACTAAAAAAATGACCAATGGTATTGGGTCATGGAGAGTAAACCTACAGAATTGAGTTTGTAAGCGGAGATGGGAGGGAGAGGACTTCGAGCCAGCGGTGGATGCTGACACTCTGGTGATGGGGATGGTATTGGTACACTATATGCTTGAAACATTACTATTAACAGTGTTGTAACTTGGGGCTGGAGAGATAGTACAGCAAGTAAGGTGCTTGCCTTGCACACAGCCAACCCAGTTTGATCCCCAGCATCCCATATGGTCCCCCAAACCTCACCAGGAGTGGTGTCTGAGCACAGAGACAGGAATAACTCCTTATCATTGCCAGGTGTGGCCCAAGAACCAAATGTTGTAAATAACGGTGCCTAAATTAAAAAAAAATAGTTAAAAATAAATAAATGAAAATAAGTAAACACGAATTGGGAGATTAGAGAGAAGAGTGACTGCCTTTAGCTTTCTATATAGTCCCATGTACAGAACTCAAGCACTAACATTTTTTATCTTCTAAGTTGTTCAGTTAAGCGGAAAAACACCCTAAAATTCAGTTTTCCCCTTATTTCTGACAACAATCAATAATAAAATGTACAAGTTGACTTTTAAAAATAGAGCCATAATGGTTTATCTAGCCATAATGGGTTATTATATATTTTATATATTATATATTATATAATTATATATCATATAATTTTATGTTATAAAAATATAGCTATAAGGAGTTATATAGCCTTAATGGGTTATTATATATTTAAGTCTCTAGTTTGTCAGAAGCAAATGTATAGACTTTTTACATCATAATTAATTCCATGAAAGATTAACATACAAACTATTGTCATTTGCTGTTTGTAGCTTTGAAGAAAATTATTTAAGGTATCTGAGATTAAGTTTCATTATGGATAAAAGCTATTTTATTTCACTAAAGATTTTTTAGCATTAACAGTAAGTGAAAACCTTACCTAGTGTCCAATTGGTGTACAGAACACACTCAATTTAAGTCAGCTTTTTTCCTTGTTCTCATTTCTGTGCTTGCTATACAAACAACTAAATTTTGCTTTCCACTGGACCAGATACCTAATTCACCTATTTATCAATGATGCTAAGTATCCACTCTATTTCAGGACTCAGGAAATAAATGCTCACCATCACAAAAATTCAAAGGTATTTATAGGTTATTTTTATTAAATCACATGAAAGTCGGGTATTAAAGGAGGCATAGATTCTCATATTCATTTTATGGGTACTTAAATTTTTTGAGGTTGCATGCTCCCAGGAAAACAACCAATCTGTGACCAAGATGTAATTAAGACCCACAATTTCTAATTCCCAGGCTTTGACTCCAACCTCTGAAAATGCTTCAATTCAATGAAACTAATGGCACTTTGGTCTCTGGAATTAGATCCTGTTATCAATGACTTCCACATGGAAAGATCATTCCAAAATGTGTAATTAACCAAGAAAATGCAAATAAACCAATTTGTACCTGCTATTTAGAGGTAAGACACTAAAATGGCTTGAGCTCATTATTTGAAAACATAACTTTTTCTGCTTTAAATGTAGTTCAATATTCTCCAGTTGCTCACATACTTTTAAAAAATTACATATTTAGTGAATATATAGAATATTTGTGATTCTATTTTTAGTACAGAACTTTAAATGGAGAAAGATACATGTCAATAAGGCACAATGAGAAGAAATCCCTTCTTTCAGTGATCTTTGCTGATTAAAGTTTATGAACATTTTGGAAACTGTGTTGTATATCAGGTTCTATACTAAGTGGGGTAGTTGTCAAGTTCCCCATGTGGACAGTAATACCTGGTTAATATTACTGAATAAATGAACCTTCTGAAATATGGAAATATTTAGGTATATCATCAAAAAAAAAAGAACAGGCTGTAATTAAAATCTTAAATGGCTACCATGAAAAAGAAATGTTAAATATAAACGTTAAATATAAACTGGAAGACTATTTTATTTAAATGACACAGACTACATTCAAAGCTGTTTAGGGGAAAAGTTGGAGGTTTATATTAGAAATTATTAAACAAGGACTGTAACAGGGGTCTCTTTGTCTACTTCCTCTTACCAAATTCTCTTTGCAAGATGGTCTCACTGTCTCCCATTGCACATGGTATTACTCCATTTATTAGGAAACATAGTTGTTGGCAGCTTGGAACTAAATATTATTCAGGGAGAGAGAGTGAGAGTGATAGCGAGTGAGCGAGAGAGAAAGAGAGGGAGAGGGAGAGAGAGAGAGAGAGAGAGAGAGAGAGAGAGAGAGAGAGAGAGAGAGAGAGAGAGAGAGAGGAAAAGTGCCAGCCATAGAGGCAGAGGGGGATGGGAGTTGAAGGGAGAGAAGAAACTAGGAACATTCGTGGCTGGAAATATACACTGGTGAAAAAACAGGTGTTGGAACATTGTATGACTGAAACTCAATTGTGAAAAATCTTGTAACTGTGTATCTCACAGTGATTCAATAAAAGCAAACAAACAAATATATAAATACCATTTCAAATTAATAACTCAGAAAGAAAGATTGACTCTTGCCTACCCCCATCTATAAGGGACTCTAATTGGTTCAATTTGTTTGGAGGTGAGGTTTTTGGTTGCTGTTGATCATGGTGGTTGATTTACTTTGGAGGCCACACCCAGGGATGCTTAGGGCCTACTCCCAATACTGAGCTGGTGAGTGTGTGTGAGTTGGGGAGGCTGGTGGGTGGGAGTTAATTGGAAAATAAATTTGCTCAGTTTGGATGACTTGTTCATCCTTGAGTCACTGTGACCATGAGCATGATTTGTCTGGCCTGAGTAATGTAAACAAAGACAGCACACTACAGTAACTGGCATAACATTCAAGAATTAAAAATTGTTTAAATTGACCTTTAGTTATCTTAAGTTTTATTTCACTTTTGTGGATCCAGAGAGACAGTACAAAGGTGATGGTACTTGCCTTGCATGCAGCCAACTGCGATTCCCATGCACCATGCCTGGACTAGCCCCTGAGCACCATTGGGTATAGTCCCTACCTTGCAAAAATTATTTCAGTTTTGAGATAATTATCACATAACTTTATCAAATATAATTAAACTCTCAGTTTTAAAAAAATTTTAGATTGTATTTCATTTTAAATATCAATTGAAATATGTTCTATTTTCAGTTTCTATTAACAATCTGTCAGGACTTCCAAGTCTTTTGTTTTATCATTTACATGAATGAGAGGAATGTGGGTATTGTGTCTGCTTTGGATTGACAGAGTTTTGAAATTCCCACTTATATATATGTCCTATCATTGCTCTTTCATTCAAGCTCATCTTAATTCCATGTATTCAATTTAAGAACTGAATTAAAAGGTAGCTGTAGTTTATCAAACACCTATTACATACCAAGCATGGTGTTGAGAATTTTATTTTATTTTATTTTATTTTTGCTTTTGGGGTCACACCCGGCTATGCACAGGGGTTACTCCTGGCTCTGCACTTAGGAATTATCTCTGGCAGTGCTCGGGGGACCATACAGGATGCTGGGAATCGAACCCAGGTTGGCCGAGTGCAAGGAAAATACCCTACCCTCTGTGCTATTGTGCCAGCCCCTATTTTATATACATTATTCTATCAAACATTTACAAAAATTTTCGGAAGTGGGTATTATGATTTCCCACTTTGCAGAGGGAAAATGATGACTCGGATAACTTCCACCGCTTTAACTAGTCACTAAGAGTTAGAAATTAGCCCTACCCACTGTGCTATCGCTCCAGCCCCCTGAAAGTTTTTTCAAAGGTAGTAGCAGTGAGGTTGGGAGGAAAAGACAAAGTCATGAGATGGTTAAGAAAGAAAAGCAATAATGGAGCCAGGCTGGAACTATCGTACAGGGGGAAGGGCAACTGCCTTGCACGTGCTCAACCTGGGTTTTATTACTAAAACTCCAGACGGTCCCCTGAGGATCGCCAGGAGTAGTCCCTGAGCACAGACCCAGGAATAAGCCCTGAGCACTGCAGGGTGCTTACATCCCACAGAAAAACAAACAAAATTAGACCCACAAACAATGGAGCATTCAGGGATGCTCAGAGCCCACTAGGGCCCACTGAGCATGCTTTGTAGGTCATGTGGGACTAGAGTCAAAACTCAGGGCATTGAACATGCTAGGTATGTGTTCTGTAACTTGAAACATCTCCCTCTCCCAGCCTTCTCCTAGTTTAGTTTTACCAAAGAACTTCAAATGCTGAAGAACAGTAAGAAATCTAAGATTTTGAAATCAGATTAATTGATACGTGTAAGGAAAATCTTGTTGAAACAGAAAAATTCCTGCTTCATTGAAAGTATTTGTTCAGCATCCAACTTGAATTATCTGGTGAGTTGAGAAGTTATCTGGTAGTCAGCAGGAATATATGTATATATATATGATATATATTTGAGACACATATTATAAATTTATTATAAATTTTAAAATAAGCAGTATTTGCAGTCTAAAAAAATGAATGAGTATATTCATACTAAACCAATAAATCCCAATATAAAAGATGGCAAATGAACTGTCTAGATTTCAAAATATCATCAGCATTGAAAAAGTAGGACTTTATGTTTCCACCTCAACACTCAGGGTACTTTCTTTTTTCACCCTTGTACATGTCTATTCATCCATGCTGCAATCATAATACATCTCTTGAGATTTTACTAAATCTTTCTATCATTCTCTAGTAGAACTGACTGCTTCAATCTTTGGGCTAGCCCCTTGGGACTTTATGCAGTGATAGTCTTATTATTGCTTTTATTAATGGTAATAATACTGGGAACAACAGCAAAGTCTTCAAACTTTAGATAACCTAGTGAAATTTCCACTATATAATCCATTGGTTTTGTGACTTATGGAAAACTTTTATCATCCTTTAAAATCACAATTTCCTCATATTGTAAAAAGGGAAGTGAAAAATACTTCCCTCACATAATTACTTTGAAAAAAATATGTAAAGTTCTTAGTATGATGGTAACCCACAGAAAAAAATTAAACTAATATTATATGTCATTTGTTTATAAATCTGTTTCTATTTCCCAGCCTTCTCTGAGTCTTACACATCTTTGGACTATGTCACCCAACAAAGTATCTGCCTTCCCATCCAGGAAATGTGTGCTGTTGAAATCATGAGTAGATAAGAAGTTAGAAATGTGAGAGGATATTCAGAAAAATATGAAAAAAGGAGGACAGCATTTCAACAAATTAGGTGGAGTAATTAATATTGCGGCTTATTGTGAGATTTATTGTTACTGTTTGTGGCATATTGAATATGCCACAGGGAGTTTGCCAGGCTCTGCTGTGCGGGCGAGATACTATTGGTAGCTTGCCAGGCTCTCCAAGAGGGACAGAGGAATCAAACCTGTGTCTGCCGCAGGCAAGGCAAATGCCCTACCCACTGTGCTATAGCTCCAGTAATGGAGATGTTACTGGTGCCCACTCGAGCAAATCGATGAACAACAGGATGACAGTGATGACAGTGATGAATTAATAGTGCAGAAAGCTTTAAAAAGATCAATGTGGTAACCATGGTTTGCAGAATGTCAGGAGCTTGGGCAAAGATGCCTGTGAGAATTTTTTGAAATAGCAATCTATGAAATCTTGATTCTCAAAGGATATCACACTGTTTGCTACTAATTGTTTGACAGATCTGAAAAAAAGAGTAAGTTGCTTGCCTTGCCTGAAGCTGACCCATGTTTGATCTCTGGCCTTGAGCCTGATTCCCTGAGCAGAGCAGGAGTTAAACCAATTGTGGCCCCCAAGCCCCAAAATAAACAAGTACAGTAATTATTGCACAGATAAGATGGGAGGATTTGGAATCAGAAAATCTAAACAAATTTTGGGAGATTTTTACTGGAAAAATGAATAGAAGGAACATGATGGCATGATGGTAATTTAAAAGTGAAACAGAAAAGGAAAATTCTTTTATAGCAGGAAAAATTTGGAATGGTTATAGCCAAAAAGAATACCATGATTGTGTCAGGAAAATTACCCAAGATTTGGAAATTCCTAAGATTTTGGAAACTTATTTTGTGCCTAAGGGGGCAGGCTGGGGATGGGATGGGAGGGAAGATTGGTGCAGGGAAGGTCACACTGGTGGTATTGGAACTCTAAATGTCAGAAGTAACTATATAATGAACAACTTTGTAAATCAAAGTGTTTAAAAAAAATAAAAATTTGAAAAGGATTTGGAAGTGGACCAAAGCAGTGATTGAGAGTTCTTTTTGGATGCACCAAGATTTTAAAAATTTTTTTCATATATGTGTACTTTTTACTTTTGTTGTTACTGTTCTGTTTATGTTCGACATCTTATAGACTGCTTCTCCCTCTGGGAGAACCAGCAGGCTACCGAGAGTTTCCTGCCCACATGGAGAGTCTTGCAAACTCCCCGTGGTATATTCATATGTCAAAACCGGTAACAATGCTGTGTCTCATTCCCATGACCCTGAAAGAGTCTCCAATGGGCACCATTGGGAAGGATGAGTAAGGAGAGGCTTCTAAAATCTCTAGGACAAATGGAGACATTACTGAGACCACTTGAGAAATTCGACGAACAACGAGATGATGATGATGATGATAATGTTTTGTTTAGGATCTTTTTTTTTCTTTTTGGGTCATACCCAGTGATGCTGAAGGGCTACTACTGGTTCTGTGCTCAGGAATTACTACTGGCAGTGCTTAGAGGATGCCTAGTGCAAGGCAAACACCCTATCTGCTTTACTATTGATCCAGCCAAAAAATTTCTGTAACTTCTTAAAGGAGAAATCTTTAATTTAAAAATTACATAGAAACCGGCTAAGCTCAATAAACAAAAACAATACCACAGAAGGCTCAAGTAGCAATAAACAGCTTAGTAAACGCTCAGACAATGACTTTAATGATCCCATGGTGAGATATAATAGCATTCACAAATTTTCTTGTACTGAAGTGTTTTTCTATAATTCCATTAGCCATTTTGTTATAAATAAGCAATATAAAAATTATTTTATTTCTGTTAATGGACTGGAGCAATAGCACAGCTGGTAGGGCATTTGCCATGCACGCAGCTGACCCAGGTTTGATTCCTCCATCTCTCTCAGAGAGCCCGGCAAGCTACCGAGAGTATCCCACCTGCACTGCAGAGCCTGGCAAGCTCCTCGTGGCATATTGGATATGCCAAAAACAGTAACAAATCTCACAATGGAGACGTTACTGGTACCCGCTCGAGCAAATCGATGAGTAATGACAGTGCTACAGTGCTTATTATTGTAAAAATAAATATACTATAGCTTACCAACTTTGGGGAATTGGCATTTGGGCGCACTGGCTGTGCTCAGGGGTTATTCCTCTCTCTGTGCTCAGTAATTAACCCTTAAGGTTCTTGAGGGCATGTATTCATTGCTGACAGTTCAAACCAGGTTCAGCCGTATTCAATACCAGTGCTTTACCTCTCCAGCCTTATTTTTCTGACATTTTGATTATGAAAGAAGCATTTAAATTTAGCAAGCTGACATAACCTGAAAGTAGAAATAAAAAAGAATCTATCATTAATCCACTCAGAATAGCTACTCTTACATTGTAACGCTCAGGTATTGCTACCCATACAAATGTTAATTATATAAATTTAGGGTTTTGAGTTTAATTTTAATAGCGTGAAGTATTTGGATTTCTTTCCAAACTTTTCGTGTATTTAAAAAATTTCCTCGAGGCTAGAGCTATAGCACAGTGGGTAGGGCATTTGCCTTGCACACGGCTGCCCAGGGTTCAATTCCCAGCATCCCATATAGTCCCCCCGAGCACTGCCAGGAGTAATTCCTGAGTGCATGAGCCAGGAGTAAACCCTGTGCATCACCAGGTGTGACCCAAAAAGAAAAAAAATTGCCTCATGTATTATGATAATAATTTCATATTAGCATTATGTTGTATACATTATGTTGTATACATTTGACTGACTAACAAAGAAGGCACATCTGAATGTAAGGGCCCCACTTTAATCCACCTCATTAGCTTAAACTTAGCTGTGCTCAAAAGTCCTTAGGAATTAAAAAAAAGACTCCTATCTTTTTTTGAGGGAGGAGGGCCACACTCAGTGGTGCTCAGGGCTTACTCTTGGCTCTGCACTCAGGAATCATTCCTTGCAGGGCTTAGGGGAATATGGGGTTCCAGGGATTGAACCCAAGCATGCAAGGCAAGAGCTCCACCCATTGTCCTATCTCTTCAGTTACTATATTCTCACACTTGGTCTTTGTCTATTCTATTCTTATACCCAAAATGTTTCTCCTTTCAAAGCTGGAGAGATAGTACAATGGGAAGGGTACTTGCACACTGCTAACCATAGTTCAATTTCCAGCAAATTGAAAACAAGCATGCAAAGGAAGAAAAAATAATAAGTAGTTATAAAAAATACTATAAGCCATACCATATCTTACTGCAGCATATATTATGATACCATAATATAAATACTTTTAATAAGATAGGAGCAAGTGGCAAGGTATATGATACAAACCCGGAGGACAAGCAAGGCTTTCTGAAGGAAGGAAGAGCTATGCAATTTAGTACCTTGGTCAACAATTTGACTAGCTATTGTCATTGTCACTGTCATTGTCATCTCTTGCTCATCGATTTGCTTGAGCAGGCACCAGTAACTTCTCCATCGTGAGACTTGTTGTTACTGTTTTTGGCATATTGGATACACCACGGGGAGCTTGCCATGCGGGCAGGATACTCTCAGTAGCATGCGAGGCTCTCCGAGAGCGACAGAGGAATCGAACCCGGCACAGTGTAAATTTTATTATTTTCCTTAGTCTTCATTAAGCAATACTAGGATCATTTTAAGTGTTGTAAAAAAATTCCAAAACAGAGAACACATTACCTACAGTATGTGGCCAAGTAGTTTCCAATAAAATAAAACTAAATACCAGAAGTTCTATCGTCATTAAAATCAAACCCAAGACTACCAAGCAGATGCAAATGGTGTTCAAAAAGAATGCACAATTTTTTTTACCATGACTGAATATGGTGTGTCAAGTACATTTGTAAGGATTCCTGAGAGAAGATAAAATGTAGATGACCAGAATGCATATCCTGACAGTACTGTGATAGCAACATATGATTTTCCAAATGCAGAGTCTTGAGAGTTGGAAAGACGTATCCAGGTTATTCCCAGCATTGTAATAAAATGGCATTCACTATTTGTATGGACCCCAACATTTTTGTATTGCTTTTCACAGATGATGTACTTTGTGGTATTTTCACTAAGATGCACCGAAAGATGACAGGACAAGGAAATTCTTTTTATTCTGTTTCGGGAGTCCTGGCTTCAGCCCTTGTGATGTGAATGGTGTTTCCTGGGGGTGCCCCTCATCTCTCCTTGGCCAAGCACCAACACTGCTGTTATGGATTCACCATATCAATGTATCACTGTCATCCAATGTATCATTGTTCATCGATTTGCTCGAGCAGGCTCCAGTAACATCTCCATTCTTCCCAGCCCTGAGATTTTAGCAGCTTCTCCTTACTCGTCCTTCCCAACGATGTTGTATTGGAGGCTCTTTCAGGGTCAGGGGAATGAGACTCCTTATTGTTACTGTCTTGAGCATATTGAATACAACAATGGGCTCCCCGGTTATGGATTAGCATATTTAAATTTTTTTAACTTTTAAAAAAAAAGTCACTATGAAGTTACATCATTATTCATGATTGGACTTCAGACACATTATATTTCAACACCAATCCCTTCACCAGTGTCTACTTCGCTCCACCAGTCCCCTCACCTGCCCCCATTTACCCCTCATCTATCTGTCTGTTTCTGCAAAAGACAATTTTTTTTCTTTCTATTTTCATCTTATTTACTTTCTTTTTTTTTTTTTTTTGAGTCACCATGTGGAAAGTTACAAAGCATTCAGGCTTAAATCTCAGTTATACAATGATTGAACACCCATCCCTTCACCAGTGCATATATTCCACCACCAAGAACCCCAGTATACCTCCCCTCCCAACACCACCCCCACCCCGGCCTGTGTAGCTGATAATTTTCACTTTACTTTTTCTTTACTTTGATTACATTCAATATTTCCACAAAAAACCTCACTATTATTGTTTGGAGTTCTCCCCCAAAATCAGACCTGCTGAAAAGGAAGCATTTGATAATTTGCTTTCCATGACTGAGAATGAAGATATATGAGGCCTCTATCGAGGCCACACGGTTTTGGATTTCTGTATTTTAGTATTTTAGTAACTAAGTCCAGGGAAATTTCTGCCAGAAATTGCATCATTGCAAGATCTTGTACCTCTCCTTAGTGTCCTTAGAAGATGGTGGTCGCCTTTCCCCCGGAAAGGAAAAGTGGCGAGAGAAAAACCTTTCCCCTCCTGGGGTGTCATGGGGCCATAGCTTAGTTCACAGTCTAGAGACATTTCTGCAAGAAGCTGCTGGTACCAAAAGTAGTTTATCTGGCCTCTGGGATCATGGTCATCCAGCAACAGAAAGGCCACACGTGCGGCCACCTGGGTCACATCTCGGCAGAGAGACAAAAAGGGCACTTTTTTTTTTGGTTTTTGGGTCACACCTGGCGATGCACAGGTGTGGGTTACTCCTGGCTCTTCACTCAGGAATTACCCCTGGCTGTGCTCAGGGGGCCATATAGGATGCTGGGATTAGAACCCGGGTCGGCCGTGTGCAAGGCAAACGCCCTACCCGCTGTGCTATCGCTCCAGCCACCCCCCCAAAAAAGGGCACTTTTTAAAAATAAAATTTTACACTGTGGTTTACAGTGTAAACAATATAACCGTAGTGTTGGCACCTGGCCAAGGAAAGATGAGGGGCACCCCCATTTGCTCTCAATGGAACAAACATCCCCGAATGCAGCAGCTATGTGTACCTGGCCAAGAACTCAACATGAGGAACAACTTGGCACCAGAACTGTGCAGAAGGAAGAGAGCAGCATGGAACACCTTCAAGAGCGTCGAAGATGTGGTTAAGAGGACGAAGAACCTCCAGTTCCGGGCACATCTTTTTGACTCCACCATTCTTCTTGAACTAACATACGCCTCAGGACCTGGGCCCTATGAAAACAGGATGAGAACACTATTTGGGTATCCCAAAGAGGAATCGAAAGAGCTATGCTAGGAGTATCACATTTCACTCAAGTGAGAGAAGGAATCTGGAGTTCCAACCTCTGTCGACGATCAAGAATCAGAGACACTGTCTCATTTGCCAAGGCGTCGAAAATCAGATGGATCAGACACGTAATGCGATTTAGAGATGACCACTGGACTAGAGCTGTTACCGACTGGATTCCACGAGATGTCAAAAGACCGCATAGCTGTCTACCTACAAGATGGTCAGACTTCTTTGTCAAAACCCTGAATGAATGGTTTGAGGCTCTTTGTGTTCCTGGAGCCTGGAGTGAGCAGATATCACTGGGCTACACTAGCATGTGAGAGGGATAAATGGAGACATTACTGGCGCCCGCTCAAGCAAATTGAAGATCAACGGGATGACAAGTGATGATGATGATACAAGTGGTTTACTGTTGCTGATAGAGTTTTGGTGTCAGTGGGTCACCTGGTTACTTATGTGAAGAGAAGGAGAGAGAGAGAGCCCCTCTTCCCTGATCCACCTTGCCACCCTGGGTCTGGCTGAGAAGGATAGGACTGATAAAGTCTGCTGTGAGCCCCTGCACAGCATGCGCCCCAAGTTCTGCCAACGCTACAAGGTAGCCATCATGACACACCTGATGCCCACTTGATCTGTGTGGCGTGTGAGTTCATCCTCACCACATAATTTCTTGGGGAGCCGTGGACTCGGGGTGGGGGAGGAATTGCTCTTTGCAGGAGAGGAAAGACAGTCCTAGACCTTCCTTACCAGCCTTTGTAGGGCCTTGTCTTTCTCTCAGAAAAGGATCTCTGGAGAGGATGAACAGTGAAGTAAAAACAGGTTTTATTTTGAAGTTTTTGAGCAAGGGGAAGGAGGGGAAGAGAAAGAGAGAGAATAATGTGCTCAAGAGCAAACGTGGGCTTTTCCAAAGGCAGAGAGAGCCCCAGAACTCATCTCAAGAGGGGAAATGCAGGGGCTGGAGTGATAGCACAGCAGGTAGGGCATTTGCCTTGCATGCAGCAGACCAGGGTTCGATTCCCATATGGTCCCCTGAGCAGCGCCAGGGGTAATTCCTGAGTGCAAAGTCAGGAGTAACCCCTGTGTATCACTGTGTGTGACCCAAAAAGCAAAAAAAAATAAGAAGAGGGGAAATGCGGGTAACACATGTTCTCGAGAACCATATGTTCTTGGTCATGTGGACACAAGCAGCACATGAGCTGGTATATCATATACATGTGCTTCTTTTGCTCAAGTTATCTTTTATAGGGTTTCCCCAAGCAGTGCCATGTGGGCCTTTCTACCCAGAAAAGAGTTCATTGCTTGAGTGGTTACCAAGGCGGTAGAGTTGGGATGGTCTTCTTTCAAATTTCCTTTCTTAACCTTTGTTCCTGCTGGAGCTTCTCTTGGAGGATGAGTCCAGCCCTCTCTGGTCTGGGCTAGCTCCAGGTTTTATCAAGTCTTAGTTCCTATATCCACAAGATGGGTCCTGATAGTTTTATTACTTTCCAGGGATTCCATTTCTATGGTGTTCCTCCTCTGTCTAGCTGCCTGCCTCAGTTGTACACATAACACTTTAGCTCCTTTCAACAACATCTCCTCCTCCCTGTTGAATGCTTCCCTTCGCCACAGACTTTGCCCCCACTCTCCTGTCCCCCAGCCCCTTCAGTGGCTTGTTTCCTACTGCATATCAGTTTTCCTGTAGGAATTGAGCTACCATTTGACCCAGAAATTCCACTTCTTGGAATATACCCCAAGGGCATAAAAACAAAATGGAGAAAAGACATTTGCATCCCCATGTACTTAGTCAAAACTTGAAAACAACCCAAGTGTCCCAGAATCGATGACTGGAGAAAAAAAAAACTGTGGTACGTACACACAATGGAATATTACATCATGCTGAGTGAAAATTGGTCGGGGGAGAGAGACTGATAAAGAATGATCTCTCTCATATGCGGGATATAATGAAATGTAATGGTGGTCAAAAGGAGAGATAGAGAACAAATTGGAATGTCCTGCCACAGAGGCGGGGTGGGGTGGGGGGGATGGGATTGGTGGGTGGGAGGGATACTGGGTTCATTGGTGGTGGAGAATGGACACTGGTGGAGGGATGGGCTCCCGAACACTGCATGAGGGAAAAACAAGCACGAAATGTTTGAATCTGTAACTATACCCTCACTGTGACTCACTAATTAAAAAAAAAAAAAAGAAATGTAATGGTGGAATAATGAATACCCAAAGACAATGGAAACAAAGAATGTGAATGAGCATACCATTACATAAAACAAAACAAAAATTATAAAAAGCATTCTTTTTGCTTTTTCTAATTTTTGAATTAGTAAGTGATAGTTTCTGGCTATTGAAAAAAAATCACACACTGGTTTTAATTCAACTGGACATCTTTTTTTTTTCTTTTTGGGTCACACCCGGTGACACAAGGGGTTAGTCCTGGCTCTGCACTTAGGAATTACCCCTGCAGTGCTCAGGGGACCATATGGGATGCTGGGAATCGAACCCAGGTTGAAAAGCCCTACCTGCTGTGCTATTGCTCCAGCCCCCAACTGAATATCTTTATCTCTAGCAGAAGTTGAAATCATCTGTTTTCTTTCTGTGATGTATTTAAATCTGTCCATTATCTTTTCATGGTAGAGGAGATGCTGTTCTCTATTGCTGGCAACCCTAAAGGGCATTCCACAAAGCAAGTGCACTGGTCACTAACACAGGGGCAAAGCAGGATAGGTAGAGTGGAAACAGGAAATACCCTAAAGAAAGGAATTACCGGTACATAAAGATAGAGTGTTATATGGAAAACTCAATAACCTGACATCACCTCAACATCCTGTCCCTATGACACCAGCCTGTCTGCTATAAATTCAATGAAAAGTATTCTTTGGACATACACACACTGTTATTATCACTGCACTCAGTACAATTGCTAAGAGATGGTATTAATATAGGTGTCCCATGACAGATGAATGGATTATGAAGATGTGTATATACAGTGAAAAACTATGCAGCTGCAAGAAACAAAACAATCATGCAATTTGCTGCAACACAGTTGGAACTGGAAGATATGTTGAGTGAACTAAGCCAGAAAAAAGAAAGACAAATACAGGATGATCTCACTTATCAGTGGTGTATGGAATACTGGATGAGGAAATGTGTTGTAATAAAGGGGATATGCCTCGATCACCCTAGACTCCAGTGTTTAGAGAGGAGAAGGAGAGAAATCAAGCAGGTAAGAAGAGAATGAGAAGGAATGGGTGAATAGGCACCAGGGCTTCGGTCATACTGATGGTATGGGTGAGTGGTATAGCTACATACTCAAAACACAGACTCGATACTGAAAATAGGAGATCTAAGAGGAAACCACTGAAACTTTGCACTGTGCCTGTCAAGTTGAAAGGCAGGGAGGGTGCAGGAATTGGGGAGGGAATATGGGAACACAGGTGGAGGGAAGTTTACACTGGTGGTGGATTGATGTTGAATTATTAAATTCCTTGAAACTCAACTTTGTAAATCACAGTTCTTTAATTTTTAAAAAAAATTAAAAATTTAAAGAGCACTTTTTGATTCTTTTTAGATAAAAATATCAAAGGAGAAGAGCACCCACTTTGTCTCTAGAATCCTGAATAGAACTCTCTCATACTGTGGAGAGTTTTCCTGCCCTCTTTTTCTACGCTTAAATAAAATCTCTTCTGAATTTGGTCATTTTGTCTCTGGTCCCTTGCTTCCACTTTTGGTTGCTGGGAGACAAGAACCAGAGTTCAGTATAACACTTTGAATCATGGGTAAGAGAAGCCAGAGTCAAATAACTGGAAAACACTGCTTACTCTGTCTGGTTCCTGGAGAGGTGTACAACACAGATGACACATAATAATGGATGAGAAAAACTTGGTAGCTTAGCTAAGGACTGAATGATCAAACCTCTGGAGGCCTGAAGTTCAAGTAAGGCATTTTAGAAAATGCTAATATATGGAAAGAGGATTGCATTCAAAGTCAGAAAACCAGGGTCCCATCCCATCTGGACAACAACCTACGAATCGCGTTCTCTCTGGGAGTTTTCATTCCTGATTTGTAAAACAAGGAAGTTGGACTGGTGTCAAGGATTTCTTTTGTAGCTAAAATTCTATTTTAATTATGTCAAGTAATTTGTTGATCATGAGTTACTTAAGCAAAAGGCAAGTGATTATTTAATGAAATCACAGCATGCTGAATGTTATTACCCTTCCTTACCTTTTTGCTTTTTAATTTTACATCATCACCTAGTCCTCTAGATGGACATTATAAGATAACTGAAGCCTATTTGAACCTCACTCACAAAAATAAAACATAGTTCATTTGGCCCTCTACGCAATGGTCCTCATATATTTACTGCCATTTTCTTCCTTTCCCTCCTGATAAGTAACTGAAATAAAACTAATGGATATACAAGTACAGAGATATCTTAAGGTTGGGACCTCTGAGTCTAGCAAACAAAAAGCCAATTCGACGTCTGCAGCATGCTGTAGACACATCTGGCTTACTTTAGCTCACAATAGAGTAATATGAATTGTGCTAAAAAGCATTATTTGTGCAAATGCAAATAATATTCCATCTGCTCAGGATTTTTTTTTTCTTATATAGCTTTTGTTCCAGTGTGGTAAAAGCCTGTTTCTTTACCCTGAAGTGCTCCTGCTGATGAAGAGTGAAGTACATGACAATGAACTAAAATCCATTATCAAACAAATACAGTGAGCTTTTCAGCAAGTCATCAGAAGGGCTGTTGCCTTTTTCTCTAGCATTAAGTTGAAAGTGATTTGTACTCATGCAAATAAGACAAAGTGGTGGGTTTAAATTTTTTTCTCATTTATACATATGGATATATGTGCATACATATATTCTATTTATTCTTCATATACTAATTTACTTTGGAAATCTTCCATTTTTGTTTCTCTCTAGGAGGAGGGGACATCAGGGAAACGTTTTACCACTATTCTTGATATTTTCTTATTGTTTGAATAGTGATAAATCCTCCACATAAGAATATGTTGAAAAATCAACCTTACGCTGTTTTGAATAACTTCCTTGGGAACGGGGAAAACTCTTTTCACAATTCCTATGAAGACCTGAGGAAGGAAATTTAACACTTGTGCTGAAGCCAAACACAGTTAAGTTTACAGAAATTCAACTTCTGGATTTGCTGGCAATTACCTTTGCAATTCGAAGGTAAATTGTTCAAGTGACATCTTAAACATTTTTGAGTTCTCAGGCATCTCATTCAATACTTGGGGGCTTCGTGTGAGGACTATGTTGAAAGCTACACTATTCTTAAAATTAATTGGCCATTTCTTGTCAGGAAGAAAATAGATATGAGAGACAATTATACTAGTACTACAACTGCGACTACTTCCACACAAAACGTTAAAAAGCTAACTCCAGAGAATAGTCCATATTCAGGAAAATGTATTCAGCCTTTTCAGTGCACTTGGCTTTAGTTTTACCCTTTGTTTTGCTTCCTGTCTGCTTCCCCCAAGATCTATGATTTCTCTTTTGACAAAACAGAATAAAGCAAAAGGACTTGATCCTTTTCTTTCTAAGATCACAGAAATGGGCTGAAGATTATAAGCTTGTATAAGCATAAAAACATACTTTTACATAAAAAATCAAAAGCATATTATTATATCACTTACCAGGCTGTTTTACTTTTTCCTGATGATTTTATTCAGTTGGGGGTTGAAATAACCAATCATTATGCCTCTTGAGAAATTTTTAAATGTTCATCTATGAAACAACATTTTTAGAGGTTTTCTTTTTAACAATTTTTATTCATTACAGATCTTAGGATTGTGAACTTTTCTTTAAACTTTCAGTTTTAAAACACTAGGGTCAGAGCAATAGCACAAGGGATGAAGCAGTTGCTCTGCACACAGCCAACCAAGGCTCAGTCCCCAGCATCCCATGTGGTACCCGAAGTCCACCAGGAGTGATCTCTAAGCACAGAGTCAGGAGTAAGCCCCGAGCACCACTCGGTGCAACCCAAACCCCCTTCACCCCCCAGAAAAGGTTTAAAACACTATTTTCAGTCCATATTGATTTATGGTTTGAAACATAATAAAGCCTATAACAACAACAAAATGAAATAATAAATGCAAGAGCACCTGTGTTATGTTTTTAAGTTCTATAAACATTGTAGATGTTAATGCTATTAACATTCAAAATTTCTAAAGAAAATAATTGCTAGGAAATGAACAGTATTTCCTTTATAGAATGCATGGTAAATATCAATAGATGATTATTTTCTTACAGCTTCACTTTAGCACATATGCAGATGTACACACCTATATAAGTATTTACCTATGGATATATATATGGTTATATTTTACAGACCAAATGAAATTTAAAAATTAAGCACTTAAATGCACAACTGCGTTGTGTCAACAGTTTTGCAGTTAAGCTATCCTCAGATATTAATATTAGTCTCCAGAGAATTCAATTTGACAACTAAAAATGCAACATAAAGTAGTAATTTAGAAACCAAATGCTACTAAACTACAGCAGTTATTGCCGTATTTTCTATAATTATATTTGTAATATTGTGATGTCTTTTTGAGCTACTGAGAGCTGTAAAGAGATAAAATAATGTTTTCCCTTAAAAGACCACTTTTATCAAAGGTTATTTCCTTTTACATTGCAGTAATATAACTTTTTACTTTTCCTGATTTCAAATGGAAATTATTCCAAATATGTTTTAAACATTTAATGTAAAATCCTTCACATTAAAGCATTAATATACAGTTGGACAGGAAAATGTCTCATTCCCTCACATTAATGTCTGAGCTTAATTAGGCCCTGGAAAGTAAAGGATTTAAATTCCAATCCTGGCCAACATTAATTACAGAGTTCTTAATACTGTAGCATGCCCTTTACTAAGTTCCTAGGATATGTCCTATGCCAAATAAAAAAAAAGAAAATTAGTTTCTGGGGACAAAGTACTGGTTAGTGTAAAATATTTTATGTATTGATATGTGGAACAGCATCCTAAAGTCCTCTCCCAAGAGCCAAAGTAGCAGCAGAACTTTGAAGTTCTGGAACTTTGATCTTTGATGGACTGGTACTTTGTGCCCTGTGCTTTCTCCACCTGGGTAGAGAGCCAAAGACCTTAAGCTTTTAACTCTTTCCTTAATGGAATAGCATAGCGGGTAGGGCATTTGCCTTGCACAAGGCCCACCTGGGTTCGATTCCTCTGTCTTTCTCGGAGAGCCCGGCAAGCTACCAAGAGTATCCTGCCTGCACGGCAGAGCCTGACAAGCTACCCGTGGTGTATTCAATGTGCCAAAAACAATAACAACAAGTCTCACAATGGAGACGTTACTGGTGCCCACTTGAGCAAATTGATGAGCAATGGGGTGACAGTGACAGTGACAGTGACAATGGAATGTTCCAAAAAGAATTTGAAATATTTTTCCCTGCCTACTTAGTAGGGAAATGACTCTGCCTGTCTATGGTCCCTTTTAATCCTATCTGGGTGGGAAGTTGGTCCACATACAACTACTGCTAAGTCCAGGGTCGTTTTTCAGGCCCATTTTTTGGACAAAAGGAATAGGACTCAGAAGTGAGTTAGAATGAAAATGCAGGCTTTCACCCTCAGTCTATTTACTCCAGGCTTTTCCAAGATGCTGGCACATCTTCAATAGAGATGACCGGCTTATCAATGAATTAATCAACAGTTTTTATGAAGCAGTATTTTAGTGTCGGGAATTTTATACTATATCCAAAGGCCATAGGTTGAAGAGAAAAATCTCGGACTAGATACAGCACTCACCATCTGCTTCTGTCAGTGACAAATCAGTTATGTGACAGTCTAGTTAGTCACAATCTTGATGTGGTTCCATTCTCTTCTCTATAATATGTTTTTCTATCTTTATGTCTTGGGATTGTCCTGAGAACCACACACACCATCTGAGAGAAAGCTTTGGAGATTGAAAAATGTGAGATTGAAAGGAACAGTGTTCTTCATCTTGTGTGATTAATAAATTTTTGTAACTTCCTTTTTTTTTCTGTTTGGGTCACACCCAGTGATGCTCAGGATTATTCCTGACTACACTCAGTGCCAGGGATTGAACCCTGGTTGACCATGTACAAGGCAAATGTTCTACCCCATTGTATTATCACTCCAGCCCCAAATTTCTGCAACTTCTTAAAGAAGTCTTTAATTTCAAAATTGTAAGAAAAAAAATATTGTAAAATTCATGTCAAATATCAAGTCAAATATCGAGCTATACTGGGATTCTTGGTGGTGGAATATGAGCACTGGTGAAGGGATGGGTGTTCGAGCATTGTATAACTGAGATTTAAACCTGAAAACTTTGTAACTTTCCACATGGTGACTCAATAAAAAATTTTAAAAAAAATATCAAGTAAAAACTGTTGACTTTAATCTTGCCATTCAAATAATTTGAAATTTATTATAATACAAACAATAAATGCATTTGTGAAAAATTAGTTAATATTTTTTTATCTTACTTTCTATTAACCGAACTGAAGCGATAGCACAGCGGGTAGGACGTTTGACCCGGGTTCGATTCCTCTATCTATCTGGGAGAGGGCTGGAGCGATAGCACAGTGGGTAGGGCGTTTGCCTTGCACGCGGCCGACCGGGGTTCTAATCCCAGCATCCCATATGGTCCCCTGAGCACCGCCAGGGGTAATTCCTGAGTGAAGAGCCAGGAGTAACCCCTGTGCATCGCCGGGTGTGACCCAAAAAGAAACATCTATCTGGGAGAGCATCGCAAGCTACCGAGAGTATCCTACCCATGCAGCAAGAGCCTTGCGAGCTACCTGTGGCGAATTTGATATGCCAAAAAACAGTAGCAACAAGTCTCACAATGGGGATGTTACTGGTGCCCGCTGGAGCAAATCGATGAACAACGGGATGATAGTGCTATGGTGTTACTTTCTTAAAAGAAATTACCAAAGATTTTGGCAATGACCCTGAGTTTCCAGAAGTCAAGATGAAACAATTCTAAGTTAAATAGTACTCTGTAATATGGCCTTAGATTATAAAAATTACAAAAATTTGATAGGTATCATGAGTACTTCCTGGCATTTTTGAGGAAGTCTAAGTGTAGTCTTTCCAAAATTCATATTCTGATCAAATGGAACACTTCACTAGATGGGATAAGAGGAAAGCATTCTAATCATCCTTCATAAGTTAATAATTAACACAGGGCAAAGAAATAGCAGGACTGAATGATGTACTGCCAGCAAATCAAAATGCAACATTATGCAAATGAGTAATGGTATACAGTCTTCACCTAGGTCTCTAAACTGCTCTCCATTTCCAAAGCTTTAAGGAAAAAGTATTAAATAGCTGAAACTGGTTACTAAAACACTCAGATTGCTTTAAGTATATCTCAGAACATCCAGTTGAAAGCAGGGCCTCACGATCCTTCTGACCTTTGGGGTTTTAAGCAGGAGGTGTCAGAAAAGTTACCACAGGGATAACTGGCTTATGGCAGTTACAGTATTTATACCTCCCTGCTGGGAGGAGGTGGTATAGTATGCATGCCGGGACCCCCAATAGAAATGCAGGGTGTGGCATGGGCGTTAGCTAGTGATAAACAAATGGTGATAGGATAAGATCAGTAAGGTAAAATGGCTCCCTACATCCAGTCATAGGACTTATAACACTCTTATGCAAGAACCAAATTAGTCTTTTTCCTAATAGATGTTCCTAACTGCTTCAAGATCAAAAATAATTTGAAACAGCTAATTAAGAATAGAAATAAAAAAAAAAAGAATAGAAATAAAGGCTGAAGGAGAATATTACTTAAAAGCAACCTTCATATATTAGCTGGCTGATATTAAGAGAAGGAAGGAAAAAAGATAGAAATACAATTACTAATAAAGCAGGGACCAGGGAAGAACACCTAAAAGGGTGACATGAGGCCTGGGGTTTGATCCCTGTCTATATGAAAAATATTTCATATTTATTCTTTGAAATGTTATTTTGATTATTTCTAAATGACCTGAACTAGAACTTAAAAATTGAAGTGTAATAGAAGGATTGATTCCAGGACATTTCAGTCCTTAGATATAATAATTTTGCTGTGTAGTACAAGTCACTTACCAATAATTCTGAAAACCTAAATTGTATTTTGTTTTATTAATAAATCAACTCAATTTTTCTAAAATAAGTAGCACTGTAACACTGTCATCCTGTTGTTCATCAATTTGCTCAAGCGGGCACCAGTAACGTCTCCATTGTGAAACTTGTTACTGTTTTTGGCATATCAAATATGCCACAGGTAGCTTGCCAGGCTTTGCCGTGCAGGCAGGATACTCTCGGTTGCTTGCCAGGCTCTCCGAGAGGGATGGAGGAATCAAACCTGGGTTGGCCGCATGCAAGGCAAACACCCTACCTGCTGTGCTATTGCTCCAGCCAATAATTTTATTTCTTCTATATTCATAAGGAACATATTTAATAAAACATCATGAGTCTTTGTTTGCATTATGATAAATTCCTAGTTTTTTAAACATGAGTATAATCTTTTTGACTTAAAATTGAATTTCTCAGTTCTCAATTTTTTCATTGACTTTCATTGGTTTACAACATTACAAGATTTTATTTTCCTTTATTTTTCTTGAATCACTGTGAAGCTATTCATGACTGAGTTTCAGGCACACAGTGTTTCAATCTCTTCACCACTGTCCATTTCCCTCAAGCAAATAATTATGAAATTTTAGAGGTTAAGTTTCTCTTTTTCTTTTTATAACGGCTAGTAGTATTCCATTGAGAATATGTAACACATCAGTCAATGGGTGTTTGTCCTGATTCCATAGTATGGCTATTGTAAGTAATGCTTAGATAAACAGTGGTATAATATATATTCAAATTCATTTTTAACATTATTTATAAAAAGCCACCATGGTATTATTGAATGACATGGATTTTTTGTTTTATTTTTTAAGGATTCTTTATACGGTTTTCCATAGAGTTTATATGCATTTACATTCCAAAGTTTTATTTCTCCACATACTCACAAACACTTCACTGATAATTTCTTGTATAAATATAGTCCATTTTCTTTGGTATGAAATGATAACTTATTATGGTTTTCATTTTTATTTCCCTAACAATAAGTGAAGCTAAGGGGCTTTTTTCCATGTAATTATGAGTAATTTGTATGTATTTTTTGGTTAAATTTCTGTACAGACTTTTAGTCATTTTTAAATTGGGTTCCTTGTTTTTTGTTGCTGCATTGAATGGATTCCATGTGTTTTATTATTTGTGTCTGATAAAAAATCATTTAAGTTACCTATATTTAATCCATTTTGAATATAAGTAACCAGGTTTCCTTCTTTCCTTTTCTTCTTTCCCTTTCTCCCTCCCTCCCTCCCTTCCTCCCTTCCTCTCTTCTTCCCTTCCTCCCTCCCTCCCTCCCTCCCTCCCTCCCTCCCTCCCTCCCTCCCTTCCTTCCTTCCTTCCTTCCTTCCTCCCTCCCTCCCTCCCTCCCTCCCTCCCTCCCTTCCTTCCTTCCTTCCTTCCTTCCTTCCTTCCTTCCTTCCTTCCTTCCTTCCTTCTCCCTCCCTCCCTCCCTCATACCCCACAGCACTCAGAGCTTACTCCAGGCTCTATGCTTTAGGGCATCACTTTTGACAGGGCTCAATATATGGTGCCAGTGATTGAACCCAGGTCAACATGCAAGGAAAGAACCTAAAACCCTGTGCTAACTTATAGGTCTCTGTTAATGTTTTTTGTTATTAATGTGTGTGTTTTAATGAAATAATTATATTTTTATCATTTCTTTTCATTGCTTTATTATTATTATTATTATTATTATTATTATTATTGTTATTTTGGGCTGGAGCCATAGCACAGCAGGTAGGGTGTTTGCCTTGCACGTGGTCAACCTGGGTTTGATTCCTCCATCCCTCTCAGAGAGCCCGGCAAGTTACCAAGAGTATCCCGCACGTCAGAACCTGGCAAGCTACTCATGGTATATTCGATATGCCAAAAACAGTAACAAGTCTCACAATGGAGACATTACTGGTGCCCGCTCGAGCAAATTGATGAGCAAGGGGATGACAGTGATACAGTGATTATTATTTTGTTTGGGGGTCACATTCAGCAGTGCTCAGTGTTTATTCCTGGATCTATGCTCAGAGATTACTCCTGACAGTGTTCAAGGGACCCCATGGGGATCAAACCCAGGCCAGCCTGTGTGCAAGGCCAGCACCCTATCCATTGCACCATTGCTCTGCACCTCCCTCCCAGGACTTCCACCGCCGACCATCACTTTTAACTTTCCACTACTTTCTCAGCACTTCCCTCTTCTCTGACTTAGCTTTAGACCTCACAACGACTTTCCTCAAGATCTCAAGATGAATGCCAAGAGAACAGAACTACTTATTTATATTTAAGGGAGTGTGTGTGTGTGTGTGTGTGTGTGTGTGTGTGTGTGTGTGTGTGTAGGGAGAGAGGGGGGGGGAGATAGAGACAGGAAGACAGAGACAGGAAGACAAGAAGACAGAAACAGAAATTATTCTTACCCAGCTAAGATACAAGACATTTTCTGGGGGCTGGAGTGATAGCATAGCGGGTAGGGCATTTGCCTTGCACGCAGCCGACCAGGGTTCAAATCCCAGCATCCCATATGGTCCCCTGAGCACCGGCGGGGGTGATTCCTGAGTGCAGAGCCAGGAGTAACCCCTGTGCATCGCCAGGTGTGACCCAAAAACAAAAAAAAAATTTTTTTAAAGACATTTTCTTAAGTTGTATGGTTCCAAAATGGATTTAGAGAGGACTTTCTTAACAAAATACCAAAAATTTCAGGTACACTGGACTTTCGGCTGATAACCACGGGGTCTCCTTAGAGTGGGGGCAGGCAGTCTCCACACACACATTCCCGTGGTACTCTCAGAAGCCCAGGAGGACACACCCACATCCAAACAAATCTTTAATTGAATGACCTAACAGTACTTTAATAAATGCTTTACTAGTTTTATATTTAAATCGTTTATATTCACTACAGTAATATTAAATTGCTTAATTTAAATATTTTGTCTGCATATTTTATTATTGTTAGTTTAAAGAGTCATTAATAAATATAATCTTTTTTTGTTTGTTTTTGGGTTACACTCGTCTATGCACAAGGTTACAGGTCACTAAACAGTGTTACATGGAGCTCCTGGAGCAGCTCTGCAGCACCTCCAAATTTCACACTATGATATGCCAGTTGGAGCACCCCTCACTAGATGAGAAATAGAGCCCAACTAAGCTCAATAAACAAAAACATTAACACACAAGGCTCAACCAATGAGCAACAATGCTTAGTGTAATCCTCAAACAAGAATGAGATAATGACCCATGGTGAGAGATTTTTTTGATAATTCCATTGACCATTTAGTTATAATAAGCAAAATAAAATAAAATACTTTGCTCCTGCTAAGGAGTTAGGCTTGGTGGTGGTTGGGAAGCAGGGGACATTGGTGGAGTGAATGAAGGTCACACCAGCTATGGGATTGATATTGGAATATTGAATACCTGTAATAAATGCATTATGAACAATTTTGTAAATCACAGTGTTTACATAAAGGGGAAATAATGAGTGAACTAATTTTCAAAATAGAGAGAGCTGTCTCTGAACCATTATGGAGTATCATAATTGGTCACTACAGAGTTGGAATAGCATGTCTATGGCAGTTAAGCATAATGTCACTTGATAGTATTCTTATTTTACAAATCCTTTCCACTTTATTAATCCTAAATGGGTAACTACTTTATCCATTTTAACCTAGTAAGCCACTGAGTTATTAAAGTGACATTTATATTCATCTTTTTAATTATTTATTGTAATTACTTTTGTCAAACAAGTAATAAAATAACTAAGATGTATATTGTATGAAAGAGCACTGTTATAGGAAAAGATATCTACAAATAGTCAAATAGATTTAGTAGGAAACCGCAAATTTCAAACATGTCATCATAAATCAATGAGATTTATTCTATACAAGAGTCTGAAAAAGTGACCCACTAGTTTTCTTCAATATTAAAGTTAAGTTTAATGCTGTAATTTTTTTAAATTTTATGTTATAATTTTATTAGAATAAGTTATTTAGAAATAAAATCTTGAAAGTTAAATATTCAAAAATATAGATTTTTGCTAATTATGACTAATAAAAAGTTATCTAAATTTTAAAACACCATATCAAAATGTCAGCAATAAAAGAAAAATTAGTAATTTTGATAAATAGATCCAATTAGGCAATTAAAAAATAAGCACATCAATCAATAAATAAAAGAATAAGAAAAATCATTTATCAAAGAGGACAATTTAAATTCCAATAAACATACAAAAATTATTCCAATTTACCAATAATAAATTGTCCTACTAATATTAAATATCTTTTTTTTTTTTTTTTGGTTTTTGGGTCACACCTGGCAATGCACAGGGGTCACTCCTGGCTCTGCACTCAGGAACCACCCCTGGCGGTGCTCACGGGACCATATGGGATGCTGGGATTTGAACCCTGGTCGGCCGCGTGCAAGGCAAACGCCCTACCCGCTATGCTATCACTCCAGCCCCTCCTTTTATTTTTTAAATATTTATTCAAAATGAAATCTTTTGTTTTGTTGACATGATGAGATTTATAGAAAATCAAAACTCGATAATTTTGGTAAAAACTAAAATTTTAATTATGAAAGCTATAAAAGTTTTGAAAAATAACATATTCTATGTATAGAAAAGTTGCATGAGAAATCCCTGCATTTTACTTGTGGAAGTACAAAATGCTACAACTCTTCTAGAGTTTGCATTAAATCACAAATGCCTTAAAATATTTGTATTCAAGAGACCAGAAAGAGAGTATAGTCGGAAACATATTTACCTTGTTTGTACCAGACTTGAACATAATCCCTGGCACCACATAGGGCAACCCCACCCCCTGCACCACATATGGCTCCAAGAGTGAGCTCTGAGCACAAAACCAGGACTAAACCTTGTGCATAGCCGAGTGTAACCCAAAAACAAATAAACAAAAAAGATTATATTTATTAATGACTCTTTAAACTAATGATAATAAAATAAGCAATCAAAATATTTAAATTAAGCAATTTAATATTATTGTAGTGAATATTATAGTAGTGTAGAGAGTCTCTTGCCCGCACGCCTGGCTGTCTTCCCCGGGGCCCCTCGGAGGGGATTGGTTCCAGCTTCCCTCCCCACCCAGAGCAGAGCTCCCAGCAGCCGAAGACCACTGGAACCTAGCTACAGCCATGCTCAAGGCCCCTCTCCACACGTTCAGACAGGCCGCATGCATGAAGGTACCGGCAGAGGAACCCAGGTGTGTGTAATCCCATCAATGGCCAACATCCAGGGACCTCACTATATCTTGTAGCCTGTTTCTCCCTCTGGGAGAAACTAGCAAGCTTCTGAGAGTTTCCTGCCCACATGGGACAGCCTTGCAAGCTTCCCATGGTGTATTCATATGCTAAATCCAGTAACAAGCTGGATCTCATTCCCCTGACCCTGAAAGAGCCTCCAGTGCAACATCATTGGGAGGGCCGAGTCTAGAGAGACTTCTAAGATCTCAGGGAAAGGATGAAATGAGAGGTTACTGAGCCCACCAGAGAAATTAGTGATTAACGAGATTTCATGATCGTGATCGTGATCATAGTGAATATAAACAATTTAAATATTAAAGTATTTATTAAAGTACTGTTAGGTCATTCAATTAAAGATTTGTTTTTCCAACATGACCCTGGTTCAAAATCAACATCACACACACAACAAAAGCTATAGACCAATATCCTTGATGATTGTGGAGGCAAAAATCTTCAACAAAATATTAACAAAATGTTTTAATAATTTAGCACTGCACTGTAGCATTGTCGTCCCATTGTTCATTGATTTGCTCGAGCGGGCACCAGTAACGTCTCCATTGTGAGACTTGTTACTGTTTTTGGCATATCAATATGCCAGGGAGTTTGCCAGTCTCTGCCGTATGGGCAGGATACTCTCTAGGAATCCTTCCATAGCTCAGTTGGTAGAGCGGAGGACTGTAAATTTGTTTTAATAATATATTAAATAAAATCATGTACTGGATGCAAAAATGGTTTAGCATATGTAAATCAACAAATAAATAACACCACCTCAATCAAAAGAAGAAAAATAAAACATAAGATCACCTCAAAAGAAAGAACATTTGACAGAATTTTAAATCCTTTATAATAAAAGCGCTCAATAAAATGGGTTAAATAAAAATGTACATTAACATAATAAAGGCCACATATGACACATATAGTGACACTCATACTACAATCAACAGTTTAAAAAAGCAGTGTCCTGTAGGAAAACATAGCTTCGGGTAGTTTAGGTTTATTGGGTTACTCCTGTCACAGTGCTCCCATTCCTCTTTGTTTATTTGTAGCTTCTTTCTTAGTGTTTTGTTGACTTGTAAATAATGTTTTTCTCTTCTCCTTGAGTCCTTTGCATAGTTTATTCAGAGCAAGTCTTTTTTGTATGGACACAGGAAGACTTAACAAATGTTATGCTTTTGTAACCTGGGAGTAATTTTGATGTAGGCAGGTAGATAGGGAAAGGCCCTTGGCAATGAAAATTGAGATTTAACAGAGTCTCTGGGAAGGGGACTCTTAAGATGTGCAGATTCAAGAAAACAAAAGACCCGGAAGAAACCATCAGCAGATCCTGAGGACAATAGACCCCTCCCCAGGGGGTTCCCCAAAGAAGGCCATCACCACTCCCAACCTCCCTGGTAACCTCCTTAGCAACGGACTTTTACCTGGGAAGAAGCCCCCACGTGGGGGCAGGTTGGAGAAACCCTATAAAGGCCACCTTGAACAAAGGAAGTGCGCGCATATGCTGCCTGAGCCCATGTGCTGCTTGTGCCATGTGGCCGAGCACATGTGTCGCCCGCATCTCCCCCCCTGAGATGTGTACTTTCATGCTTTTGTGTCCAGTGCTAGGATGTGTGTAGAGCTCTCTCCATCTTTGGAGGAGCCCGCGTTCTTTCCTGAGCGCGTTACTCCTACTGGTTTTCCCTTTCCACTTATCCCTTCCTCCCTCCCTCAGAAACCTCTGAATAAAATCTATTTACTTCACTGCTTGTCTACTCCTGAAATTCTTTTCCGCGAGCGAGACAAGAACCCAGTAACTCTGGGTCCCGGGTGGTAGAGGCAGGTTGGAAAGTGACCGTCTTTCTCCTCCCCGCTTCACGAAAGTCACCCGTGGGGCCCACCGACATCATTCCGTCTTTCTCATCTCCCGCACTCCCAGCTCCGGCCTCTCTCTGGATCAACGCCAGCCTCTCCCTCGCTTCTCTGTCTCCTCCTCCTTCTTTCTCCCACCTTGCCTTCTAGGCTACACCCAGCCAGGTAGCAAAATCAACATAAGAAAGCCCTTCCTGAGGGCAGGGCATTCCAAAGCCCTTCCTCACTCTTAAAGTTTTTTTCTTTTCCTTAGTCCAGGAACTTATTAACATCTTAATACTAGTTATTTTTGTATGGACATAGCAAGGGATACATTGAGGCTTGCAAGGCAGCTCTCCTGGCAACATCTTGCCACAGGCTCAGACCACAGCACTCAGGCCAGATTAATCATTCCTCACCCTAGCAGGGTCCAAATTTAGTTATCACTGTTTGGATCATGACAGCATTTGTCCATGACCAAGCTCTTAACTTACAGTTAAGCATTAGGCACTTTGGCCAGGCCCATCTCGATGCCAGGGTAGCACACAACTCACTGCTTGCCCTGGGTCCTTCTTGTCCCACGTCGTCGGGACCCTGCTTTTGGGGATGCTAGGAAGTAAGGGCAGCTGAGGCTTAGGTCGAGAGAACAGATGCCCAGGAGGAAAATATCATGTAGAGTCAAATTGATGTCGGTGGGCCCCACGGGTGACTTTCGTGAAGCGGGGAGGAGAAAGACGGTCACTTTCCAACCTGCCTCTACCACCCGGGACCCAGAGTTACTGGGTTCTTGTCTCGCTCGCGGAAAAGAATTTCAGGAGTAGACAAGCAGTGAAGTAAATAGATTTTATTCAGAGGTTTCTGAGGGAGGGAGGAAGGGATAAGTGGAAAGGGAAAACCAGTAGGAGTAACGCGCTCAGGAAAGAACGCGGGCTCCTCCAAAGATGGAGAGAGCTCTACACACATCCTAGCACTGGACACAAAAGCATGAAAGTACACATCTCAGGGGGGGAGATGCGGGCGACACATGTGCTCGGCCACATGGCACAAGCAGCACATGGGCTCAGGCAGCATATGCGCGCACTTCCTTTGTTCAAGGTGGCCTTTATAGGGTTTCTCCAACCTGCCCCCACGTGGGGGCTTCTTCCCAGGTAAAAGTCCGTTGCTAAGGAGGTTACCAGGGAGGTTGGGAGTGGTGATGGCCTTCTTTGGGGAACCCCCTGGGGAGGGGTCTATTGTCCTCAGGATCTGCTGATGGTTTCTTCCGGGTCTTTTGTTTTCTTGAATCTGCACATCTTAAGAGTCCCCTTCCCAGAGACTCTGTTAAATCTCAATTTTCATTGCCAAGGGCCTTTCCCTATCTACCTGCCTACATCAGGAAGATTGAATAAACGGTAACTAATCAGTAACCAGCTTGCTCCTCGTTCTTCCTTCGCCTGTCCTTGACCACCGGCCGTCCCGATCCAGTCCACACACTGCGGTTCCAGGGCACCGAACGTGGGCAGTGAGACAGAGCCGCCCGGAGAGCCCGCGAGTGCACTCGCCCCTCGGCGAGCCTTAGTTTTTTTACAGTGCCCTTCCTCTATGATCAAATAGAAGAAAAAGATGTCATTCTCATTTTTATTACTCAATACATGGTAGAAGTTCTAACAGGACAAGGAAAGGATATGGAATACAACAAAATTGTAAAGGCAGTAATAAAAATTTTACTATTTTCTGATGACATAATAATAATCCAAAATTCCCAAAGACTCTAATAAAAAGTTACTAAAATTTAAAAAAGCAGGCTGAAACAGTACACTAGGTAAGATGCTTACCTTACAAGCAGCCAACCAGGGTTCAATCCCCAGCACCACATAAGGTCCCCTGAGGCTTGTGTGGAGTGAAGCCTGAGCTCAGAGTGAGCAAAACACTGCTAAGGGTAGCCCCCAAACAAAAACAAATACAGTGAAGTAACATGCTGAAAATTAATAATAAAAAAACCTGCTGCCTTTTACATGCAGAACAGGGAAATCAGGAGAACATTTCTATTCACAATTAATCAAAAATATAAAATACTTGGTATAGATTAAACTGAGGAAGTGAATGGCCTATACACAAACTACCCAGAGTATCCCACCCGCATGGCAGAGCCTGACAAGCTACCCGTGACATATTTTGATATGCCAAAAACAGTAGCAACAAGTCTCACAGTGGAGATGTTACTGGTGCCCACTTGAGCAAATCGATGAACAACGGGATGACAGTACTATGGTGCTACAGTGAGAAAAAATAGAAAACTACATAAAATTAGAAACATGTTCTATGTACATGGACTGAAAGAATTTTCTAAATTCTAAGTCAGATTATCTGACGCAATATAGAGATTCAGTGTAATACTTAATTGGAAACCCAATGGAATTTTTTACCAAAATAAAAAAAAATTAATGATGCTTATTTGGAAGTATAGAAATCCTCAAATAGTAAAATTCCTCCTGAGAAAGAAAAAGAACCAAAAATGAAAGTACCTCGTTGCACAACTTCAATTATACAACAAAGTGATAGTTTTTACAATAGCATAATATTGGAATATACATACACTTAGATCAATGGAGTAGAATTGAGAGTCCAAAAATAAAACCACATCCATGGAGAAATAATTCATAACAAATGAGTCAAGAGTATAGAGTAGAGCAAGACAAGTCGACTTATTAAATGGTGTGAGAAAAAGTGAGCAGTCACATACATGCAAAAGAATGACACTAGACCACTGCCTTACACCATACACAAAAGTTAATTCAAAATGGATCAGTGAATTGGATATAAGCTCTAAGGAGAAAATTCAAAAGGTTCTTGACATCAGCTTAAGAAAGAAATTATTCTGAGATAGTACCACAATGACAAGAGAAATAAGCAAAAATAAAAAAGTGTATCAGCCAATATTAAACTTCTGCTCAGAATAAAAAAACTTGCATTAAAACCAAAAAAGATGCCCCATTAAAATATAAAATAGGGGCTGGAGCAATAGCACAGCAGGTAGGGCATTTGCCTTGCACGCGGCCGACCCGGATCCCATATGGTCCCCTGAGCACTGCCAGGGGTGATTCCTGAGTGCAGAGGCAGGAGTAACCCCTGTGCATCGCCGAGTGTGACCCAAAAAGCCAAAAAATATATATATATATATATATGATATTTGTACAATACACATCTAACCAAGGATTTCATACCAAAACTGTATCACAAACTCATAAAACTCAATAACAACAACAATAAACCCTATTAGAAAATGGACAGACTATCTTAACGATCACTTCCTTAAGAAAAACATGCAAACTATCAATAGGTATATGAAAAGATGTTTATCATCTCTTCTTATTTTAAAACAAATCAACACAAAACAAAAATTAGATATTATTTCATACCTGAGATTGATTAACATCAAAAAAGAAACAATTATTAGAGATGATATGAAGATAAACCACTTTATACCACTAGTAGCACTGTAGCACTGTCGTCCCGTTGTTCATCGATTTACTCGAGTGGGCACCAGTAACGTCTCCTTTGTGAGACTTGTTGCTACTGTTTTTGGCATATCGAATACACCACACCATGGGTAGCTTGCTGGCCTCTGCCGCATGGGCGGGATACTCTTGGTAGCTTACCAGGTTCTCCAAGAGAGATGAAGGAATCAAACCCGGGTCAAATGCGTGCAAGGCAAATGCCCTACCTGCTGTGCTATAACTCAGTTATTAAATAAGACAAAATCATGCCATTTACAATAAGGCTGGACTGAGAAGACTGGTCCAAACTTTTTTCACTATGTTTTTAAATTAATTTATTATTATTTTTTTATTGTGGAGGGCCTCACATTCAGTGGTGCTCAGGGATTATTCCTTATTCAGGAGAGACCCCAGTGCTCTCCTTGGAGACCATATGTAATGGCAGCAATTTGAACCAGTGTCTGTGGGATGCCAGGCAAGTGCTTTAACCACTGAATTATCTTGGGCCATTTTCTTCACTATCATATATATTCTCTATAATTCAATCTATCTTTTATGTCATAAATGAGATAGATAGAAACTGGGGTGACAAGATATCAAACATGTTTAAATTAAGATAGGAAATTTTTATTTTTCAATCTTTATTGTTCTGTAATCTCTAGGTATTCGACATTGAATAGCTTAATCATTTTTTTAAAAGTGTATTGAAATCCTTAGTATTTCAAAATCTTTCTGCTCTTTTGAGAAATAAGGTCTCAGCTTTCCTTATGTGTATACAGATTGAAAAGTCATGGATGGAGATAATAGCAACATACTACAAACTCACACATCAGATTTAAAGTAAAACAACAAAAATACTCATATTCCTACAGTTATTTTATATAGAAATTATATTTGTGATGCTACCAAAACTGGTGAGATCTAAAGCATATATTCTTACCTTTAGCCAGTTAAATACACTGAAGAAAGTATGTTGACAGAGAACCAACATGCTGAGAAGTGAATTATATTCACACAGGATTCTCTTATTTTTGTAAAAACTGTCTGGAGGGAGGTTAAGTAACTAGACAAGACAACATCGCTAGATAGTGCTATAGCTGGGAATCTAAGTTACTTGAATTCATTAAAATGTTACAACTCTACTGAAACAACCATAGGCAAGAGGCTAATCAAATAAACTATCAATCTAAGCAGAGAGTAGTAGAAAAGGCAAACTGTTTTCTAAAAGTAGTATGTGATTGGTTTATTTGAAAAACTTTATTTTGGCTTTTTTTTTCTTTTGGGGTCACACCTGGCTATGCACAGGGCTTACTCCTGGCTCATGCACTCAGGAATTACTCCTTGCAATGCTCAGGGGACCATATGGAATGCTGGGAATCGAACCCGGGTCAGCTGGGTGCCTGCTGTGGTATCGCTCCAGTTTCCCCCCTTCTTTTGGGGGGGGGTTATTTTGGCTTTTTCCTTTAGATATTCTGATCATTTCAATCATTCTCTATTTCAACTTAGATAAGGTTTTTTTCCCCCTATTTATTGTGCAACCTATAGAACAACAAAAAATTGTGCTAAGCATGGTACTGGAACAAAGGCAGAGCCGTAGACCAATGGAACAGGGTGGAATATCCCTACACACAACCCCAAATGTATGATCATCTAATCTTTGATAAGGGAGCAAGAGATGTGAAGTGGAACAAGGAAAGTCTCTTCAACAAATGGTGCTGGAACAACTGGACAACCACATGCAAAAAAATGGGCTTAGACCTTGACCTGACACCATGCACAAAAGTCAGATCAAAATGGATTAAAGACCTCAACATTCGACCACAAACCATAAGGTACATTGAAGACAAGGTCGGCAAAACCCTACACGATATTGAAGATAAAGGTATCTTCAAAGGTGACACAGAACTAAGCAATCTAGTAAAAACAGATATCAACAAATGGGACTACATTAAACTAAAAAGCTTCTGCACCGCAAAAGATACAGTGACCAGAATCCAAAGACTATCCACAGAATGGGAAAGGATATTTACACAATACCCATCAGATAAGGGGTTGATATCAATGGTATATAAAGCATTGGTTGAACTCTACAAGAAGAAAACATCCAACCCCATCAAAAAATGGGGCAAAGAAATGAACAGAAACTTTCCCAAGGAAGAAATACGAATGGCCAAAAGGCACATGAAAAAGTGCTCTACATCACTAATCATCAGAGAGATGCAGATCAAAACAACCATGAGATACCACCTCACACCACAGAGACTAGCACACATCCAAAAGAACAAAAGCAACCGCTGTTGGAGAGGATGTGGGGAGAAAGGGACCCTTCTACACTGCTGGTGGGAATGCCGACTGGTTCAGCCCTTCTGGAAAACAATATGGACGACTCTCAAAAAATTAGAGGTTGAGCTCCCATTTGACCCAGCAATACCACTGCTGGGAATATATCCCAGAGAGGCAAAAAAGTATAATCGAAACAACATCTGCACATGTATGTTCATCGCAGCACTATTTACAATAGCCAGAATCTGGAAAAAACCCGAATGCCCTAGAACGGATGACTGGTTGAGGAAACTTTGGTACATCTATACAATGGAATACTATGCAGCTGTCAGAAAAAAGGAGGTCATGAATTTTGTATTTAAGTGGATGGGCATGAAAAGTTTCATGCTGAGTGAAATGAGTCAGAAAGAGAGAGACAGACGTAGAAAGATTGCACTCATCTAGGGTATATAGAATAACAGAGTGGGAGACTAACACCCAAGAATTGTAGAAATAAGTACTAGGAGGTTGACTCCATGGCTTGGAGGCTGGCCTCACATTCTGGGGAAAGGGCAACTCAGAGAAGGGATCACCAACTATAATGTAGTCGAAGGCCATGTGGGGGAAGGGAGTTGCGGGCTGAATGAGGGCTAGAGACTGAGCACAGTGGCCACTCAACACCTTTATTGCAAACCACAACAGCTAATTAGAGAGAGAGAACAGAAGGGAATGCCCTGCCACAGTGGCAGGGCGGGGTGGGGGGAGATGGGATCGGGGAGGGTGGGAGGGATGCTGGGTTTACTGGTGGTGGAGAATGGGCACTGGTGAAGGGATGGGTTCCCGAACTTTGTATGAGGGAAGCATAAGCACAAAAGTGTATAAATCTGTAAATGTGCCCTCATGGTGATTCACGAATTAAAAATAAATAAATTAATTAAAATAAAAAAAAATTGTGCTAACCATGTCAATACTTTAACAGAAATAATAGTTTCTCTCTTCATGTAGATGGTGAGATAGATGACCATGTAGATGCTGGAGAAGTAAGAACATTGGCAGGGACTTTCCCTGGGTCAACAGGCCTGAAGTAGGGATGCAGTGAGACAATTAAAACTGACAAAATTAAGAGAAAAAGCATTGGGTCAGAGGGCTCACAGCCTCATAGACTGAGAGTGGGGACTGTCCTCCATGTACAATAGTTACTGCTAGACCAGTTATCAGAAGGAGAACAATACTCTTTGGCCAAACACCTAACTAGCTTAATTTACCTGGGCTAGACCTTTATACATGCAATGGCCTTAGTATATTGGACAAACATCTTTGTAATAGGCTTTCTCAATGCAAGATCTTTTCGGACTAGGAAACAGAAATAGTGCAGTTACAGGGTACCTTCAAGAGATAGAGCAGTTACAGGGCACCTCCAGGGCACACGACCTGTGTAGCCTTCTGTCCCTGGGTGCCAGTATTCTAAGTTTAAAACTCCCATAAACTGCCCATTCTGTCCATTTCCTCTATCTCTCTAGTCCCGGACATGACACTATGCTTATTTCTGTGAGATTTCTCAACTTGACCCACCATTGTCAACATCCAAACAAGACATGTAGGAAGCTTCATCTAGTTAGAATTTTTGCTCGGGGGATTAACATTATGATTCAGGTAGCTGACTGATCTCAAACTCAATGTATTCTGTCTTGGACAAACCTTTGGTAAAACCCATTCACTAGTGAATTTCAACTTGCAAAAGAGATTTATCTTAAAAATATAAAAGACCTTGCGCATATGCTGCCCGAGACCATGTGCTGCTTGCGCCCACGCGGCCAAACACATGTGGTGCCTGAGCACATGTGTCTCCCACATCTCCCCTCTTGAGATGTGTACTTTCAAGCTTCCATGTCTAATGCTAGGATATGTGTAGGGGCTCTCTCCGCCCTTGGAGAAGCCCATGTCCTCTCTTTAGTGCGTTTCTCTCTCTCTCTCTCTCTCTCTCTCTCTCTCTCTCTCTCTCTCTCTCTCTCTCTCTCCTTCTCCACATCTTAATACAATCTATTTACCTCAAAAAGATATATAAAAGACTATATAACCATACAATTAATTTTACATTCATGATAAAAGTAGCACAATAGAGGTTTCCATCCAGTACTACTAAGTGGGCTGGAGCCA
The DNA here is from genome assembly GCF_027595985.1 of Sorex araneus. Lineage (NCBI taxonomy): Eukaryota > Metazoa > Chordata > Mammalia > Eulipotyphla > Soricidae > Sorex > Sorex araneus. The sequence continues at coordinate 297,523,304 of NC_073303.1, read as the reverse complement.
TAGCACAGCAGGTAGGGTGTTTGCCTTGCACGTGGCCAACCCGGGTTCGATTCCTCTGCCCCTCTGGGAGAGCCCGGCAAACTACCCAGAGTATCCTGCCCGTACAGCAGAGCCTGACAAGCTCCCTGTGGCGTATCCGATATGCCAAAAACAGTAATAACAGTGCTCACAATGGAGATGTTACTGGTGCCCACTCGAGCTAATGGATGAACAATAGGATGACAGTGCTACAGTGCAGTGCTACTACCAAGTAGCAAATATTTTAGCACTAAGTTTTGCCCAAAGAACAGATGACCTTAATTGAAAATTGCTGTGAAATAGTAGCTTACACTAGCATCATTTTCTCTAGTAGCTTACACCAGCATCATTTTCTATGTCATTTATATATCTTTTACTTGCTTTGGGCTTTTTTGTTTGTTTATAATGCTTTTTTGCTTGATACTCCTTTTTTCAACATCTATATCATATGCTTTCATCTTTGTTTAAAAGAATTCTTCCCCCAAAGAAGTAAAGAAGGAAAACGGCTAGTTTTTATTCAGGACAGAGATGAAAAAGAGGGGGATATCTCTCTCTCTCTTTCTCCTCTTTCAGCACTCTTTACTGAAATCATTCTACTTCCACCCCACATAAACACTCTAAGTATCACTGTCACTGTCATCCTGTTGTTCGTTGATTTACTCGAGCGGGCACCAGTAACGTCTCTATTACACTCAGCCCTGAGATTTTAGCAGCCTTTTCTTACTTGTCTTTCCCAACGATTGGAGACTCTTTCAAGGCCAGGGAAATAAAACCTATCGTTATTGTTTGGGGCATATTGTATACGCCATGGGTAACTTGGCAGGCTATTCCGTGTGGGTGGGATACTCTCGGTAGCTTACCGGGGTCTCTGAGAGGTATGTATGTATCTGTTACTGTATATGGGATATGAATATGCCATGGGGAGCTTGCCAGGCTGTCCCGAGCGGGCAAGAGACTCTTGGTAGCTTGTCAGGATCTCCGAGAGGGAGAACTAGACGATTAGATATCGAAAGGTCAAGAAGTGGCCAGTGTTTCCAGGAGCTTGGTTTTATAGTCCCTGGATGTTGGCCGTTGATGGGATTACACAGCACCGGGGGCAGTTCTGGGTGTGACTGCCTAGCTACTGGAAAATGGGGGATCTGGGTGGAAGAGGCCCAGTTCCGATCCAAGCAGCCTTGGAGATCACGGCCCCGGGTCCCTCACACCTGGGTTTCTCCGCTAGCTCCCCCATGTGTGAGGCTTGAAACATTCTAAGTAATCATCCATAATTCTATTTGCATTAATACTTTATATAGACAAGTATTTTTTAAAAATAACTACATTAAAGGGCACAGAGAGATAGTAGAGCAGGTAAAGTGCTTGCCTTGCACATGACCAGCCCAGGTTCAATCCTAGTCACCGTGCATGATCCTCCAAGCCAAACAGGAGTTATCCCTGAGAGAGAGGCTGGAGTAAGCTCCTAGTATGGCCAAGTGTAGCCCTAAAACCAAAACAATAAATAAATTACTACACTTGTATGCAATGCTGACATCAAAGCACTATGAAGATCTAAACATCAACCGATAAGCATTTCCTACAATTAAATCAAGGTGTTATTTCATTTGTATAACATAACCATCCTCCTCCCACAGACTACGATTATCATTAACATTTAACATTAAAATTTTGTGAAATAACTTGGAAATGTTCTTTATCTTTTTTTCAATATGAACTGAAGTGAAAGTTGTTTTCCAAAGGAGTATTTGGATGCATTCTTTAACATCATAGCATCAAAAGGGAAGAGGCTCATCAGTGTTAAGTCAAATCTTCAAAGACATGGCCCTGATATATTCTAAAAGAAATTGTATTCACAATTGAGCAAATTAAAATAATGAACAAAAATTATCCCTAAATGATTAAGAATTTTTGCTTCAAAATCATCTAGAAATAGAACATTCTACCTGTCCTTAAAATGAAGAGGTCAAGTATTGTTTTACCAATAAAGACATTTTTTCCAAATGCAGTGTCCACACCCCCTAACCCAAGCCATGAGCTAGAAAACTTCCTTTGACATCCAATGAACTCTTTCCTAAAGTAGCCCTCATATTCTATTTTGTAAGAAAGTTAAATTTGCCATTTAACTTTCTTATAAATAGTCCAATAAAAGTATCTGATACAGACTCCAATCAAACTTCAGTTATTTTGATCTGATGATTGTAAGATGTACCGTAGGTATCTTAATTTGTAAATTTTTAATGCTTAAGCTCAAAGCCATTCTGATATAACAGGAGTGCTGGAAATGAGGTACAAAATGCTGGAATTCAAATTAACCAATAAATATATTTTAATATATATCAGCAGGACTCTAGAGGATTCCATTAATGTTGAAAAATAGAAAGGATTTAGGTTAATTTGGTAAGAAGGCAGGTCAGAACGTTTACAACAGTGGTATAGAATTGTATAGAGATGCAAAATTTTTCAAGAGAGCAGAATTTTTTCAAAAACGCTGACTCTAGCTGTCACAGCCCTGCCTTGGCTAAATCCAGTGGAGAGATAGGAGGACTTTCTAATTTGCTTTCCCTCTATTTTAATAATAGCTGTGCATAAGTAATTTATGAAAGGCCAACCAGGCAGTGGGCAACAGAAAATTAAACTCATTTTATCTGAAAGCAGGTGGATTTCTATATATCATTAGCATGCATAGAATTCTCACAATGTTATTTCTCATACTGATGGAATGTAACCAAATAATATATGAGTTTTTTGCTTATGCACGAGTGAAATTTTTAGATAAAAGTGCCAGCCCCAATGGCAATTTTCTGCAAAACGAAAACTAATTCTGCGAAGCTTCTTATTACTGGAAAGACTCATTTGGCTTGCATTAGAGACTGACATAAGTGACTTTAGGATTTTACTAACAGATTAGATGAGATGGGCCACATACTGTAATATCATTAGAGAATGTAGCAGCACTGGAACGCTTTGGGGCACTTATTAAGGGTACCACACAGGCAAATTGTTTTTCTTTATGACACATGCTTTTGAATTTTTCTCTGATTAGAAAACCTTATTTTTATGGATTTTTTTTTCCTGGCATTTAAAATAACTTTTATTTTACACTCTCCAAAATTGCACACAAATTATGTTTTGCATGATTCAGCTCAGTGTTACTAAATGCATTATCTATGCCTTATTTCATGAATATCACCTAGGCAGAGGGTAGATATGCATTAAGGAAACAGCTTACACAATACTAAAATCAGAACTCTTCTAACAGAATATTATCCTAACTTAGAGCAAAGACCAATCTTCATGGCTCTGAGGAATATTTGCTATTAGTGCCTTTTTATCCCACCAACTTAGTGTTTGTATAGATTTGACTCTCAGCTTCTAACAAACTCTTAAAATTAGATCATTAAAAATTGTTAGTACAATAGGAATGTTCTTTTTGTTCTGTTTATACTTTTATGCCAAAATTCATTCAATTTTAGGAAATATAGTTTCCTATTCTGATGAATATTCTCTCATCAAAAAATTTGTATCAAGCAAAATATTTCTTATTAAGGTAGGCAAAAATATAGAGTAAATGTGGATTTCTTATCTCTATAAAAGGAGTTCGAAAAAGCTGGGGCTTTGCAGGAAATAACAATGCCTAATATTTCTTTCTTCTGAGTTTCCTTTTACTGACATAAGTTCTTACTTCTTCCTGAGTATAAAATGGTCCCCAATTTCATTTACATTTCATCAGAAAAGAAAATCGATGACAAAACATACACACTATTCAGAATCCCATTTCAGCCATTGCTGAGGTTAGGGGTCATGTAATCAGATAGATGTGGACGGAATCCTAGCTCTGTCCCTTGTGGTGCGGTGAGGGGAGAAGGCTGGGTCACACCTGGCATGCTCTGGACCTACTCGTGGCTCTTCATTCAGGGATCACTCCTGAGGGACCTGGGGAACCATATGGGATGCAGGACATGAGATGGAACCTTGGTCAGCCATGTACAAGGCTAGCACCCTGCCCACTGCACTATTTCTCTGGCCCCAGCTGTGATCTTTACTATCCATACCTATATAAACACAATCATGAGCAAAAGACTTCCCTTCTCTGAGACTCAGAGAAGGGTTATTATTGTTGTTGTTGTTGTTGTTATTGTTTTGTTTTGTTTGGGGCCCACTCTGGCTTTGCTCAGGGCTTACTCCTGGCACTGCACTCAGGGATCTACGCATGGTGAGCTCCCATATGGGATGCCAGGGATGGAAACTATGTGCAAGGCAAGCACCTCACCCGCCGTGCTATCTCTCTGGCTGCCGCTTCTCCGAGTTTCATTTCTTCATCTCTAATGGGATCCTGATAGCACTAACTTGAAGGGCTCTCTGCAAACCCATAGAACGGGACCATGCTGCTCTTCCAATGCTGCCTTTGCAGTGAACGGGAGAAACGTGCAAACAGCCTGCCCAAATGGGTTGAAAACTATTTCAGGATTTGAGAGATTTTTCAGAAGTTTTGATCTCGATACCGTAGGGTCCCTCCAGCATCATTCAGTGCAACCTGGAGGCAGCAGAACACGGCTGTGTAGTCCGGGAGGACCAACCCCTCCCCCACTCTGCACACACAAACCCCTCAACCCAGAACCACAGTGGACAGCCCTGGTAATCCTGTCATTCTTGACCGCAGGGGCTGAGCAGCACACTACCCTCAGGCCCCTGGGCAGAGAATCCTGATGGGTGTGGTGGGTCCTGAGTCCACTTAGGTTGTCCTTTCTGCTCTCTCTCCCACTAAAATATTTCATACCAATTCTGATGGACTGGAGTGATAGCACAGGGGTAGGGCATTTGCCTTGCACTGGCCGACTCAGGTTTGATTACTCCGTCCCTCTTGGACAGCCCGGCAAGATACCAAGAGTATCCCACTCACAGAGCAGAGCCTGGCAAGCAACCCGTGACCTATTTGATATACCAAAAACAGTAACAAGTCGCACAATGGAGACATTACTGGTGCCCACTTGAGCAAACCGATGAACAACAGGACAACAGTGCAGTGCTACAGTGCAGTGCTACCAATTCTGGTAGATGATTCAGATTTATACAAGAAAAATGCAAGATTGTGTAAGTTAAGAAACAGGATGCAATTATGATTAGTGAAACAATCCTCCATGAGTATGGATCCAGGGACTGGATTTCCGGAAGTAGAAGTCAGTTATCTCTGCCCCCACGCTTCTTGTTGCTAGGCTGAGCCACATTAGACAAAGTACATACATTACTCAGTGATTAGCACACTGACCATACTGGAGAGGTATTCTTCCTTTTTGTTGTTGTTTGTTTAGGGGCCACACCTGGTAGTGCTCAGGGCTTACTCCTGGCTCTGAGCTCAGGAGTCACTCCTGGCGGGCTCTGGGAACCATATGAGGGCCCAGGGATGCAACTCCTTTTCACGGTGTGCAAGGCAGATGCCCTACCCTTGTTACTATGACTCTGGCCCCTGGGTATTCTATCTTCCTCACACCTGAAACTCTTTGGAGAAGGACTTCATCCGTGTCAACTTTGTAACTTCAGCTGCTAGGCTTTCCTTGATACGTCAGTCACTAAATGCCTGTCCACGGGCGCTCTCTGAATCTGCGCAACTCCATGAGAGTTGAGAAAATTTTAACACCCAGAAAAAAACTTTAAAAGTGAATTAAGAAGTGTTTGATTTAATTTTCACAAATTTTCACATTAATGTCTTCTTTCTTATTTGTGTGATTTAATAGTCCTAAAGTCCTTATTACCTTTAAAAGGTAATATTGGGGCTGGAGCAATAGTACAGTGGTTAAAGTATTTGCCTTGCACACTAAAGACCCAGGTTACATCCTGGCATTGCATATGGTCCCCCAAGCAGCACCAGGCGTCATCCCTGAGTGCAGAGCCAGGAGTAAGCCCCGAGCATCACCAGGGTGTGGCCTCCAAACACAAAATAAATAAATCAATAACAGATAACATCTTCTCATTAGAGAAAATTTCAGCCAATGTACAATGATGATGAAGAAATTGTAATCAACCCTAAAATAAGGAAGTTGTAGGGCCTGGGATGGGCAGAGGTAGAGCACCTGCCTTGCAAGCTGAGGCCATTAAGGTTATGGACTCAGTTCCCACATACGTCCCAGTAACTCTGCTGTTGGGAATCTCTGGTGGCACAATCATGTATGCCACCCACAGCCAGCATTGGGCACATCCTGGTCATCACAAAAACAACAAAGAGAAGGGAAATAGCACAAGCAACTTACACAGGGCTCAATAATTTTGGATATAAAACTATTGCAATCTTTCAACTTCATTTCTATAAAAGGAACTACAGTTAATGTGGCATTTCAGTGCATTATGATGTGGGGCAGGGAGGACCCTTGACGGTCTTTAACAGTCGGATAACTGTGGAAGAGTGGGCAGGAATTTAAGCAGCTGGTTGAAGCGTAGTGAGACTAATCAAGAAAAGCCTCTTAGTGAAGGTTTCCCCGATCATTGGTATCAAGGTGGGGAGAGAAAGATGGTTTGAAGAACGGGACTTAGGCCCAACCAGAACTAATCTTATAAGTAGCAAAGTTAGAGTCTGGGAGTATTTTCCAAGACGCTAAATAAGACTCCTTGACTCAGTTGCACCTACACACCCCCAAAAACTTTGACTATGTATTTTGAGACCTAAAACTCTATCAATGATAATTGTCTTATCTAAAACTTTAATCCATTAGTAAATGTAGATGTGCCTGAGAGGTAGCACCCTTCAACTAATAAAATTATTTTTTATCATACTGTGAGCTTAAAATGTTCATTCTTGGGGGGATTTATCAGTTAGAAATAAGGGGCATGAGGGCACCAAATGACCAAGGGAAGCCCAGCTATCAGAGACCAATGATTTAAGGATTTGTTGTGATGTGTGTGTGTGTGTGTGTGTGTGAGTGTGTGTGTGTGTGAACTTAAATTCCTCATCAGACCCTGAGATAAACAGAATTCTATTTCACCATTTGTGGGGAAAATGTGAGTTGTAAATGATGCAGGAAATATTGAAGGTTTGATGTGCAGATAAACCTCATCAAATAACAAAAATTGAGAATTACCTGAACCTGAGATAGGAACAAGAAACAGATAGACAACATACAGAAACAGCCACATTTGTCTTGAACAGCTGCAACAGAGAAAACACAGACAGCCTATGATGATACTGAAGGAGAAAAGTCAGTCTTATCTATATATTGCTCCCAGTATATAATATATTCTAATACATAATTATAATGCAATAAAATAATTCTAATATTAAGTAACTTTATATATTAAAAATTCTAATATTATTTCTAATATATCTTTACTTCTAATAGTTCACACCCTGGACTGAAGCAGTATACAAGAAACTTAGCAATGCTTCATGGTCACTGTCAATTGTATGCGTGATTTTTAATGTTAGCAGTATCTGTTATCTTAATCTAACCTCTGGGTAAATGTTCTATGAAAGCACCATATTTTTCAAAGGCACAATTCAATATAACAAATAGAACATAAATTATAAAGCCAAGAGACTGGCGGACAAGAAGCGATAATAAGAATATTTATGATTCTATTTATCTCAGAAAAGTCAAGCAAATAGACAAATACTTCAGCCTCTCACTGATGAGGTTGAGCAGACTATAAATTTATTGCAAATCTTGAATCTTATAACTATATTTTCTCAACATTTTAATTTATTTTATTTTACTACTAAAACAGAAATGTGTTCAGTAGTCATAAGAAGAGTATCTTAATAAAAAAAAAGAAGGGTATCTTTTTCACTTTGTTTTATACTACTATTTATCATTTATTTCCCAAAAGTAAAATCATTGTTTTTAAAAAGCATTGCTTTTAAAAAGTAAAATCATTTACTGATAAGATTTATCAGTAAATTAATTCCTCCCAACATTCTATTTCCTAATCCCTTTACTCTGTTCACACCATAAGATACTAGATCCCATACCTTTTTTAGACAATTTCAAGTCAATAAAACTGAAGGAACTTTAGGATTAGTCTGCCACATTTTGTCTCTAATCTATCTTGTAATTTGGGAAGGAGTCTAACTACACATCTACAAAAGACCTATAGAAATTTTGTGAAAATGGGCTATCATTTCTTTTAGAAGAATCCATCAAGGATCTTATTTTAAATAAACAAATTCATCCTTTCAAAATCAGAGAACGAAAAATAAAAGGATTTTTTTTTTGCAGAGTATGAACGCCCCAAGGGTTTCTCACAGTGATTCATCACATATAGATAAAAACAACTTAAGCTGATTTTTTGTTGTTTATAAAGTAAGTGTAAAATGTTCCACCAAAATAGGTAATGACATTTTTGTGTCCATAAATGTGCATGTAAGTCCAATTATGTATTTGTTGTCATTTAAGCATCACCACCATTATTGAAACAGAAATGCCAGTACTAATTCTTGCTGTCACATTTTCCAAAAATGAAAATAAGGCTTTTAAGTAAAATGCTAAGGTTTTCAATGTGAATTATTCATTCTTTGCATGGCCTTAGCAGAACACCGTCAGCAAAATAGCTAAACAAAAGCCTACCAGGGTTCTGGTTTCTAATCTGGTTAAGAAATACATTAGAGGATTTTTTTTTAACTTCACAGTTAATGGAAAAGTTTTCCTTTCCTGAAACTCAGCAAAGAGTTCACGAAAGCTCCTCTAACTGCCACAGCCTTCATCTAATTGAAGTACCATGAGAAGACCTTGAAAACAGTGACATTAGTCACACAGCTAAACAAACTACCTTTGATGGTACCAGTCGGCCAATCAGAACTACTCCCCAGATGATCTTTGTGGGAAAAGCAATCCATTAATAATAACTGAAGCAATGATCTTTCATGCCACCTTTCTTTCATGCAAGACCACTCCACTGGTAATCTCTTGGGGGAACTATTAGCTACTTCAGTGTCCTTCATAGAGGGCACTCTGTTCCAACATTTATTTCCACTGTTAGAGTTTTTCTCTCGCCCACAGAAGTGCCTTTTAGAAATTAAAATAATTCTCACCATGACTTTAGTAGATAGATGGAAGGTAAAGAAAAAGAAATGAGTGGGAAAATTAAGTGAGATGAGAAGAAAAGCATCTCTCCCACCCATAACCTTGCTTTGAATTTCAAAATTAACAAAGAAATATGATGGAATCGCTTATCCTATCCAAAATCTGAGCCTAAAGGGTTTGTTGTTGATTGTTTGTTTGTTTAGCCACATCCTGCGATGCTTGGGGTTTACTCCTGCCTCTGTGCTCAAGGGTCACTCATGGTTCAAGAGACCATAGGGAGTCCTGGGAACCCAACCCAGGTCAACTGCATGCAGGCAAGTGCTTTCTTGCTGCACTATCTCTCCAACCCTTAAAGCATTTAAAAAAAAATTTATTGATTGTGATTCTGTGATTGACAGTACTGTTAATGATGGTTTCCCACGGACCTAATTCTAACATCACACCAGCCACCACTGTACCCATCTCACTCCCCCAAAGACTCCAAAACATTCTTTTTTAAATCTAATGTCTGTAGAACATCATTCTTAGCTCTTTTTTACAATTGGAAAGGAATTTCTTTTAGAAGAATCCATCAAGGATCTTATTTTAAATAAACAAATTCATCCTTTCAAAATCAGAGAATGAAAAATAAAAGGATTTTTTTTTGCAGAGTATGAACGCCCCAAGGGTTTCTCACATTGATTCATTAATTAAGAAATTAAGTAAGAATATATGACATTTTACACCAAAGACTTAAACTGGGAAAAAGTAAAGAGTGGAGAATAGTGAGAAGGAAAGCCATAATGATAGTCCTTGAAAGTAAGACAGAGGAAGAGTCCTTCACCCAACTCTCTGAGCCAAGTACCAGAAATCCTTGGTAAGTCCCTCCAAGATTTAGTTGTAAAACCTGAATTGAATGGGAGTTGAATTTCAGTCTTTGGGTGAAATGAGAGCCAAAGAAATACAGTAATTTGGCTTATAGAAAAATTCAGTACTTTCTTGACAGAATTGAGAATTTATTCTCAATCTACTTGATGATTTGTTTTTCAAGATTGAGTGCTGGGAGTAAGTTAGACCTGTCCTGCATGGTTGATCAGTTTCTGGGAGGACACAAAAAATAATATTTAATTGCAGAGCTCTCCTGAAAAATTTGCCTTCCTGCATGAGCCCAAATAAAAGTGCTTTCACATATAAAAGTAATTCCTTCAAGCCCTAGCTTTAAAAAAAAATGTTTTTGTTTGTTTTGTTTTAAGAGTTACTAAATTTTTGTTCTAAGGATTATTTGTTATTTTCTGGTTTTAGATTCCATATAGGGCCACTAGCAGGTAAATATGTATTATGATGATGGTAACGATGACAGTTTTCTTAATAAGTTTAAGGTATATCTAAGCCCTTTATTTGGGCCTCATTTGATTTTAATAAAAGTCCTTTGAATGAATTGACATCCTTCTTAATTTATAAGGAGGACACCAAAGTCACACAACTCATAATGAAAGAGACAAGAGATTAACTCAGTCGGATATGTCACTCATTAAGACTGCAGGTCTAAACACTCTTCTACCCCACGTCCTTCTCTTGGTAATTAAAAAAAAAATAAAAATCTCAAGAACATGCTCTCTAGAAGTGACATTTCCTTGAACTCTTAAGTATGCCTACTTTTCTCTTGAACCCTCAGTTTAAATCTACAGTACAAAATGAGAACAAAAGACGCTTAAAGAAAAGAAGTTCTTCAGAATCCTAACCCATATTGATGCTCTACTATTGTTTTTTTTTAACTACAATAAGCTTTGTATTTATTATCAAACTTCTTTTTCAGACTACAAGTATAGAATTTGACCTGGTATTCATGACGAGGGTTTCTGCAAATCCAAGTCAGTGTCATGAAAGAAAATTATGAGACAATGGTTGATAATATTGAAAAAAATCCATATTTACAGGAGATTTTTCAAGTGACTTACTATGATGTCTATTCATGGGAATAAAGCATTTGAAAAGACAAGTATATAAAGAAGTTATCCTAGAGTGAACAGAACAAAGCCCATTAATGACAATGATGTGAACATTCACGGAATTATTAAAAGAGCCTTTCACTTTGAGGGAAATTAATTTACCCGGAATTTAGTGCAATTGTTGAAAAAAGAAAATCAGGAAGGCACGAAAGCAGACCTTGAGGCCAAAGTTTGGCCTAAAGCAACAGCAGCCTTGCAGGAGACAGCACTTGACTTTTCTCTTCCATGTGTTGTCAAAAAGACCAGAAGCGTATACATTAGCGGCTCTTGGCATTCCTGTTTCCCTAACAGCATAGCTTTCCCCCACTCACCCGTTAGAACAAAAACTAATTAACTGGCCGTGTATCTGCACTTCTGCTTTCTCTGTGCTTATTATAAAATTATTCTAAATTTTAGGTGCAAGCACTTCATTTTCATAAAGTTCCAGGTTTTCTTCTTTAAAACATGTGAACACCTTGGACCTTGGACGAAAGATATTCGGTGTGTACAAGGATGCTTGCCCTGAGACACCAGCCCAGTTTCACCCCGCAATGAGAAACCATTATGTCCCTTCCTAAATTAAATGGCAAAACATCAAAAACTAACTCTGGAAACTAATAAAGATAAATTGGATAGCAGAGGTATTTGACCCACTTGACCTCAAATTTTGTCTAATTGCCCCACATTTTGTTGTTTACCTATGTATATTTAGATTGAAACCTTGCACTTCACTGCTTTAGATAAGAGAGGTCACCGCCAACATAAAATATATTTAAAAAAAAAAGATTAGGTGATTCTATTTATTTTGCATTTCAGTATTGAAATGCTACTTTTTAAATATGGTTGTTTGAGAAATTTCATAAATTATCCTCATTATTCCTGAATAATATTGTCAATAACTCCTGTTAGTGAGTTGAATTGTATTTCTAGTATTCATTTTAGCCCTTAAACACTTTATAAATTCAGGGGGAATAAAGATGTACCATGCACTATACTAGTTAGAAAGTTTCGCCCTGACTATAAATGAGATTGGAATTTTTTCTTAATGGACAGATTAATTTTAGATGAAAATTGATTGTTATTCCAACTCAAGAACCAATCCAAGCAAAGAGCATAGATGATACACTCAAAACTCAGTAGTAGGGGCCAAAGAGATAGTACAGAAGGTAGGGTGCTTCCCTTGAATATGACATACACCATTTCAATCTCAAGCACTACAAGAACTGCCAGGGGTCATTCCTGAACACAGAGCCAGAAACAGACTCTGAGCACTGCAGGATATCAACCAAAATTTTAAACAAATAAACAAACAAAAAAATCAAATTACTCAACAATGATCCAGTGATTACATACATTCCTAGGAAATCTCACCTGACAGGAAATCCATAAAAGTGAGTGAAACTCACCAGAGTCCCCTGTCTCTAGAATATAATGTAACTTTCTTTCCTGTCACTTAATATAGATCGGATTTAGCATTATTTTTTAAATAACTTACTAACAGTTCTGATGTCATAGAAGGACAAATTAACCCTATGAGCTATATGTGTATCCTGCTTCTGATTGTAAAGTCCTTTAGTTCTGGTCAGTGTTTGGACACTTGCCCAAAGAGTCTCTGCAGGGCGAAGGGCAGTTAGGAAAGAGAAGGAACAAGTATGACAATGACAGATGGAAATGACCATTCTGGACAGGAACTGTGTGTTGAAAATAGGTAAAGGGATATACTTGAAAACCTATATCTGTATTGCAAACTATAAGTCCCGAAAGGAAAGAGAGAGGGAGAGAGAGGGAGAGAGAGGGTGAGAGAGAGGGAGAGAGAGAGGGAGAGAGAGAAAGAGAGAGAGAGGAAGAAAGAGAGAGACAGACAGACAGAAGAAAAGTGCCCACTATAGGGGCAAGTGGGGAGGTGGAGGGGATGGAAACTTGGGACATTGGTTGTGGGAAATGTACACTGGTGAAGAGATGGGTGTTGGAAAATTTTATGAAACCCAGTCATGAACAACTTTGTAACTGTGTATCTACTTATTAAAAAATAGATAATTTTTTTAAAAGGAAAATCCCTTGGAACTTTAATATGTTTATAAAACTTTGCATTTCAGACCCTCCTTATTCCCTCAAGAGTTAGCTCAACCATAAATCTACCTCTGAAGTTCTCTCAGTACTCCCAGTGTCTAAAACAGTGTCCCCCCTATGAGGGACTTCTATGTAACTTCCTTGACATTATAGAACAACCAAAATGTTTGAAAGGAGAAACAGAACTTTTGTTGGAGAACATATTATGAGTAGCTAGTGCATCAGTTAGGTAGATGAGAAGCTATGAATAGAAAAAGGAATTAAGCAGCATGAGTCAAACCTGATTCTTAGAAGAGTAAATCATATATTCTACCAATGCTACCAATGTCTTCATGCTATTTGAATTTCTTGTCAGCATTTCTTCAGGTTTGGGCCAAAGATATTTGCAAACATTCAGATTTCCAGGACCTATTTCAAATGAACTCTAAGATTTGGAGATAGACCAGGAACATTTCTTTCAATCATCGCAGTTGATTACTATGTACAATGAAATTTAGAATCACAGTTCTAGAGGAATACTGTTTTACACTCTACTGTATTACCATCACCCTCCTAAATAATCAACCAACTCGCTAGTTAGCATTGATTAGTAACTAATCAACAGTGAGTCTCAAGTCACATTGCCATCTTTCTAGACCACGTGATTAAGTCTCTATTCTACACTGTCATACACACCACAAGCCTTGACCCCCTCATATACACTTGTAAGCACTTCTATATTGTTCTTATTTCTTGGCCAGAGCATCTCACTGTATATCTATAAATAGTTTACAGGGTTCAGGAAAGAGAATGGTGTTGAATGGGGTCATTTTGCAAGCACCACAACTATCATATGGATACCTCAACAAAGAATGTGAGCCCCAGGGAGCAAGCGTGAAAGTACCTGAACTAATGGAGTACAGTCCTTGGTGAACACCAGAATTGAGTGTGAGCACTACAACCTGTTTGATGTGTGACACTCAGCAACACCACAACAAAAAGAGAGTGAGTGGCTTAGCCCCAATGTGTGCAACCCCCAGTCATCACAACATCAACATCAATAATAATAAAGGAAAGGAAGGGGGAAGAGGGATTAAATTTTATTTTATTCATTAAGAAAAAGAAAAGAAGCCATTCTAGCCTCCATGGCAGCAAGGGGTAAACATGCACATAATCTGTGAAGAGCTTTTGGGTTGAAAAGTCTGTGTGTCAGCTGATGAGCATTGCTTTTGCTCTCCAATTTGTTGTCCCCTCTTCCTTTCTGTGAACATGATGATTGGAAATGATGGGGCATGAGGCAAATTTCAATTACGTCAGAACTGTAAGAGTATAACATGGCTCAAGCAGAGAAGTTGGTGATCCTGATGATGATGAAGCCAACACATCAACTCCAAAATCATTCTGTTCAGATGATTCTTCCCATCCCCTCCTAACTAACCAAAGCAATCCTAAGAAAAGAGGGAATGGGAGGCTTCTCTTTCCCCAATTCAAACTATATTAAAAAGCTGTAGGGGCTGGAGAGATAGCACAGCGGGTAGGGCGTTTGCCTTGCACGCGGCCGACCCAGGTTCAAATCCCAGCATCCCATATGGTCCCCTGAGAACGGCCAGGGGTAATTCCTGAGTGCAGAGCCAGGAGTAACCCCTGTGCATCGCCAGGTGTGACCCAAAAAAGCAAAAAAAAAAAAAAAGCTGTAGTAGAATGGGAAAGGATATTCACCCAATACCCATCTGATAAAGGATTGATATCAAGGGTATATAAAGCACTGGTTGAACTCTACAAGAAGAAAACATCCAACCCCATCTGAAAATGGGCCGAAGAAATGAACAGAAACTTTTCCAAGAAAGAGATACAAATGGCTAAAAGGTACATGAAAAAATGCTCTGCATCACTAATCGTCAGGGAGATGCAGATCAAAACAACCATGAGATACCACCTCACACCACAGAGAATGGCACACATCCAAAAGAAAAAAAGCAACAGCTGTTGGAGAGGATGTGGAGAGAAAGGAACCCTTCTACACTGGTGGTGGGAATGCCGACTGGTCCAGCCCCTTTGGAAAACTATATGGACACTTCTCAAAAAATTAGAAATTGAGCTTCCATTTGATCCAACAATACCACTTCTGGGTATATATCCCAGAGAAACAAAAAAATATAGTTGAAATTACATCTGAACTTATATATTCATCGCAGCACTGTTTACAATAGCCAGAATCTGGAAAAAAAAAAAAAACGCGTGCTCGAGAACAGATGACTGGTTAAAGAAACTTTGGTACATCTATATAATGGAATACTATGCAGCTGTTAGAAAAGATGAAGTCATAACTTTGCATATAAGTGGATCAACATGGAAAGTATCATGCTAAGTGAAATGAGCCAGAAAGAGAGGGACAGACATAGAAAGATTGCACTCATCGGTGGAATATAAAATAACAGAGTAGGAAACTAATACCCAAGAATAGTAGTATATAATACCAGTAGGTTGGCTCCATAGCTTGGAGGATGGCCTCACACAGTGGGATAAAGTCATCCTAGATAGAGAAGGGAACACCAAGTAAAATGTGTTTGGGAATCCTGCATGGGAAGGGAGATGCATGCTGAAAGTAGACTAGAGACTGAACATGATGGGCACTCAATACCCCTACTGCAAACCACAACACCCAAAAGGAGAGAGAGAGAACAAACTTGAATGCCCTGCCACAGAGGCGGGGTGGGGCAGGGGGATTGTGATGGGGGGGAGGGATACTGGGATCATTGGTGGTGGAGAATGGACACTGGTGAAGTGATGCGCTCTCGAACATTGTATGAGGGAAAAACAAGCACGAAAATGTGTGAATCTGTAACTGTACCCTCACTGTGACTCACTAATTAAAAAATAAATAAATTTTTTTAAAAAGCTGTAGTAATCAAAGCAGTGTAAAACTGGAATAAGGACACATTCTCAGACTAATGGAATAATAGAATGGAGAGTCCAGAGACGGGTCCTTAGATATATGGATAATTAATCTACAATAAAGGAGCAAAAAATATGAAATGGAACAAGGAAGCACTCTCCAACAAATGATGTTCAGAAAGCTGGTTGGTCACATGCTTAAAAAGGAAAAAAAATTCATTTATACCCCTTTCTAACATATGCACAAATGTCAAATCAAAATAGATAAAAGACCTCAATTTATGTGGAGGAAAACATAGATAGAACACTTCATGACATTAAGGCTTGAAATATCTTTGATGAATCAATATCATTGAATTCAATAGAAGCAGAAGCAAATATAAACAGACGGAACTACAAACTAAGAAGTTTCTCCTTCAAAGAAAAATGACCGGAATAAATAGACACCCATAGCCTGGAAGAGAATTTTTTCCACCACTCATCTGATAAAGAATTGATGTCCAAGGTCCAAGACATAAAAAGCACTGGTGAAATTTGTAAGAGAAAGACAACCAACCCCATCAAAAATGGGGATGGGGGAGGAAATTGATAGAAATGTCCTCAAAGAAGATACATACAAATGGCCAAAATGTATTTGAAAAAATGCTCTGCATCACCTATTATCAGGTAAATGCAAATCAAAACAACAATGAGATATCATCTCACTCTGGCATATAACACAAAGAACAGGAACAACCAGTGTTGGCATGAATGTGGGGGGAAAGTTATCCCTCATTCATTGCTGGTGGGAAGGTCAACTGGTCCTGTCTTTGGGAAAACCAATACGGACACTTTTTATAAAACTAAGGATTGAGCTTCCATAAGATACAGCAATTCCATTTCTTGATATCTACCCTCAAGGGCCCAAGAACTCTACTCAGAAGACATTTGCACTGCTATGATCATTGTAGCACTATTCACAATAAATAAAATCTGGGAAAGTAATCAAAGTATCGAAGAATTGATGATTGGGTAAACTATGGTCAATCTATATAATGGGATACTACTTAGCTATAGGAACTGATAAACTCCTACAATGTGTACTTAGGTAGGTGGACATATCAAGTATTATGCCGAGTGAAGTATGCCAAAAGGAGAGGGACATACAAAGGATGATCTCTATTAAATGCAGAATATAAAGAACCTCAGAGGGTAGTAATAAATGTTCAAAGGCAACAGAAACTGAGAACTGGCTCTTCAGTCAGAGTTTAATGCAGTGTGGAGGGAGGTGGACACTCTGGCTGAAGGAGGTGATGCTCAAATACATAATGTTAACAGTTTTGTTAATCATAGTACCTGAAATCAATTTTTTTTTAATTTAAAGACCTAAACTTTTAATCTTGCTGAAGACTCTAAAACTTTGGGCTTACCATCAGAGGCCCCCAAACCCATCAGGATAGAGATAGCCTCTGTTCATGCAAGGGTATGATTCTAGTCATACTTTTATTTTGATGCAAGAAGAAAATGAGGGTGTAGGGGCCAGAGAGTAGTGTAGGAGGCAAGGTGAAAACACCAGTGTCCCAGGAGGACACTTGCACGTGGCTGACCCCAGTTCGAATCCTGGCACTACATGTAGCAACCCCAAGCACACCAGTAGTGATTCCGGAGCACAGAACCAGGAGTAAGCACTGAGCATTGCTATTGTGGCCCCAAACTAAAAACAAATAGATAAGTGAGACTAATTTTTTCACATTAAAAATCCTAATGGAAAAGGTATTCCCATCCCAGCTAAACAGCATGAGTCTATACTCTGACAGTGAAATAAGCTTGGGGCCACAGAGTGATGAGGAGATTGCAAAAGAGCCTGTGTATCTGGACATGGGATTTTAACAACTCTTCTCTTACAGTCTAGATTAACTCAACGTTCAGCTTAAGTTAGTTGACTGCCATTCTTTTAGCTTCTGTATCTTGAATTTTTCTCTTTCATTTTAAATATAAATTTTACAGAGGCAATTGTGATGCTTGGTCAAAACAAAACAAAACAAGCTTTGGGAAACAACTTTGCTTTTTTCCCCTTGTTTCTCCTTGTCCTTTTTGTTTCTTTTAGGACATCGCAAAGGCAATACAACTGCAAACTCTAGAAGTGTATGGGGTGCCCAAGAGAGGGGAGAGGTCCCTGGCCTTTTAAGTACCTCAGTTGTCATTAACTATCACTTTGAAGAAGATCCATTTTCCTTTCTGCTCCCTCTGCTGTTGTTTTTCCTAAACTTTTCCAGAGCTTTCTTCTTATGTAAATATCTAAGTGCTGCACCCGATTTTATGCTTATTATTCCCAAATAGCAAATACATTCGACTCTTTGATTCATCTGTGGAGAATGCATTTTGAAGCAAAGCTTAATGCTCTAAAATGGTTAGTTCATGGGGTTTTAATTTTAGGAATATCAGAAGAGCGTTAACTCATCCTCTTCAACTGGCACAAAAAGTCAACAGGCCTCCACAAGGAAAATCCCCATCCTGTCCTTTCCTCAGAAGTGTGCAGAGACTGTAACGCAAATCAAAGTCCTCATAACACTCGTATGCTAACCACAGACTTCCTGGGGAGTCTTTCTGGAACATAATCTTGAAGAAAACCGGTTCCTTTAAAGAAGCCAAGTCCTTGAGTTTTTACAGAGGTCAACCAAAAGAAAATTGAACCAAATACTGAGTCTTTTTTGTTTATTTGTTTTATGGTCACACCCAGAGGTGCTTAAGGGTTGACCCTTGGCTCTGCACTTAAGGATCACTCCTGGCAGGCTCTGGGAATCATATGGGATGTAGGGGATGACCCAGGCCAGCTTCGTGCAAAACAAGCTCCCCACCTGCTATACTATCACTCAGGCCCCAAAACAATGCTCTTACCAAATACTTTAGTCCCTAGATATAGATTTAGTCCCTTGGTCTTAAGGTTTATAGGCCTTCAACTTATTTTTATTTTCTGCTCTAGTCAGACCACCTTGATAAGTTTTGTGAAAATAGACTTGTCAGGTGCATACCAAAGGACATGATGACTTATAACAACTGCAATTGTAATGATAGTTTTGTGACCATAATTAACCAGTAAGTGATTTTTCCTATATCAACAAGTATATAACTTTTGAGCAAATAATCCTACCATGAGAAGTAGTTCCATAGTAAAAGAATAGTTGGAAAAGAAATCCAGTAAAACAAAACAAGACAAACAAGCAAACAAAACACAAGGAAACAAGAAAACAGTTTCCTGAATTTTCTCAAGTAAAAGTGAATTCAATTTTACTTACAAAAATCCTCCTAATAGATAAATGGGGAGAGGAGCAGTGAGAGAGGAAGAGAAACAACGTTTTATTAACACAGTGAGAAGATTTGTCTTTCAATTTATATTTTATAGAAATAAGAACTCAGGAGTTTCCACTACAATCCTCCGCTCTATCAACTGAGCTATTGAAGGAAGGACTAGAGTGATAGAACAGCGGGTAGGGCATTTGCCTTGCACGCAGTCAACCTGGGTTCAATTCCTCCGTCCCTCTCCGAGAGCCCAGCAAGCTATCAAGAGTATCCCGTATGCATGGCAGAGCCTGGCAAGCTCCCCATGGTGTATTCAAGATGCCACAAACAGTTAACAACAAGTCTCACAATGGAGACGTTACTGGTGCCCACTTGAGCAAATCGATTAACAATGGGATGACAGTGCTATACTATGAACTCAGGAATTACTGCTGGCAGTGCTAGGGAACCATATGGGATGCCGAGGAACAAACCCAGGTCCACCACATGGGAGGCAAATGCCCTACTCACTATACTATCTCTCCTGCCCCTCAATTTCTATTTTATTTATTTATTTTTAAGTTTTTACTAGTCACTGTGAAATTACAAAGTTATTCATGATTGGGTTTCAGGAATACACTGTTTCAACACCAATTACCTCTCCAGTCCCCACTTCCCTCCCCCATCTCTCCCCATCACTACTTTGCCTCACTTGCCAGTCTGCCTCCACAAGGGACACCTAAATTATGTGTGTTTGCATTGGGTTTACTGTTGCCAATATGGTTTCATACAAAAACACTCTGCCACCTTCTATTTTAAACAGTAACTGTGTTAGAGGTGATTTAGTTTAGTTTATCACTCAAAATAAAATCCTGTCTAATTGCAATTATAGAAACAGTATCTTACATGGTTCCTGTCTGAAGTCAGGACTATCTCATGCATGACAGCTGTCTCCACATCAGAAGCGAAGCTCTTCATATGAATTTTTGTAGAGCTACCAAGTTTCCTCTTCTTGTTATCTTAATGCCAATTTCCATTGCAAATTAGTATTTTTTCACCTCAGAGATGAAAGTGGTAGTTCCTAAAATGTAGATAAAAATTGGTAATTTTTTTAAATGATCATTTTTATTTGAGAAATGTGAAAAAAAAACCCTTCCATTTCTTCACCTTCCAAGAAAAAGAACCAGAAGTCAGAATAATAATTAGATCCAGATTTTGTCTGGTCTTGAAAAAAAGCACGTAACCTCTCTGAGCCTGAATTCTTCCATCTGTAAAAAATTAGAATTAAAATATGTCTTACCACATTACAGATTTTGTGAAGTTCCAAAAATAAAAGCTCACTATTCATCATGCTCTGATTCTGGACCAGATTGCAAGCTCCACAATTTAGATACACAGCCTCCTGAGTCCTCACTACACCGTGCTAAGAACCATTATCCCCATTTCCGAGATAGAGCAGTTTGCAAAAGGCCAGCAATTTTCCCCTGGAACTTTAACCCACACATCTAATTCCAAAGCCAATTCTCTCCAAAGCAGTTCTCTGAAATAGACGCTAAACTCTTAGAAAGGGTCAGCAACTGAAGATCTTAAGTAAGTACATTAAAGGGAATGTTAATAAGATCTCATCTTCCGGCAGTATAACTTTATATGAATTAGATAAAGGGCTTCTTGTTACTGCTATTTTTATACTGCAAAGGTAGAAAGTAATACTAAAAATTCAAACAATACAGAAGTAGACAGAACAAAAATCTCATCACACACATTTTCTCTCTCCCTTTATCTCTGTCTTTCCCTCTCTCTTGCTTGCAAATCTCAGTCTTGCTCCATTTCCTATTTCTATCAGTATGGAGGTGTGTGACCCTCCAAATAGATAGAAATAGAGTTTTTTTGTTGTTGTTATCATTTGGTTATTTGGTGCTGGGATCTATTTCTAGCACCATATAAGCAAAATACATGTGAGGCGTTGTAGTCTAACATAGAGCAATGTCCCCAGCAAGTAGATTTCACATTCACTTTTTTTTTTAATTTTTGGTTTAGGGGCCATACCAGGCATTGCTCAGGGCTGACTCCTGACTCTGTGCTCAGGGACTAATCCCTGGCAAGATTCTGGGGACCATATGGGATGCCAGGGATTAAATGTGGGCTGACCACTTGCAAGGCAAATTCCCTACCCACTGTACTATCACTCCAGCCCTGTTCACCTTACTTTTTTGGGATGGAGGGTCACTACTAATGGTGTTTGGAGGTGGAGATCAAGTAATGCTCAGGATCAAACCCACAGCCTGGCACATTCAAAGCATGTTTCTCCACCCTATGAACCGTATATCTTGTATTTCTCTCTGGTCTCCTTCCAGAGCTTTTCTATGAACCACACATATAAATATGGATATTTTTATATAAATAAGTTTTACTATAAATTGTGAGATTTATATTAATAAACTTATATTTTATTAAGTTATTATGGGCTGGAGCTATAGTGCAGCAGGTAGGGCATTTGCCTTGCAACCAGCCGACTCTGGTTCAATTCCTCCACCCCTCTCCAAGAGCCCAGCAAGCTACTGAGAGTATCCCGCCTGCACGGCAGAGCCTGGCAAGCTACCCGTGGCATATTCAATATGCCAAAAACAGTAACAACAAGTCTCACAATGGACACATTACTGGTGCCCGCTCGAGCAAACACTGGAATGACAGTGACAGTGACAGTGATTGTGAGAGTTGAGTTTTTTACTCATTAAAGCATTTCTTTTCTGCAATATAAATAATCCTCATCCTAACAAATGGCTGCATAGTATTCCACACATTTAATAATGTGGTGTGGACATACCAGTTACTACCCAAATTTTGGTCAACTTTTACTATGTTCCATTTTTCTGTTATTATAGTGATATCAGGATTCATTATTTATATATTGATATATCACACATTTCAATATTTAAACATATGTAGAGAATATTTATACAGGATTGGTTTTAGAAGTGGATTTCTGGGTGAGGGTGTTTGCATAGTTTTAGGTTGGTTGACTTTTCTATTGTTTCATATTCCCTTACTAGGTATGCTTAATAAGTATGCTTCTCAAATCTTCACAAACATTGAGTCTGAGCAAGTTTTAAAATATTTTGTTTGTTTAATAAATAAAGGTTTAGCAGCTTGTTCTCATTTTCATTTCCCAGAAAGCTAGTGAGATTCTGCATCTGTATTTACTACCTGGTTGCATCTCATCTTCCAAGAATAAATTGCCTCTTCATATCTTTTGCTAAGTATTTCTTTGAGATAGTTTCCCTTCCTTGTTAGACCTCTAGGAGAACTTCATGTATTATAGATATTGCTCATTTAAATGCTAGATGTTTTGCATATTTCCTACCAGGAAATATTGTCTTTTTAATAATTTTAGTGGATCTTTGTTAACTTGTAAAAAAAATTATGTGGCTAAATGTCACTTCTATGATTTATAAATTGGTAGTTCTGTGTTTTGCTAGAAACTTCTTTCCTTGATAAAGTCTAAAAATTTCCCTATATGTCTTCCCAAAATTTAAAAGCATAGACCTGGAAAGATAGTACAGTGGTTATACTGCTTGCCTTGCTCACAGCCTACCTGGGGTTTGATCCCTGGCACCCCATATGCTTCCTTGAGCCTGTTGGGAGTGATCCTGAGTGCAAAACCAAGAGTAAGCCCTGAGAACCATAAGATGTGGCCCCCCAAAAAACAACAACAGCAACAACAACAACAACAACAAAAACCAAGTATAACTACCGTGTCATCAGGCAATTCTACACTTAGACACAAAACACTAATTTCAAAAGTTATATGCACATCTCTTTTCATTGCAACACACACAAAAGGATTATTACTCAGCTATAAAATGAAATATTACTGGGGTCAAGGCAATAGTACGGCGGGTATGGAGTTTCTCTCGCACATGATGAACATAGGTTTGGTCTCCAGCACCTCATATGGTCCCATGAGCCTGCCAGGGCTGAACCCTGACCACAAGGCCAGGAGTAAGCCCTGAGAATACCCAGGTGTGCCCTAAAAACAAAAACAAAGAAAGGAAAAAAATGAAGTTATTTTTTGCTATAACACGGAATGTCCCAGACAGGGTCATGCTAAGCAAAATAAGTCTGGAGGAAAACAACAAATACTGAATGAATGATTGAACTCATGTGTGGTAAAGAAACAAAGCAAGGAAATAAACAATTTTCAATAAAGACAAATCCTTAGACTCTGATGAGAGAACCCAGGCTCCCAAGGGGGAAATGGGAATGGAAAGAAAGAAGCCGACTGGACGAACTGGAGGAATTTTACTACTAAAATAAAACAGCAGTGGATGTGGTGCTGTCACACTACATG
Organism: Sorex araneus; assembly: GCF_027595985.1. Taxonomy (NCBI): domain Eukaryota; kingdom Metazoa; phylum Chordata; class Mammalia; order Eulipotyphla; family Soricidae; genus Sorex; species Sorex araneus. The sequence continues at coordinate 297,499,764 of NC_073303.1, read as the reverse complement.
AAGACCCTTGTAAACAAGGTTACTACAATAAAATGAATAAATAAGAATATGACTCCATGAACTTAATGTTCTACATTTTTTTAGAAGTTTTAATGGTGTTATTTGTATACCATTATTTTGTGTTCAGCATGTGCTTCTTTGTTATGTTAAATTACTGTCCTTGAGGATTTTATGTGACCAGTAAGGATATAATTGTCTTTTCCGAAAAAATGAGCAACCAAATGTCCCAACTCAGGAACTACAGATCTCATCTCTTCTACAGACTTAAAATGTGTTCGCAACATAATTACACCTCCCACATATTCCCCACACCCACCACACATGCACAATTGATCTTGTTATAGACCTTGTATCTTGTTCCATGGATTATTTGGTCTAATCCTGTGTTCATACCCTCTACATATTAGCATATCTTGACAGCACAGCTTCTACGTTTGTTGTTGGTAAGGCACATCTCCAAAAATAGTTTCTTTAAAATATTCTTTAAAATAGTTCTCTAAACAGTTGATTTAATTGAGTTATCATGGTCTCAATGGCCTGACAATCTCCCTATGGCGTATTTGATATGCCAAATACAGTAACAATAACAGGTCTCATTCCCCTGACCCTGAAAGAGCCTCCAATTATTGGGAAAGATGAGTAAGGAGAGGCTGCTAGAATCTCAGGGCTGGGATGAATGGAGACATTACCGGCATCCACTCGAGTAAATCAATGAACAACAGGATGACAGTGATACAGTGATACAGTGGTCATGGTCTCAATAGTATTAATAATATTTCTTAATATTGCTACATCATCATCCTTGTCACCAGGGTGTCAATAATCCTCCACCATTACCCAAGATCCTCCTCTGCTCTACCACCATTTAGTTCTGTTGACCTTGGCCATATCTAGGGGGTTGTTTCCATTTGTTTCCACTAAGGATGATTGATTTTCTTTGCTTATTTCCTTTTTAAAATTTTTTCTTATACTCCATGGCTGAACAAAGTCATCTAGCATTTGTCTTTTTCCTTCTGATTCATTTCACTTAACATGACACACTTCAATTCCATCCAAGTTGCAGCAAACTGTAAGATTTTGTCTTATCTCATGACTGACTAACACTTTTTTATGCATGTGTACCACAATGTCTGTGTCCACTCATTTGTTACTGGTCACTGGGGTTGTTTTCAGACCTGGGCTATTGTATGCAAATTGCAATGAATATTGACATGCATATATCCTTCTGAACTGATGCTTTGGTATTCTGAGGTAGATATCTTGGAGTGGAATTGCTGGGTCAGAAGGAAACTCTATTTTTAATGTCTTGAGGATATCCCTACTGTTTTCCATAAAGATTGAACAAAAGAGCAGATTTACCAACAGTGAATCAGAGTTCATTTTTTTCCACCACATCCCCACCAAAACTGATTGTTTCTGGGTTTGTGTCAGAAATACACACCATTGTCATTGATGTGAGGCAATATTTCACGGTCATTTTGATTTCATTTCCGTGATAATCAGCAATGTTTAGTGCTGCTTCATATGCTTACTTCTTTACCATCTTTCAAGTCTTTTTTGAGAAAGCTCCCTTCCCTATTTTTTAATGTGATTGATTTTTGTTGTTGTTGAGCTTTAGGGATGCTTCTTTCAGATTTTCTTGGCTATTTAAATAATCCTCTGTCCCTCTCATTTCCTCTGTCCCTCTCAGAGAGCCCAGCAAGCTACTGAGAGTATCCCGCCCGCACAGCAGAGCCTAGCTACCCGTGGCATATTTAATATGGCAAACACAATAACAACAAGTCTCACAATGGAGACGTTACTGGTGCCTGCTCGCACAAATCAATGAGCAACAGGATGGGGATGACAGTGATAGTGATTGAAATAATCCAGGCCATTATATGCCCTTTAGCCTTCAAACTTTTTAATTTAATGAGGATAGTAGTGATACTTTTTATTTAAAAACAACAACAGCAACAAAACTTAGTCTATATCATGGTCCCCTCAACCTTCTGTTATTTGAGTGACCTAATAGATAGTTCAATCACTACCCCTTCAACCAAAGCCATTATATGTCTGACTAAGTGATCCTGAGGATACTAATTCTCTGCATCTTTCTCCCTGTTGCCAGTAATATGATCAACAGATAAACATCTCTCAAATCTTACTCCTTAGGCAGGCAGAAAATTGATTTTTTTAAATCTTGGTTTTCATTAATGATAATGTAACACTGGGCATGTGAAGCAAAGCATTAAACTTAACACACCTTTATAACTAAAGATGATACATAATAGGAATGTTTAAATAATTAAAATCAGAACGGATTAGTGATTTAAATTCAGGGCTTCTAAATCAAACACTGGATTCAAACCCTAGATCGTGGTGAGTTAACTTCCCTGGAGAGTCATCCATAAAATAAACACTGAGGGGCTGGAGCATTAGTGTGGTGGGTAGAGCACTTGCCTTGCATGCAGCCAACCTGGGTTCGATCCCCTGCACTCCATATGGTCCCCTGAGCCGTCCAGGAGTGATCTCTGAGCACAGAACCAGAAGTAAGCCCTGAGCACTGCCAGATGTGGCCCAACATAAAATAAAAATTTAAATGCTGGTGTCTGAGGATCACTCAGTGGCAAAAAGCACTGACCTCCCTGGAGGCGTGAGGCCTCAAGTTTGAACTTTAGTGTTTCCACCTGCAACAAATGTGATCCTGGCAATTTAGCTATTTTTAACCTCCAAACACGCCGTAGCCAGGTGTGTTCTAGTACCACAGCTGATATTGTGTGCTCCCAGACAGGCACCACAACTGAAGCAAAGGGAACAAAAGAGTCAGGAGCATAATGTCCAGAAGAGCATGTGAGAGCACAGCAACAAAAATGCGTAACTCCAGTAAGTCCTATGCCCGAGTATGGGAGCACTGTAACCAGACGTGGGAGTGCCACGTGTGTGTGTGTGTGTGTGTGTGTGTACGTGCATGCGTACACACGTTAAGGTCCGTCCTAGCAATAACTGAAGAAAAGGGAAGGGGGATATAAAGAAAGAAACAAAGTTAAAATGTCTGTCTTCCATGCTCTTTGTGAAGATTACAAATAAGGAAAGTAAGCATTTAAATCTGCAGGTGTTAGTACACATCAGATAAGCTATCGTATCATTGCTATCCTATTGTGCTTCTTTCAGAGGGCAGAATATTTTTCTCTCAAGTGATTTGTGACTCCCTTCATATTCTTTTTTGAGGATGAAATGAGGGCACAGGACATTGCTAGAGAAAAGGCTACTGTCAAAGCTCACTGCTGCTGAAGGAAGCAAGCATGAGTGTTTCCTTCTCAACACCATGCACCAGCACCCACACCATATACCATACACCTACACTTACACCACATACCATACACCTACACCATACACCAACACCTACACCACACACCATACACACCTACACCATACACCAACACCTACACCACATACCATACACACCTACACCATACACCATACACCAACACCTACATCATATACCATACACCTACACCATACACCAACACCTACACCATACACCTACACCATGCACCTACACCTACACCCTATACCATACACACCTACACCATACACCAACACCTACACCATGCACCTACACCTACACCCTATATCATACACCGTACACATATACTACAGACTATATGCCTACACCATATCCCATATACCTACAATTCATACCCTCTACCATACCATATACTGTACCTATACTATATACCATATACCTAAACCATACACCATACGCCAGCACCATACATACCTTGTTGACTCATAGGACTCAGACACTTCCTGTCAAATGAGTCTTGAGACACAGAGCTCCTTTCAGAGCATTTAAATGTTAGAAATTTATGAGGTTTTTCTAAGATGATCCATTTAAAACAGATCATGTTTAATCCCATTTAGGATCTGGTTTAAATGAGCTTTTCTGTTCTATATAACCATTCTGAATAAAAAATACTATCAAAATTCTAAGTCCTTTAAATTGGCACAAAATCAATGATAAGATAAAGTTGTATTTACACTTTGAATAGTACATTTCATTCTTATTTTACTTTAATAAATTACATATTAAAAATCCTCAATGTGTCCAACCTACAGCTTAATTAATCTGCACCTGCTAAATTAACCACTGTGCTATAATATTTACCTTAAATGCTTTTTTAGAGGTAAGTTTAAATGCCTAGACAGTGGCCTCAGTTCAGGTAGTAAATAATCATATTTTTTAACATAGTAAAAAAACTATCCACTCTTATTATTTGCCTAGATATTTACCTCCAACCTCTAGAACATTGATCCATATTCTTTGGTATATGTGCAATTTAGCATAGAATAACAAGGGCAATAAAGAAATAGATCTCAATTTCCTCATAAATTAGAATATTTATAGATCAAGTCAAAGAATATATGTCTTTGGGGAGGTGGTGCACAAAACATAATATATGTATTAATTATTATTTATTTAAAAGCACGATATTGCTTTCTGAAACTCAATACCCAAAACATACTTTAAGACAGAAAATATATTAAAAATGACATAAAATGGGCAGGGGGACTAAGATATTTTTTAATTTATTTATTTTTATTTTTTATTTAAACACCATAACTTACAAAGTTGTTCATAATACAGTTGTTTCAGGCATTCAGTATTTCAATACCAGCCCCACTACAAGTGTGACCTTATTTTCACCACTAAAACATTTTCTTAGAGCTTGAAATATAATTTCAGAAAAGTGTCTGATCTATAGATAATTTACGTATGGATAGAAATGTAATAAAAATACAAATTTAAGCCAATTGTTAAATCATATAACATAATAATCACTTTGGAAGGAAAAACAAATGAACACTTTTAAAAATTAGCAAAAAGGCCACTGGCAAAAAAAATACATACAGGACCATATATTTTTACATTTTGTATTTGCAAATAATGAAGCCTCACAAGGATTGTAGCCATTGTTACTAGTTTTTAATACTGGGCCAAGCACAAATACAAAATGTACTTGAAGCTCAGCTTTAAGTAGATTATGAACATTTAATATAGAATGTTATCATAATATTCAGAGCACCAAATTGCAGACTTCTGTCACCCACTTTCAAGCATGCTTCTGAAGATCATAGTTAATTCTGCTGATTTATGGTAATGCTGCAGCATTATCGTCCACAGCATCAGAAACCACTAACAAGCTTAGTATAAGCTTGGGCTGAAATGGTTTGAGGTTTAAATTTCTGTAATGATTATAAAGTAGAAGGAGCAAAATCCTACTTCAGCAAAAGAGAGTGAGAGAGAGAGGAGAAAGAAAAAGAAAGAATAAAGAACGGAAGAAAGAACAGAAAGAAAGGAAGGAAGGGAGGAAGGAAGGAAGGAAGGAAAGAAGGAAGGAAGGAAGGAAGGAAGGAAGGAAGGAAGGAAGGAAGGAAGGAAGGAAGGAAGGAAGGAAGGAAGGAAGGAAGGAAGGAAGGAAGGGAGGGAGGGAGGGAGGGAGGGAGAGAGAAAAAGAAAGAAAGAAAGAAAGAAAGAAAGAAAGAAAGAAAGAAAGAAAGAAAGAAAGAAAGAAAGAAAGAAAGAAAGAAAGAAAGAAAGAAAGAAAGAAAGAAAGAAAGAAAGAAAGAAAGAAAGAAAGAAAGAAAGAAAGAAAGAGAGAGAGAAAAAAGAGAGAAAGATGGAAGGAAGGAAGGAAGGAAGGAAGGAAGGAAGGAAGGAAGGAAGGAAGGAAGGAAGGAAGGAAGGAAGGAAGGAAGGAAGGAAGGAAGGAAAAAAGGAAGGAAGGAAGGAAGGAAGGAAGGAAGGAAGGAAGGAAGGAAGGAAGGAAGGAAGGAAGGAAGGAAGGAAGGAGTCCCACTCTTCCACTCAATATCACAACCATCCCCCCTCCAACACACACACACACACACACATCTCCCAATAGCCTTTCTCCACTGCACAGAGAAATATAACTTTTAATGGACTGCATTTTAAGTTTTCCACTCTTTTCTGAATGGCAGTGTTCCGAATTCAAATATATAACCCTCCTAGTTTTTCCTTGCCCAGGAAGATTGCTCTGAAAGAGGTTATCCTTCTAAAAAGGCTGTCCTTTTTAAAACAAATTCCATTCTGGAAGACCCTTTTTGAACATTAATTTGCGTTACATTCAATCTTCTAGAAAATGGCTAGAAATCAGAACATTTTAATGGCCATTATCCTCTCCTGGCCAAATGATTGTGTTACATTAATGTGTGGCCCTTAAGCAGATGAGCCCCATTTGTCGTCTTCTTGCCGGCTATTGAAGTCAAAGGAAGCCCCAGCTTGATTCAGTAGAGTAAAATAGGGCCTGCCTGCCCAGACTCTCCCCAAAAGGTGAATGCATCCTCCTCATTGAACACAGTGAATAGATGCTTAGAGCAGGCGAGAGACTTGTGGCGTTTTCCAGATAAAAATATAGTAACATCAACACTATCCCTGCTAGGGGACAAAAGAGCACATCTCTGGACATAAAGCCGTTTCCAACCAAAGGAACGGTAGGGAGGTCCGCATGCCACGCACTTGTGGCTGCATCTTCCTGCGCCAAATAAGATGCAAGCGATTCACTGAGAACTAGCCGTGTATTTTCTATTAAGGACGTAGATTCACGTTCCCATTTCAGGCCTTGAACAAGTGTCTTCCTCTGAGAAAGCCAGTCCTTGCCCTTTGTCTCCTGGATTGCAAACCAGGTGAGGGAGCATCCCTTCGCCCCAAGGAGGGTGCTGAGGCGGGGAAGAGTGTTCGGACACCGCCTGAGCGTGAATCCTTTCTGATGGATTACAGGTGGCCTAGAAGCATCTGAACTCTAACCTCAAAATCATCCCCCCAACAGGCTGGCACTTATGACATAGGGAAACTCGCTGGTAAGGAAAAGCGGAGTAACAATGTTTGCTCATCTGCTCGGTTCATCTCTGCACCCAAACCGAGTCAGAATAACAAGGTCCCCGTCCTTGTTTCATGACAGCGTTCTAGTCACCGTTAGTATCCCTGAAGATAAAATCTTGTTAAAAAATGATAATAATAAACAAAAAATCCTTCTGCATCTCCAAAATGTTCACTCCTCCAAGAAAAGCTTTTGAAAACGGTTGTTTGAATGAAGAGGAAGTGCGTGTGTCTTTTGCAGACAGAAAGCAATGAACTCGGGCTGCGAGCAAAAGCCTCGGCAGGGACTGAGGGTGTGAGCGTGCACCAGGGTGGAGGCACAGTTAGGTCCATGGAATTAAAGAAGTGGGAGGCGAAGGGGCCTGGACTGGGGACCGAGGATGCGAAAGCACCAGGAATTGGAATCCGTGGGTGCGGGTCCCCAAGCACCAGGAATTGGAATCCGTGGGTGCGGCTTACCAAGGAGGTCAGCCGTGATTCTCCCTTATAAAGTGCGTCATGGCAGGTGAAAACAAACAAACAAACAAACAAACAAACAAACACACCCAGGAAAGAAAGGGAAACTCCTAATTTCATGCTTTTCCAGCCCAGATCAGGTGTCCCGAGATGCAGGCCGGCTGTCTTCTGAAGTTCAAACACTGACTCCTCGCTCCGGCTTCCTTCCCGAGATGTCATTCTCCCGCCTCCACACTCCCTACCAAACAAACATAGAAATCTACTACTGTTCTCCCCATGCACTCCATTTTCTTCCAATCTGAGAGCCATTTGTGTGTATAATTGAAAATTAGCAGTGCAGCTGTTTGAAGAGAGTAATTTATCACAGCGCATTGTTCGCGCCTGACACTTTAGACCTGGCTCTAACAAGCCAGTGGTTGCTGGGGGTTGAGCTACAGAAAGTGATTCGGCTGTAATGCTGCGTTTCCCCTGCTTTGTTGCTAATTGTAGCCTCTTTTTCTCCATTGAATTGGGAGTTGAGTAAAAGAGCTTGTTTGCTCTGTGCGGTGAGGCTGCCAGGGCCGCTTGGGCTATTATCACAAGATACTCTTGATCTTTTGAAAAGCAGGAAATAGAATTTTTCTCCAACAGGGAAAGTAATTTGCGATGCGTCCATTAGTTCTTCATTAAAGCAAGATTAAATTGCACGGCAAATCACATCTGTGTTTGGATGATTAAAGGGTGGCATTTTAGAGGCCAAAACTAATTACTAGTCAAAATGAATGGGAGTGAAAAAACAGTCATGTTTTTACATTAGATAGTGTGGCTTGTAATTAGATTCAAGCTAATTCCACTATTTCTTCTCTTTTAATGAGATGAGCCTGTCCTCATCTTTTTCTAGGCCATGCTAACAGCCCCAAATGTATAATTTTGATAATACTAAGAGTTTACTTTATTGAAATTTCTTTGCTACCTGCCACAAGTGACTGTTCTCTCCAGTGGTACTTCATTATATTGAAACACAAGCTTCTCGGCAGCATGGCTTACAACAGAAGTCACTCCTAGAGGAAGGGAGTCATTGTAAATAAATTCGTATAAATGTATCTATGCAAAAATGTATGCTTTTAACTTTTTGAAATGAGACCACCCCAGAAATTTGTGCAAACACATCCTTCCTTCTCCATTGGGCAAACTGAAGCAAGGATCTTCGGCAATGAAGAATAAGGAGTATGGTTTGTGATTGAGCATCGAAGTCTTACAAATACAGTGTGCATTTCAAGTGTTGTTTCTCTTCTCACCAGGCAATATCATTTTTCTCATGCTTCCCATGTATTTTCGTCACTTTGAATGATTAAAGCCTGTTATGACAGACTCCTGAGTCCAGTTTTTATTTTTAGTGACAGTGAAGATTGGAAACTAAAAGCATTGAGCCAGGGAAAAGAAACCTGGAAAATCTAAGACTTGAAACTATTATAACATTTCTCAAAACGGGCTTAATTTGCTCTCAAAAATGTTTTTAAAAAGAGAAAGAGTGAGAATTGGGTTTCAGCTTTTAAAGGGGTGGAAAAATAATTTTTAAAATAATCCGTGAGCTGAATCAGAGAGAAGTACAGCGGGTAAAGCATTTGCTGTCCTGAACCTGAGTTCAATCCTTAGCATGTCACATGAGCTCCTCCAAGCCTTGTCAGGAATGTTTACTGAGCAAAAAGCCAGGAGTAAGATCTGAACATAGTTGGGTGTTGCCCCAAAATAAAACAAAATTTAAATGACCAGTAATCATATTTAGATGAGTCATGTAGATCTTAAGGGGGGAAAAGGAGAAGTAAATGGGCATTTATTGTTAGTGAAGTGCTCTTATAGGACCAGAATCCATGTGGCTGCCCAGGCTGTTTTTCAATATATTGCCTTCACTGGTCTCAGTCAGCTAGGGACTCGATAAACAGGACAAGACAAAGATCCCCATTCTAGCAAGTTGCTTAGTCTTTGACATCAACATTCCCAAATCTTTCAGGATTGAAGTAATTTTAATAAAATGCTTTGTGACAAAACCCACTCATTGCATCTCTGCTATCTATTCCCAGAATCTAGCACCTTTGATGGCAATGTGATAAATGGGTAGCACTGTAACACTGTCGTCCTGTTGTTCGTCAATTTGCTCGAGCAGGCACCAGTACTGTCTCCATTGTGAGACTTGTTGTTACTGTTTTTTGGCATATGGAATATACCACGGGTAGCTTGCCTGGCTGTACTGTGCGAACGGGATACTCTCGATAGCTTGCCGGGCTCTCCGAGAGGGACAAAGGAATTGAACCCTGGTCGCCGCATGCAAGGCAACGCCCAACTCCAGCCATTGCAAGTTCTTAGCACTGCACTGTAGCACTGTCGTCCCTGTACCAATTCAAATAAGATATATGGATACTGATGAAAAAAGAGATGACTGAATTAATGAATTTGGAGAAAATGATTGGGTTGATCATTACAAATCACCTTTTCCTCAGTATGCTTTTTAAGTGAAAATAATTACGTGAATTCTTCTGTGATGCTATAAACAAATAAAATACCACATTTTGAAGTATGTAAAGGTGTAGCTTCATCTGCTGCCAACATATATAAGAGCAAGAATAGGGTTTTTGTTCCTGAGATTTAGTAATTGTATCAGACACACGAATGCTATATTAACAATTTAATTGTTTAATTGTTTAACTATTTAATTGTTATATTAACAATTACTCACATATTTGTTCATTACACTTTTTAGTAGACATTAGGTTAATTGCATAACTTTTTACATTATAGTTTTCCGTAGCCAAATTTAAATTCTTATTCTTGTTCAAGTTTGTTGAAAATTTCTTGCATCTTGTCCCCCAAGTATTATAATAACACAGACAGATATTCAAAAGAGTTTTTTAAGGACGGGAGAGATTGATTGATGGACTGAGTACATGCTTTGTATGTTGGAAGTCCACGTTCCTAGCACCATTTGGCTACCTGAGGACTGTTATGTAAAACCCCAGAACTTAAAAATAAACAAAAATAAATAAGAAGAACTTTAAAAAATATTTTTTATAGCACAGGAACTGGAGCGATAGTACAGTGAATGGAGCACTTGCCTTGCACCTGGGCTACCTGGGTTCAAATCCCGACATCTCATAATTCCTGAATGCAGACCCAAGAGTAAGAGTAAGCCCTGAGCATCACCAGGTGTGACCCCAAAAGAATAATATACATATATACATATATATATATATATATATATAATAGCCCCAAAGCTCCACAAGGGGAAATCTTTGTGAAAAAGCAGCACTTGCTCACATAATTCAATGTTCAGATAGCCTAACATCAGTTGCACTGTCTTGAACTTCTATAATATTTTGGTACCACTTTTGGTAAAATAAGTTATTGCATACACAACTCCAGCTTCCCTCCCCGCCCCGAGCAGAGCTCCTGGTGGCCAAAGACCTCCGGAGCCTAGCCACAGCCATGCTCAAGGCCCCTCTCCACACGTTTGGACGAGCCTCACGCATGAAGATACCAGCAGAGGAGCTCAGGTGTGTGGGACCCGGGGCTGAGACCTCCAAGACTGCTTGGAGCTGGACAGGGCCTCCTCCACCCAGATTTCCCATTTCCCAGTAGCGAGGTGGTCACACCCAGGGACAGGCCCCTGGAGCCCTGTAATCCCATCAACGACCAGCATCCAGAGACTTAAAAGCAAGCTCCCGGAGGAGCGTGATATCTTATAACCTACTTCTCCCTCTGGGAAAACCTGGCAAACTACCGGGAGTTTCCTGCCCACATGGGAGAGCCTGGCAAACTCCCCGTGGTGTATTCATATGCCAAAACCAGTAACAAGCTGGGTCTCATTCCCCTGACCCTGAAAGAGCATCCAATGTGGCATTGTTGGGAAGGATGAGTAAAGAGAGGCTTCTAAAATCTCAGGGCTAGGACGAATGGAGACGTTACTGAGACCACTCGAGAAATTCGATGATCAACGAGATGATGATGATGATACACAACCAGATGAAATTAAAGATGTATGTGTATATTTGTGTTCAATGTGTTTAACCCTGCATATAGGCTTAAGGATATCTATATTGTACTTTTATATATATCCAGCTGTGTACATTGGTTATTTTATCAGTAAGGAGGAAGGAAACAGAAAAGACGTTCTAAAAGGTTTTTAAAACCCTTTCCACTTGTACTGATAGGTTCCAATGACTATGCTTTGGCTTATTATAAGTGCTAAACAAAAGGCTTTTATCTCTAGCACTAAAGTGAAGAATGAAAGTATCCTATTCGTCATTGAATTTGACAGGGAGACCATTATAGAAGGTCTTCAGCCAGGTCTAACCTGCTGCATAAGATCTCCTCTCTCTGTTATTTAAAAAAAAAAAAAGATGCTTTTAAAGTACAGCAGGCAGGGCGCTTTCGGCCAACCTGGATTCAATTTCCAACATTCCATATGGTCCCCTGAGTACCACCAGGAGTAATTCCTGAGTACAGCGCCAGCAGTAACCGCTGAGCATTGCTCGTTGTGGCCCCAAAACAAAAAGCAAAACAAAACAATCAAAAAGAAAAATCCTCTGTAGTACCTGACTTAGAGTCAAAATCTAGGGAACATAGAACTGCCCAAGGGAATTGTTGAGTTGCTCAAATTTTCCTCTTGTGGAGCCAACTCAAAAATCATCTGCCCTGATCTTTCTGAAGAAAGAACCTGGAGCTATAGTGCGCTCTTCAATTGAAAGTGTAAATGTTTAGGGGCTGGAGTGGTAGCACAGCGGGTAAGGGCTTTTGCCTTGCACTCGGCCAACCGAGGTTCAATTCCCAGCATTCCATATGGTCCACTGAGCATGGCCAGGAGTAATTCCTGAGTGCATGAGCCAGGAGAAAGCCTGTGCATTGCCAGGTGTGACAGAAAAGAAAAGAAAAGAAAAGAAAAGAAAAGAAAAGAAAAGAAAAGAAAAGAAAAGAAAAGAAAAGAAAAGAAAAGAAAAGAAAAGAAAGGAAAGGAAAGGAAAAGAAAAGAAAAGAAAAGAAAAGAAAAGAAAAGAAAAGAAAAGAAAAGAAAAGAAAAGAAAAGAAAAGAAAAGAAAAGAAAAGAAAAGAAAAGAAAAGAAAAGAAAAGAAAAGTTTAAATGTTTCTCTAATAGGTTAAAAAGTCTGCACAAAATAGAAGCAAGTTAAGGGAGAAATGGCATGTGGTTGGCTTAACTGTTGTATAAATTGACTGCAAAGAGAAAACTCCAATTTTATTTCTAAAGTATCTCATGCATATTTTAAAATGGTCCAGAAAGACAGTACACAGACAATAGATTGCACTTTATGTCAGCACCTCAAGTGAGAATTAGACCATCTGCATTATTGCATAAAAATGCAACCAGTAGATATATCACAAACTTGAATTCCAGTTGTAGAATACTCATTTTAATACCTAAAGAAACTGTGTCACAGGAAGTAATGTTAAAACCATTTCCGCTTGTATTGATGGATTCCAATGGTCACAAAATTCAAAGCCCATATATGAAAAAGTAAAATTCTGTGTATGCCTCCTCAATGCAAACCCTTTACAGGGAAACTACTATTTGCCAAAAATAGTAACAACAACTCTCACGATGGAGACGTTACTGGTGCCCGCTCAAGCAAATCAATGAATGAACAACGTGATGACAGTGATACAGTGTTAAAGTCATAATAGTGATGATGAACATTTAAATGCAATTTTGGTTATTGATTTGTAGCTTAACTGAACTTACACAATATTTGAAATACTATCCTCTCCGCAACATAGATGTAAAGCAGAACTTTCCAATATTCGTGTTTTACTTGGAGATGGGAAAAATCCCACTCAGCAACCAAACCAAGTGTGAAACAGAAAGGTATAGCTGATGATTGTTTAAATAATAAAATTTTCATTTTACTGCCTTGTCGAAATAAGTACTCTTTATAGTTTGCTTTATTCCAGTCCATCCTTTCAAAATTGCATCTTAAAAGCCTTGATTTGAAACCAGCCTTGTATTGTTCTGATGTATATCCTTGCTTTCAGATCATTGTTGGGTAGTCTAGCCCCAAATAATGAGAATAACCTACCTGTCTCGCACAACTGATAGTATTATCAGAGAATCTAGTTATTTAAAGTTAAAGAATAGATTCATAGGAACTGAGTTGGAAAGCTGTCTGCGGTGTCTGTAAAGTAATAATAAGCAAAATACAGGACAATATGGATTGTGAAATTCCATTAAAAAATACATACATATGACTGTGATTGTGTGTGGGTTTGTCAGTATATGTATTCCCATATATGTTTGTGCATGCATAGGAAAGTAGAAAAATAACGAGACCCAATTTCATTATTTTATCTTTTTATTATTTTTTTAAAAAACGATGTTTGGTTTTGGAATCATACCTGCTGTCTCTTGGAGGAACACTCAGTGCTGAAGATAGAATGAGAGGCTCCAGTATCCACTCCAATCCTTTGAACTCTCTACCTAGCTCATTACTTAAGTTTTACGATAATTGTATATGTTACAGACTGAATGAAAATACCTATTCTCCCAAAAGCGTATGCATTGCAGTCCTAACCTCTAATGTGCTTGAATTTGGATTAGAGAGTTAAGATTAAATAAAGTCAGGTCCAGAGAAATAGTACAGTGGGTAGGATGGACCTCAAAGATTAACTTAGGTTTAGTTAACAAGTGCTTTTTTCTGACTGGTCATCAGGGACAAGCAGTTTGACTAACGATTCATGGAGCAAAGGAAAAAAAGAATTTGGAGGACCTGTGTCTACTTTAGTTGTACATAAACAAGAATTACATCTGTAAGTCTCACTAGGCTGTTTTCTAGAAAATAATAGGTGGAGATATTTTTTTGAACTTCACTCTTTTCCACAACCAGAGGGCTCAAGTAAAACTCAACAACATCAATGGGATTCTTTCTGAAAAATAAAACAATTCCTTTTCTGGAAAATGTCTTAGGAGGTCCAGAGCACTAGTACAGCAGGTAGGGCATTTGCCTTGTACATGACTAATTGGGTTCTATCTCCGATATATCGTAGAGTCCCCTGAGCACCACCAGGAATAATTTTTGAGTGCAGAGCCAGGAGTAATCCCTGAGCATTGTCAGGTGTGACTCAAAAAGGCAGAAAAAAAAATTTCTTGGATACTCTTAATATCACACTGGGTCTATTACAGAAGTAGATGAGGATCTAATGAAACATACACTCAGGTCTTTGTAGTCAGTAGCCTATATTCCACTATTTTCCTGAAGTTGGAAATGGCCTGTAAATGCAAAGTCGGTGGATCAGTTGTTGATGCCCAAGGGGTTCATGGCTTTAAGCAAACTTTTAATACAGACTAGGCAAAATAACGTTTTCTTTTTTTTTTTTTAAATTTATTTATTTTTAATTAGAGAATCACCGTGAGGGTACAGTTACAGATTTATACACATTTGTGCTTATACTTCCCTCATACAAAGTTTGGGAACCCATCCCTTCACCAGTGCCCATTCTCCACCACCCGTAAACCCAGTGTCCCTCCCACCCTCCCCAATCCCATCTCCCCCCCACCCCACCCTGCCACTGTGGCAAGGCATTCCCTTCTGTTTTCTATCTCTAATTAGCTGTTGTGGTTTTCAATAAAGGTGTTGAGTGGCCGCTGTGCTCAGTCTCTAGCCCTCATTCAGCCCGCAACTCCCTTCCCCCACATGGCCTTCGACTACAATGTAGTTGGTGATCGCTTCTCTGAGTTGACCTTTCCCCGGAACGTGAGGCCAGCCTCGAAGCCATGGAGTCAACCTCCTGGTACTTATTTCTACAGTTCTTGGGTGTTAGTCTCCCACTCTGTTATTCTATATACCATAGATGAGTGCAATCTTTCTATGTCTGTCTCTCTCTTTCTGACTCATTTCACTCAGCATGAAACTTTTCATGCCCATCCACTTGACTACAAAATTCTTGACCTCCTTTTTTCTAACAGCTGCATAGTATTCCATTGTATAGATGTACCAAAGTTTCCTCAACCAGTCATCCGTTCTGGGGCATTCGGGTTTTTTCCAGATTCTGGCTATTGTAAACAGTGCTGCGATGAACATACATGTGCAGATGTTGTTTCGATTGTACTTTTTCGGGCAAAATAACATTTTCTAAAATTGAAAGCCTAAATTATTAGGACAGGACTAACACACCTGAACTTTTTTCTTTTATAGTCAAATTCTTTTTCTATTTGTTCTCTTAATAAAAAGTAGGCCAGAGAAACATTGGGGAATCTACATAATCTATGTGGAAGGTGATTTAGAGAAATCTCGAGCTTTATGTGGCAGGAAGAATACGGGTTTTACATCAAATTATCTGGCTCTAAATTCTAGTCCTAAAATATGACATTTTGAATAGCCACTTGATTTACTGGATCTTGGTTTTCTATTTTTCTAACATTGAAGTTATAACAGTACCTACCTCACAGAAATCATAAGGTCTCTCTAATTTGATCATGTATATTAAATGTTTTTCAAATTATAAAGCACAAGTTAGTTAACCTTCAGTGTCCTTACTAATCTTATCAGCCAGCCAAATTTTTAGATGCTGCTCTTGAGAAAGATCTTGTCCGAATCGACCACAAGGTTCTCCAGGGTTGTTGACTTGCAAACTTGAAGCTGTTGTTTACATGTACAGATAAATATGTAGACTATTTCTAACAGGAGAATGATCTGAGGCTAATAATTTACACCTGATGGGGTCATCTGGGATTGTGGGGCTTCATATGCAAAGACATATTAAACAATAAGATAAAAAGAAACAGAGAAGCTCACAGAGCACTTGACCAATAACATCGTGTATAAAAGCTAGGAGTGCTTTATAGAGATTGTGAAAAGATACACTTACACTCATAATGCAGTAATGCACTCAATCCTCATTATATAGTGTTTCCTACCAACACTGTGAGTTTATTTAACTCTGTTCCCATTGTAATAAAACCTCACTTTTA
Organism: Sorex araneus; assembly: GCF_027595985.1. Classification (NCBI taxonomy): domain Eukaryota; kingdom Metazoa; phylum Chordata; class Mammalia; order Eulipotyphla; family Soricidae; genus Sorex; species Sorex araneus. The sequence goes on along the minus strand of NC_073303.1, from coordinate 297,483,474 downwards.
AGGATTTGTCATTCAACCAAAATAATTTGCTACAGAAATGTTTCAAAGATCTCATTTCTTATAACCCTTGAATAAAACCCAAGCATCAAAAATTCTAAACAATAAAGACCTTGCTACATCTGAAGCAGTTATTAGATGAGTGTTACATTTTTGATCATGTGAGATTTATATCTATTATCTGAAGTTCTCTTAGATCACATCTTATTTTAGTTAATAGGCACTGATAGGAAGTGGAGGGCTTCAAAACATGTTTCTTTGGTCTACCTTTTATTAAGAGAACAAATAGAAAAAGAATTTGACTATAAAGGGAAAAGTTAATGTGTGTTAGTCCAGTCCTAGTAATTTAGGTTTACAATGTTAGAAAAATGCTCTTTTGCCTAGTCTGTAGTAAAAGTTATTTAAAAAACAAACAAACTCTAGGGAGTTCATTAAAATGTTTGAGATAGAGACTGCAGAGACAGTTCAACCAGCTGAGTGCATCCTGTCTTTGCAGGAGGCCAAAGTTTAATTCCCAGTAGTACATGCCCCTAAGCACCTCTAGGAGTGTCTCCTGAGTATGGATCTAGGAGGAACCTTCAAGAACCACCTACTATAGCCTCCAAAATAAACAAACAAAGTTTTCAATGTATAGGCCTGGAGAGAATTCAAAGGGCTGAACACATGCTTTTTTGTAGAACCCCAATGTTTGTTCTCCTGAACCCCATGGTCCCCAAGGACTACCAGGAATAAACCTTGAGTGCCATCATGGAGTAACTTTTGAACACCATCAAGTGTGACCAAAAAAAGCTGTTTTCAAAAAAATGTTTAGGGTATTTAGAAAATAATGGGAGATAAAATATTAGAAGAGTCTTATAATCCAGTATTTATAAACTGTATCCTAGGATGCCAGACAGATATTAATAGTTGGCCTATCCTGAAAAGAAATGTACAAAATAAACTATAAAATCAACATAAAGCAAGAGGTAAAAATTTGAAATAAAATACAAAAGCCAAGTCCGCCTTAGAATGTCACAAGAAATCTTGTGGTCACACTGTGGTCCAAACACCAGAGAAAAAAAAAACAAAGAAAAACAATTCTGAAAAATGCTCTGAAAGCCCCATGTAATATGTTTAATTCACATTGTCCACACTTAGTTTTACCAAAATGGTCCTTTTCATAACCACCACTGTTGATCAAAAAAAGAGTGATTAGATCCATAGGGTAGTATTTGTTTACAAAGGAATAAAATCCACAGTAGCAGAATTGCCTTACTAAAGAGTCTGGTGATATGACCCTCTACTCAAACGCATTCTTTGCATGTGTGAGATCAGGAGTTCGATACCCTGTACTATTTCATATCATCTAGTACAAATCTAGTTGGGAAACAAGTGTGACCCAGTGGCACAACTATCACCAACAATTAAAAAAAAAAAATCAAGCCCCCACCCACATCCACTGATTCAAACTCTAGAGTTGGTGTCCACATTTCACATACATTCTACTCCAGCTTCCCAGCCCTATGCCAGGATTACTGTCACACTATATTTTGGGAGTCATTGAGATGATAGGTAGGCTCTCCCAAGGATGTAAAATTGGTAGGTGTTGTCGGCTTAGGAGAACACAGGCAAACACTATAGAGATTGAAAGATCTTTTTATTGGGAACCAGTCTGATTGTGGAAGAAATGATCAGATGTGAAACTAGTATAACTTAAAAGACACCTGTGAAAAGTGACTTTTTCGGTAATTAAAAAAAATGTCTCTTATTGAAAGTCTTTCACTCAGTCTTGGTATTCAGAATTCAGTATTAGAAAATCTATTGTTCTTGAAAAGGATCTTTTTAGACAATAACCCTTTTCAGAAGTAATTTACATTAACTATCAAGTCTCTTTAAAAAAAATGTAGATGTCTTCTAACTCATTGATGCCACTTTTAGGAACAAATTTTCAATTTAGAAAAACTTTTGGTACAAAGACATTCATGGAAAACTGGTTTTAGAGAAACGTTAGAAATAAACTAATCTGAACACATACAGACAAAGTAATGCCTAGTCATCTAAAGCTCTATTCGATAATCAGTGTGTTGCAATAGTAATTTATTTTCTGTTAGTTGTTGTGGGCCTCACCTGGAAGTGCCTGGGGCCATTGGTGCTCAAGGGGCTGGGTACCAGGAATCAAACTCAGGACCTTTCACATGCTAAGTAAATGCTCCACTGCTTGCCTGGCATGTAGAGGACCTGGAGCTCTTTCCCTAGAACCACATTGACTCAAGCACTGCAGGGTGTAGTGGGCCCTGCAGAACACAGTTTCCCCTGAGCATCAAACCAATGGGATTAGGGCATTTTTCTTTTCTTTTCTTTTTTTTAATTTTATTGAATCACTGTGACATAGTTACAAGCTTTCATATTTGGGTTACAATCACACAATGATCAAACACCCATCCCTCCACCAGTGCACATTCCCCACCACCAATATCCCCGGTATACCCCCCCCTTTCCTATCCTCCCCCTGCCTCCACGGCAGACAATTAGGGCCTTTTTTCACTTTTGGTTTTTTGACCACACCTGGCAGTGCCCAGGAGTTACTCCTGGCTCTGTGTTGAGAGATCACTCCTGGCAGGACTTTGAGGACCAAATGGCATGTTATGGATTAAATCCTGGTCAGCCACATGGATTTGTCACAAAACAAGTGCTCAACCCACTGTACTAACACCACGACCTCTGGGCTTGAGGCCTGAGTACTGAACTGCCAGGCCTGCATCCCTGGAATAGGTCTTGCCAGGAATGGTCTCCAGCCCAGCCTTCTAACACACCCGGGAAAGCCTATTCCAAAAAAATCATAAATAAATAAAAAGAAGATAATGTCCAGAAATTGAAATTAGAGAAAAAAAGAGAAAGAGGCAACACATCTTTTACTTTTACCTTTCAAAATATTATCATTTTCGGGCCGGAGCCATAGCACAGCAGGTAGGGCGTTTGCCTTGCATGCGGCTGACCGGGGCTCGATCCCCGGCATCCCATATGGTCCCCCAAGCACCACCAGAAGTAATTCCTGGGTGCAGAGCCAGGAATAACCCCTGAGCATCTCTGTGTGTGATCCAAAAAGAAAAAAAATTATAATTTTCTATAGGTAATATATATCTTATTTTGATGATTTTTTTTAAAATATAAATTTAAAATAGCTTTTAGTTGGGTGGGGGGTAAGAGAGATGGCAAAGTAGTGGAACCACTTGCTTCGCATATGGCCAGCTAACCTAGTTGGAACTCTGAGGCCCCCATATGGTCCCCTGAGTCCCACCAGGAGTGACCACTGAGCACAGAGCCAAGAGTAGTTGGCTCACCCTGAGCAACACTGGGTGTGGCCAAAAATTTTTTTAAATTTGTAAATAGCCTTTAGTATAAAAAATATACTAAAACTTAACAGTGCCTATATATAAGAAGATGTCAAACAATTTTAATTTTCTTCTTCAACTTTATATACTTTTCAAAATTTTTCTTATAAAAACATTTTCCTTTTATAATTACCATGCAAACATTGTTCTTTTAAAAATTCCTCCAGTTTAGAGAGAGAGATCAAAAGGGAGTACCCTGCCACAGAGGCAAGGTGGGGGGGGGGAGATGGGATGGGGAGCGAGGGATACTGGGTTTATTGGTGATGGAGAACGGGCACTGGTGGAGGGATGTGTTTGTGAACATTGTATGAGGAAAAAGCAAGTTCTAACATGTGTGAATCTGTATCTGTACCCTCATAGTGATTCACTAATTAAAGAATAAAATTTTAAAAAAGATTTGAAAAATTAAAAAAAAAATTCCTCCAACTTGAGTCAGGCACTCATACATTGCACGTATTAAACTGGACCAACACTTTAAGGCATTTTGACATGAAAGTAAATTGCTACTAGGATCATAATACAAAGTTTACTTTAACATTTTCATCAGAGACCAGAAAGATAATCCAGAGGTCATGCACTTGTCCTGCATGTGACTGCAGCTATAACCGTCCTTTGAATCTTGGTACACATAGGACTCCCTGAACACCTCCAGGGGTCACCCTGAGCACAGAGTCAGAAATAGCCCCTGAGCACTGCAGGGTGTGGCCAAAAAATTTTCACCAGAAACTATAGTAAGTACTAAAGGTTACTAAAGAAGTAACCTTTTTATTTTTTAAAGTAACTTTGTTGTTGTCCAGTACATTGTGCAACTACTTGCTTTATAAAAGAGTGAATACTTTTGGGACTGGAGCAATAGGACAGCAGGTAAGGTGTTTGCCTTTCACATGGCCCACCTGGGTCAATCCCTGGCATCCCATATCACCCCCCCAAGCACCACCAGAAGTAATTCCTGATCACAGAGCCAGGTATAACCCCCCTCCAGAAAAAGAGAGAGAGCTAATACTTTTTAGAATTTCTTTCAGAGAACTGGTAGATAGAATATTAGATGAATTAATAAAACGAGGGAAATTGGGGGAAGAACCAAGAAGGTTTGAACTCAAACCTGTGAGCAGTGAACACAGGAATCTCTAAGAAACAGTGATAGAGCTGGTTTGAGAGAGCCCACTATTCCCTCAGAAACCAATTACTACTACAATTAACTTACAGGAACATAAAAGCAAAACCTAATTAGGAAGCCAGCCAGGAAGGAGCAAGTTCTCTTTCCCTTCTATCCCTCACATCTTCCTCTCCGACCCATTTTGGCAGAACCGACCAGACAAAAATAGAACTGCAGAGCCCAGCCCTAACAGAATAGCAAAAAGGCAGATATACTTGAAAGGGAGCCATGGCCTCATCAAAACTATTTGGAATAATTTGCATTCTTTCATTTGGAGGAACGAAGTCTCTTCTATACCAGAGACTGGACCAAATAGCAGATCCCTTGGAGGTGAGCTGCACTCATCAGTTCATGCTTTGGAGCAGCCATCCTCAAACTGGTACTGGTAAATGCAAAAATCCCCACAAAGTTACAAAGATTGATTTGCTGACCAGCTGTTACTGGGTACACGTGATGACAATCCTACAATCCCAGTCCCTGCACATCAACTGCAAGACAACAACTGTGAACTCTGAGCCAGAGCCAAGGGCAGCTAGACATTGGTGCCATTGTTGTTAATAGATCATGGGTATCACAAATCGCTTGTTGCCATCCAAGTGTGAGCAGATCATAGCTACCGGCCCCTGTTTGGTCTTGCAATCATCTAAGAAATCCTCACGAGACATCCCTGGATGCCAGAAATCAGCAGAGTCATAGCCACTGACAAAATGTTGTGAATCAGAGTACCAGATTAAGGCTAAGACCACTTGGAACTGAAGGCTCCATTCTCAAAGGAAGTTTGGTGGAAAAGAATTAAAGTATTTCAAACAAAAATTAAGTAGCTAAAGAATATAGTAACAGGACTCAACAGCAGAATGGAAGAAGCCTAGAATTAAATCAATGTCCTTAAAGACAAGATACATGACATCATCAATAAGAAAAAAGTAATAGGAAAGATATTTTTATTTATTTTATTTTTTTGGTTTTTTTGTCCCACACTCAGCTGTGTTCAGGGCCTATTCCTGGCTCTATCGATCCTGATGGACTCTGAGTACCAAGTGGCGTTGTCCTGTGCAAGGCAGGTGCCCTATCTGCTGTCCTATCTCTCCAGACCCAGTATAGTTTTCTGAAGATAATGAGTCAACAGATTTAATAGACAACAGAAAAAGAACAACTTCAAAATTATAAGAATTCTTTAAAAGGAGAGGAAAGAGAAAGGGGGAAGAATAGTTGGTGGAATAGATAGTAGGAGAACTTTCCCAATCTGAAAGGAGAAACTTACCCTCTACTCCAGGAAGTCAAAGAGGCCATATAAAATAAAGTCAAACAGAACAACTAAGACACATTATAATAAAAATTGTAAGAACCAGAGAGAGAGACTATGAAAAAAAAAACAAAAGACAAGTAAAATTGCAAATGCAAGGGAAGCAATGTAAAATTCACATCAGATTTCTCAATAAAATTCTAAGAGTGGGCTGTTCAAAATACTGAATGATAGAGTCTCCAACCAGGAATTCTCTACCTACAAGGTTATCACTCAGATGGGAGAGAGTGATGAAATAAATAAATAGATAAATAAACAAATAAACAGTTCTAGAGCTGGAGTGATTGTACAGTCAGTAGGGCATTTACCCTGCATGCAACCAACCCAGATTCAATCCCCAAACATGTATGCCAGAGTTGTTCCCTGAACACAGAGTCAAGAGTAAGCCCTGAGCACTGCCAGCTATAGTCCAAGAACAAACAAATATTTAAAAGTTGGGGAGGGGACAGAGCAATAGTACAGAGGGTAAGTGGGCCAACTCAAGTTCAATCCCAAGTATCCCATATGGTCCCCCAAGCCCACCAGGAGGAATTTTTTTTTTTTTTGCTTTTTGGGTCACACCCAGCGATGCTCAGGGGTTACTCCTGGCTTTGCACTCAGGAATACTCCTGGCGGTGCTTGGGGGACCATATGGGATGCCGGGGAACGAACCCGGGTCAGCCGCATGCAAGGCAAACGCCCTACCCGCTATGCTATAGCTCCGGCCCCACCAGGAGGAATTTCTGAATACAGAGCCAGAAGCTCTGCTGAATGTTCCCCCCACCTAAAAAAATTATACAAATAAAATAAAATATAAAATAAAATAAATCTGGAAAAGCACCAACATTTGAAAACTAAGACAAAGTTTAAAAAATGTTAAATGACTTTTCGGTTATTTTAAAATGTTAAAAATGTTTTTTTTAATTAATGTTGCATAACTATTGGGTCAAAGAGAAAAATCAAAGAAGAAAAATCAAAGATTTCTCAAAATGAATAAGAATGAAAACACAAACTATAGAAACCTCTGGAACACAGATAAAGCAGTGTTAAATAGACTAAATAGTTCAAAGAAATATAAGCTTACATCAGGCAATAGGAAAAAGCTCAAATGGGTAACCTAATCTCAAAGTTTAAAGCTAGAAAAAGAACCACATATAAATCCCAAAGTAAGCAGAGGGAAGAAAATCATTTGTATTATAACAGAAATCAATGACATAAAAATAAAGATAACAATACAGAGTGTATATGTGAAAATTAAACAAATGGAAATTTTAAGCACTATTATTTGGAAAGCAAGATGACACAGACCATTTAGAAACTTAAGCACATGAGCATATAAGTATTCTGCATAAGAACTAGATAGCCTGTAATCTAGGTAGTCTGTAAAGCAATCTCATGTCTAGCTATTTAACAAAGATAAATGTATATGTTAAACATACAGATACCTGTATATATAAAATAGAAATTGTAGAGATATTCATTACAATTTTATTCATAGTAACCAAACATTAGTAAAACAAAAATGTCTATCAAGTGGTGATTGATATTGTGTTGAAAGTTTCAACAATAAAGAGAAACAGTTACTGCATGAAATATGTATGAATTTTAAATGAATTATGTTAATTAAAATAAGCCAGACATGGAAGACTATATACTTTATGACTCAAATATTATGACATTCGAGAAAGAATATTCAGAGATGACTAGAGGATGTATATAAAGAGAGTAAAAGCATGGGGAGAGAACAGAATGAATGTATAGAAAGAGAAATCTGGTCATGAAGGCTAGGGATAAAGAAGGGATATTATGCAAAGAGAAATGAAGCTTGTTGTTTTCTTAAGACAGGTTTTGTTAAGGGACTTGTGAATGGCGGAATGAAACCATTAAGCCATTAAACTTAAATGAAGCCTTAAGTTCTGTCTTGGCACCAAGTGCAAGTGTTTGTGGCTTTGTCTTGCAACCCCTTCTTCCCCCAATGCCACCACTGAGTAGTGTGATTTTCAATGGCTCACAGATGAGTATGTGCGAGTACTGTGACTAAAGTATACAGCTCTAGTAAATCCAGCAACTAATAAGAAGTGTGCTAATGTTATGGTTGGGAATACACGGATATGAGCAACACAACTAAAGTGTGCAGTCCCTGGGGAGCATGGGTACAAACCTTCATTTAAAGGATATGATACCTCAGTGGTAAAGCTCTTGTGAAGTCACCAGCAGTGCCAAAAATAAAGATTCATCAATGTGATTTATAATCAATACAATGAGAAAAGGAACATTCAATTTATGTAATCTAAAATATCTCCCAACAAAAGATTCATTAATTACAAAATATTACTTTAAGAGCAGAGATATCTGGTAGAAACCATCTTAACAAAAATAATACAGATTTTATCTTTTCTATAGATCATTGATAGCAAGTGATATAAAATTATATCAGGCTGTGCAGAGATAGAACAAGGGTTAAGTTGCTTACCTTGCATACAGATGACATAGGTCGAATCTCAGCACCACATATGGTCCCAGGAACTTTTCCATGAGTGATCCCTGAGTACAGAGCCCAGAGTAAACCAGTGGGTATAATCTAAAAACTAAGAAAAATAACAGTACTTTCTGACATCACTTTTCTGGTATTTTTGTTAAAAATGTGCAATTTGAACTGAATAATTAAAAAATATCAGACAAAATAAAATTGGAGGACTTAAAAGTAACTGCCCTGTTTTCTCCAAAAGAGTCCACTCCATGAAAGACTGAGAGCGATGAAAGGCTCCAGACTAAATGAAATGAAGGAGGCAATGTGTGATCGTGTGGCAGGGTGAGGGAAACGGACTTTAATACGGCAATTGGTAAAAATCACTAAACCTTATAAGTTAAGACCTGAGGTCTTCCATAGACTACAGGAAATCTATGCCAAGGCAACACTCCACCACAGATGTTGCTGTGAATAATAAACCATAGTAAATTGTCGTGTCTTGTCTTTTATAGCAAAAACTGTGGCAGTTAAAGGGACTTCAGGTAGTCTCTAAAGGTGAGGCAACCCTGAACTCAAGAAAAAGAGACTGGAGCATAACATGAGCCCCCCATAGCCATGCCACCAGACTCTCTGCCAGGCTGTTTCACTTGAGGGCCCCAAAGCGGGGTGGGTGAGGGCCTTCCCCACCCCAAGGGACCCAGCTCCAGCAGCCGAAAACCTCCACAACCCAACCACCACCACGCTCAAGGCTGCTCCCCACGTGCTCGGGCCAAGCATAACATATTCCTGGATTGTGCAGCCATTTTTGGGGCCATGTGACACATCATAAGACACTCCCTAACCATTCTCCATAATTTCGACACCATATTTGATGGGGTTCAGATAGTAGGCAACAAATCATAGAAGGAAATATATATATGCATATATACATATTTTCAGATATATATATATATATATCAAAGCTCACATCACCCAAACTTTAACAACATGTTAGTGATATCCTATAAAATGTCTTAATGGCTCCTGCCAAAATAGAACAATCTTCACACTGTTTCCTATATGAACACTTTTTTGTAAGCATGTTCAGCATTTTTTGATAACAGGCAATACAAAATACATTATTTTGGTTTTGCTTTGAAAGAGGGATTGGGGCTTGGGATGGAAACATCCCGAATTTGGTGGTGGGAAGGTATAATGGTGGTGGGATTGGTGTTTGAATATTAAATATAGTCAAATATTGTGAACTAACTTATAAAATAAAAACTTTTTTTAAAAAAGAGAAAACTAAATAGATAAATAAATAATGGCAGTTTGTTGAAGACAGGAAAAAAAAAGAAAAAAGAAAAAGAGACTGGATTTTGCCAACAAATGAACTGAGAGGGAACCTGAGTTCCAAGGAGAAACACAGTCCCACAACACATTGATTGCAGCCCTATCAGACTCTGAGCAGAGGAGCGGGCTGAGCCATGCCTAGATTCCAGGCCCTCAGGAACTGAGAGGTAATTTATTATTATTATTATTATTATTATTATTATTATTTGCTTTTTGGGGTCATACCCGGCAATGCACAGGGGTTACTCCTGGCTCATGCACTCAGGAATTACTCCCAGTGGTGCTCAGGAGACCATATGGGATGCTGGGAATCGAACCTGGGTCAGCTGCGTGCAAGGCAAACGCCCTACCCGCTGTGCTATCTCTCCAGCCCCTGGAGAGGTAATTTATTTGTAATGTATTTATTTCATGGGGTTGGAGCATAGCACAGTAGGTAAGGTGCTTATCTTGCACATGGACAGCCCAGGTTCCATCCCTGGCACCTCATATGGCTACCCATGCCTGCCTGTAGTGATCCCTGAGTGCAGAAGCAGGAGTGAACCTTGATTAATGCCAGGTTGATTTGAAAAACAAACAAAAAATGTATTTCTGTCACTAAAGTTTTGTAATTTGCCATGAAGCAATGGAAGTTATGAATCTGCACTGTGGTCTGATATCAGTATTCTAAGAGCTTCCTAGCATGGCATGTTGTAGAAGAATACTTTCCTCTGTCCTTCAGCAGTTAAGGAGACATTGCCCTACATAATGTTAGAGGTAAAATTAAGTCTAAAAATATTCCAGGAGCAAAAGAGTTATACGCTCTTCATAATAAGTGAGTCTCAATAATTATGCCTTCTCATCCAACACTTCACAGGGAAAGAACAATGACTTTCTTCTTTTTGTTTATTTGTAAGAGCATGTTTCAACTTATTGAACTACACTTCTCAGTAGCTAGAATGAAAATTACATTAGAAAAAGCAATAAAGGAACGACTTTATTGAGAGTCTGCTTTGATAGCCCACTTCCGGCTGAATCAAGCTTCAGCTAGTTCCCAGGTTTCATAAGAAGATGGCATTTTTCCCTCCATAGGAAAAGGGAAGCTGTTCTAAAAATACAGCAGATGATGGACAAGAACTGAGTGTTAAGAGTGGGTGAAGGGATATTCTTGATAACCTTTCAGTATCAATATTGCAAACCACAAAGCCCAAAAGGAGAGAGGGGGGGAGGGGGGGCAGGGGGTGTGGGGTGTGAGGAGGGAACCTGACACACTGCTACTGGGAAAAGTACACTGGTGGAGAGATGGGTGTCGGAAGACTCTATGACTGAAATCCAATTATGTACAGCTTTGTAAGCGTCTATCTCACAGTGATTCAATAAAAAGGTTAAAAAATTGAAAAATTAAAATATATAGCAGATGGGAAGCAGTAGCGATAGAACTGGGAGTTTGCAGGGAACGAATTCAGGTAGAGAATGGAATGGAAAAAAGCAGAGGCACCAAGAGACTATTATCTGGGAGCAGAATTCTGGAAGAAGAGATGGTTAATGAGGGGGGTATTTTTTGCAGAAATTCTGATCTTTTGGGGCTGGGGCGATAGCACAGTGGGTAGGGTGTTTGCCTTGCACGTGGGTGACTCAGATTTGATTCCCAGCATTCCATATGTCCCCCGAGCACTGCCAGGAGTAATTTCTGAGTGCATGACCCAGGAGTAACCCCTGTGCATTGCCAGGTGTGACCCAAAAAGAAAAAAAAAAAGAAAAGACACTGATCTTTTTTATGAGACCACTTTTTAGACCACCACAAGGCTTAAATTAAAAGGCATTCTTACAAACCCTGGATCCTTGAAATTCCCTGAGAATACATCAGGCTCATCAACACACTGAGCAGAGCCTTCTCTGATGAACAGAAAAATAGAAAAAAAAATGGCTTTTATTTTCAGGGTTCATATAATGAGATCTCATGATGTACAATGAAGTGACCCAAGGATTGCTACTGAGCATAATACCACAGACATTGACAATTTTGAAAAAATACAGCCTTTAACCTCTTTTCAACCAAGTTTTTAGGGTGTGTTATTTTTGTTTTTTAGGCCACACCCTGCTATGCTCAAGGATTATTCCTGACTTTGCGCTCAGGGATCATTGTTGGCAGTTTTCAGAAGATCATGTATGACTCTGGGAACTGAACCAGGGTCAGCTGCATGCAAGATAAGCGTATAAGTGCTGTACTATCTCTTTGACCCCTTAATCAGTTTTTTTAAAATCAGAGAAATATAAGTAGTAAAACTTTTCTAGTTCTATAAAATTCTTCATATTTCTCTGAAGTCTGCTGTAATGATAAAAAGAATCCGAAGGAGGAGAACTGTTAAGAGTAGCACTACAGCCACTTAGACTAAGATTGTTTACATTTAACAAATTTTATTTTCAAATTCTCTTGAGTTCTTTTTCTTTTCCCATCCACTTTCTCTTTCGGAAGCAGGTGCTCTCCATATCTGCTTGACACCAAGTCCTGAACACATAATTACTTTCTTCTGTTTTACTGAAATAATGAACAGTCTCTTTAATTCTCAAGTATTCCTTTGCTTCGCTTGTAAAAATGAATAACAAAAGCCCACAACATGTAACTTTAATTAGTAAACTTGTAATTACTGCTTAAACAAACTATACTTTTAATATTCCAAAATAAAAATGTTTATAAAACCAAGCTTTTATACAACAGTATAAAGGTAAAACATCTATGCAGGCTTTCAGCCCTATCCATCCTCCCTTTTATTTTGTTAGAGAAGAGATCTTTTCTCTAAAGTTTCAAATTGTCAGTAACAAATAAATAGAACCTGATGTTCCTTTCCCTTTCAATCTCACTCCACCCTACACTCTTCTCTCCAAATAGACTTCTTGAAGTTTGTCAGAATGTTAGGACATAGCATCACACCTACACACAAGGGAAAAAGGGCCAGTTCCCAAGTACACAGCACCATTGAAGGCAATGTATATTCATCTACTGTCTCTCAAACCAAAATTTCTGTTTATAAAATGAAATTTCTAGAACAATTATAACCTAATAGAATGGATGTTATCAAGTCATCTGAGTGTATTCTTATTTTTTTTATTTTTTGCTTCTTGGGTCACACCCGGTGATGCACAAGGGTTACTCCTGGCTCATGCACTAAAGAATTACTCCTGGCCGTGCTCGAGGGACCATAAGGGATGTTGGGAACTGAACCCAGGCTAGCTGTGTACAAGGCAAATGCCCTACCCGCTGTGCTATCACTCCAGTCCCTCATCTGAATTTAAAACACATGTTTTTATTTTGCTTTGTTTTGTTTGGGGGCCTCGCCTGGCTGTGCTCAGGGCTTACTTCTGACTCTGCACTCAGGAATTACTCCTGTACTTCTGGTGGGGCTCAAGGGACCATACGGGGTGCCTGGAATCAAACCCAGGTTGCTGTGCACAAGACAAACACCATACCTGCTGTACTATTGCTCTGGCCCCTGAATTCAAAACACTTTTTAGACTTAAAAATGGACACTTTCCTTTAGGGCATTTATTCTAGATAAACAGTAACAACAAGTCTCACTTGGAGGCATAACTGGTGCTCGCTCGAGCAAATCGATGAGCAACGGGATGACAGTGACAGTGACAAGTGACAGTGACTTCAGTGATGAGGCCCCCCTTTCGAGATAGTTGTAAACATACCACTTTAGAGATGGGAGAGAGCCTGATAGATTTAACCAGAATTCCCACTTGCAGTTTTGCACTCTGTAAATTTTAAGAGTTTAAACTTTCTGAAACATTTACCAATGCCCTCTGGTGACACGGATAAGAATAATTAAGAATAACCCAGGCCCCAGTTGAGACCCTGAGCGGCCGCCCACAACCGGCTCCTCCGCTCCTGAACGGCCATGATCCCGGAGGCACACAAACCAATTTCGTAACCCAGCGGCTTCTGGCAGAAATTTTCTGGACTTAATTACTAATATACCAGAAATCCAAAATCATATGCTCTTTAATATCAGCAATAGAAAACAAATTATCAAATGATGCCTTTTCGGCATGTCTGATAATTTGGGGAAAATCCCAAATAATAACAGTGAGTTTCCTGTTGAAACATTGAATGTAATCAAAGTTAAAAAAGAGTAAAGTGAAAATCATCAGCCACACAGTCAGAATGGGGGGTGAGATGGGGGTATACTGGGGTTCTTGGTGGTGGAACATGCGCACTGGTGAAGGGATGGGTATTTGAATATTGTATGACTGAGACAAACCCGAAAGCTTTGTAACTTTGTAATCTTTGTAATCACACAGTGATTCAATAATAATAAAAAAAGAATAACACAAGCCCCTTTTTTTCCCACAATGCTGCTTTTCTTTTTAAAATGAAACAACCATTAAGTCTATCTGGAAAAGAATGGAGCAGTCTACTTTTTTCTGCTCTGCTCTTACTGAATAAGTCACAATGATTTTTAAAATATTCTAAATATCTCCTAACTCTGAATATTGAATAATCAACCTGAAAATAATGTAGTGATACCCTGAATTTCACCCTCTACAACATCTTTATTCTTTTGCTTCTTGTTCATCCTACCTTTATCTTATCCTTTCCTTTCTGAGAGGAAAAGACAGGGGGGTAGGGCTGTTGTCCATCTGTATCCCCGATGTCTTTTATGGCTGGGAACACCCCACTGCTGCCTCGCTGCCTTTGCTTATGAATGCTGTCCCTTCCTCAAACCTCATCATGCAATCTGTTGTATTTAATAACTAGCAATACCTGAAATAGAGCATGGGTCAAGTACCAGCTCGATTTCTAATTTTTTGAGAAGAGTCCATATTGTTTTCCAAAAGTGCTGAACCAGTCAGTATTCCCACCAGCAGTGTAGAGTGGTCACTTATTCCCCACATCCATGCCAACACCTGTTGCTTTTGTTCTTTTGGATGTGTGCCAGTCTCTGTGGTGTGAGGTGGTATCTCATAGTTGTTTTGATCTGCACTTCATATAGTTTTAGCATCAGGGTAGTGTTCAAAAAGCACACTTGGCATAATAATTTAGCAGATTATAAGACAGAACATCTTATCATTTGCTCCTTTAGTATAATGAATTACTCTTTTTGTATGCACATATGTGTATATATGTGTGTGTGTGTGTGTGTGTGTTTAAGTGTTTATAAACTCACAAAACAAGTCTTAAAATAAATCTAAACCAGTAGTTCTCAACTGTAGGTGACCTTGACTTTTAGCAAGTATTTGGCATATCAGAAGATGTTTTGGATGATCACAATTTGGATAGGGCAGGTCCCCATAAACAAAAAATTACCTTGATCCACGTGTCAATAGTACAAACATTGAAAATTTTCATTTGTATTACCGTCATTTGTAGACATGCAGTTGGAGGTGAGAGTGACAATAGAAAATTTTACTTTTGATTTTGAACAGAAATTATTTAAGCAATTTTGTCATTCAAAATCTTTTTAGGGGGTGAAGAGATAGTGCAGTGGTCAAGGCACTTTCCTTGCATGTGGCTGACCTAGATTCAATCCCTGATACCCCATATGATCCCCCAACCCCGACTAAGAGTACAGAGCCAGGAGTAAGCCCTGAGCTTACTACCAGGTGTGACTAAAAATAAAATTTCTAGAAGAATAAATACAATAATAATAAACACACAGCTGTTGAGTATAATGATATTATTCAAGAAAACACATAAGCTGAAACGTGGGAAGTATAGGAATTATTAAAGGAAGGAGAAATTATCACCCCAAATAAGTAAAAGATATGCAGAAGCAGCTTGTGGGATATTTCAAGACAACAGCAGCAAACATAGGGCACTGGAAAAAGTCATAAAGATAGGTGATTATTTGGGAATCCCCAGAAAGAGTAGCCTGAGACTCATTTAAGTTAAGTCTACTGTTTCTACCTGACCTCTGATTTTCTGGTATGAAGCAGCAGAGGGTGTAGGTTTCATTCAAGAGCAATGAGTGTGAAATCTCATCAACTAGAAAGGCAGGCTGATATTTTGAATTGTTGGCAGCACTCTGAAAATTTGAAGAACTATCACCCCTAAAATATTATATACCAACTACAATCCATGTCACTTCACCTCACCATCAGAGATTAAAATTAGATAAAGGTATGCACAATATTCACAGATGAAGAAATAGAGTCTAAAATATTGGCAGAAATTACACATTAAGTATTTGAGAAAAAGCAGTTCTGGGCCCCACAAAGACAGACACCCATGCAAATGTGCTCTGAAGGAACACATCTGTGCTCTAGGCAAATGAGGAGGAACTCTTCAACTTCATGAAACACAGCTATTGCCATGGACTGAATTGTAGTTTGAGATTTAATGCAATGGAAACATGATAACAGCTGTGAACAAGTTTTAGGAATATGTTTGGCAGGCAATATTGCTTAAGCTTTAAAGTTCAAGCAGAAAAACAATAAAAATAAACAAAAACAATAAAAAATAAAATCTGTTTAATAAGACAAAATTATTATTTCTATATTAAAGATCTAAATGAAAGGGGTCAGAAGATATAGCTCCCATCCCCAGCACTCTATAGTTCCACAGATTTTCCAGAAATAGCTCCTGGTGTGACCCCAGAAACAAAAAAATAATTAACTGATTAAAACCCAAGTGAAAAAAAAAGCATTGTTTAATTTCAGAGAAATATATAAAATGACACCCTGGATCCTAGCACAAGGAAAAAAATTCCTAAAGGATATACTGGCAAATAAAATCTATTGACATATATCATTTGTTGTATCTATATTGGATTTATACTCAATTTTAATTTAATAAATAAATGGGGATGGAGCAATAGTGTAGTGGGTAGAGCACTTGCTCGCAGCCAACCCAAGTTCAGACCCCTGTCTCCTGGCACCCCATATGCTCCCCAGAACCCTCCGGGAGTGATCCCTGAGTACAGAGCCAGGGGTAAGCCCAAGCACCACCGGAGTGGCCCAAAGGCCCCCAGCCCAAAATAAATAAATAAATAAATATTTTAAAAAATAATCAGCACAACTTATTGTAAAATAATTGAAATTAAGCCTACTTATGTACTGGCTGAGGAATAGATAAGTAGATACACAGAATAGAATTCAGATACAATTTTCACAATTTCAGTGGTGCCAATGTAGCATATGCACTACAAGTTTATTTCTACATTGCAGTTACCATTGGTATATAACTATGTAGCCAAGAGACATATAACTTAATGTATACTGGGGCCTCGATGAGGAGGAAGGTGAAATGGGGTTAGGATTCTGTTCTCTGACTATGCACCAGTAGCTGACTAGAGTTGGGTTTCCAAAACCCTCTCTGTCTTTTGTCTCTGTTTCCCTGTCACTCTCTGTCACTCTCTCTGTCTCTCTCTGTCTCTCTGTCTCTTTGTCTATCTGTCTGTCTGTCTGTCTGTCTGTCTGTCTGTCTGTCTGTCTGTCTGTCTCTCTCTCTCTCTCTCTCTCTCTCTCTCTCTCTCTCTCTCTCTCTCTCTCTCTCTCTCTCTCTCTCTCTCTCTCTCTCTCTGGGCTTTAGCCACACCCAGTACCTGCTGACATTGCTTGCAGGGACTCTATAGGGTGCTGGAGACTGAACCGAAATCGGCCACGCATGGCAAGCATCCTTCCTTCTGTAGTCTCTCTGAACCCTGCCAAGTACTCTCTTTATCGGGAAGTTGGTGTCTTCATGGCTGTATTGGCTCATGACTCAAGGTTCCTGCTTTTCTCTTTAGACACATGAGCTAGGTTTTTTTTTTTAAGTATTTTCCCACACCCCCTCTCCTACTATACTAAATCACCTAATTTGTAGTACTTTGTACTCTTGCATCTTGCTTTGTTTTGTTCTGAGTTTGGGGATGGGAACTATGTTGGTATCATCTTTTCCAGCTGGTTTCTGTTAGTTCCACTCATTTGTTTGGGGTTACTGCAATGTATATTGTTCTGAGTAACCTTTTCTTTCTTTTTCTTAAAAGACTCAGGTGACCTTTTTATGAGGCAGGTATGTGTCATCAGTTTTGAACTCTTCTCAGCCATTTTCTCTTTTAGTATTGTCTTTTCCTTCTTTTCTCTATTCTTTTTCTTCAGAGTCTGATTAGATACATACTAGAGCTCCATGCTAGCTTTGAAATATTTCCTGTTTCCCCTATCTTTGTCTTTGTGCTGTTTTCTTTTTAATTTCTTCATAGGTCACTATTTTGCAACCATCAGAGTAATGATTTGCTTGAGCAAGTATTATCAATGGTTGCTAAGTCTAAAGTGGTAACTGTATGAAGAGCAGGATATTTGCATGATCTCAAAAGGGCTCCTGCAAGACTGTTCTGAGATTTCAAGAAAGAATGCAGTAACTGCATAGTGAATAATTTTTTTAAATCTTGATTGTGTAATCAAAATTAGCATGAACAGTTACAGGGTAGATGGCATGTGCCTCCAGTTGTGGTATCTGAAGACAGTGTCACGTATGTGGTCCTCTGATCAATGGTACATAACTGAATCGAATCATGAAGAAACAGTCAATCTTCATCATCCAGAGTTCCACAACAGAATTAAGCCTGACAAAAAAGAACTTGAATGACTATTTTCTCAATTCTCACTTCTAGATGCATAGGAGAGAAATTAATTAATCCTATACAATGTACGCCCCAAGGCTGAATTCTCTTGAGGAATCCCAGTTGAAAAGTAATTCCTCAGACAAATCCAGATTGAGGCATTCTATTATAAATAACTAGCTCATATTCCTCAAAAATATTAATGAAAAAAATATAAGGAGATGCTGAGAAACTGTTTCAGATTTAAGGGTATGTGCTAGCTACAGAATTGCACTGTACATGATACTGAATTTATTTCGATGTCCTGGAGAGAAACAAAAGTTAGAAAAGATAATATTGGAACAGCTGACAAAATTAGGGCATAAAATGTAAATTAAAGTACTTTATCCATGCCAAATTTACTGAATTTGACATCTCTCCTCGTATCATTTAAGCAGGATAATGTTCATAGTAAAAAAAAATGTACAAAAGAATTAAGGAGGTAAGTGTATATGCTGCAGGTGACCTACCTTGATAAAGTTCAGAAAATAATTATACACACATCAGATGAAATCAGCTATATTTTAAAAAATAAGTGCAACACTATGTTTCGTCTTTCTTGTTATCTTAGAATTGCAAATTAAAATAAGATACAACTTAGCATCCATAAAAGTGGTAAATAATAGGCAATCAGATAGTACTACATGTTTGTAAGGATAAGGGGAAATGGCAATTTATATGCCATTCTGGTAAAAAAAAATGTAGAGAAGCACAGAAATTCTGGAGAGAAAACTCATAACACCCACTATCTCACACTCAGGTCCACTTTTTTTTTTTTGAGGTTTACTTTGAGTAAAGAAGGTTTGGGGGTCTTAGCTCTCAGTACTGAAGGGCTACTCCTGGTTCAGTGCTCAGGAGACCACATGTGGCGCTGTGGGTAGAACCAGGAGCAGACACAAGGAAGGCAAGCACTTTATCCCCTATACTGTCTGGACCTCAGATCCATTTATTTAAAAATCAACTTAGATCAGTCTAGAGAGATAGAAGAGGAATTAGGGTGTTGAATGCTACCAAGCCCAGTTTGAACCCTGCACCCAGTAGATTCTCCCAAGCACTGCCAGGAATGATCTTTGAGCACAGAACCAGAACCAGAAATAAATCCTGAGCACTATTGGGTGTGGCAAGAAAAAAAACTATATCAATAATCTAAATGAATCTAAAGGCACTAAACTCTCCAGTAAAGATACAACTGTGAGAATTGGTACAGTGACATAAAATCTATTCGCATGTTATTTATAGAAAAAAGAAAAAATATATAAGGAAACAGAACTCTTAGCTCATGTTTACGGGAATGAAAAATAAATTAAACAAATTCAAATGTAAAAAAGAGACGGTGAAAATTCCCATGAATAACTAAATGAAAAAGAAAGAAAATGAAATAAAAATGAAATGAAAAAGAAAATCCAAAAGAATGGGAAATACCTACAGTTCCATAAACAAGGATACTTACAGTTCTATAAATAACGAGGCTACATTCATTAGAGCTAGTCACTTTGTTGTGTAAGAATTTCAGAAATATGGGGCTGGAATTGTAGCAGATCAAGGTTCAGTACCCAGAACCCCACATGGTTTCCCAAACCCCTCCAGAAGTGACCCCTGAGCTCAGAGCCAGGAATAAGCCCTGAACACCACCACAACAAGAAGAACAAAAACAAAAAAAGAAAAAAAAAGAACCTCAGAAACATTCAAGAAAAAGAAAAATCAGAAGAGTGAAAAAATATTATACACCATTTATATTAAGTTCAAAAATAGGCATAATCAAATAATACACATACATAATAAATGTTAAAGGAAAGTAAGGTTAATGTAAGTCCAAGATAATAACTAGCAGTGGAGAGAAGAGGGAAAAATTAGGAAAATAAGTAGAGGACCTTTATTGGTGTTTTCCTCTTTCTTAAGTTGAGGGGGAGTTACATTGATATGTATTTCAGTAGTATTACTATGTAAACTACACATTTATAATCCCTATTCTCTTGATCCACACAGCTTATAATAAAAGAGCTTAAAACAATTCAGAAGCCCTGAATAAGACAAATGTTAAGATCTTTGAAAGAAAGGTGATAATTATTATTCCCTATGTTATTCTGTATATTGGAAATTCAAACAATAAGGAGAGAGATGTGTATGAGGATACTAACTTTTCTGTCATTAAAAGTTAGCAGTTAAAGGCTGGAGAGATGGTTTAAGAGTTAAGGTGCCTGCTTTGTACCTAGATATCCTGCTAATGGTATCTCCAAGTACCACCAGGGGATCCAGGAGTAAGTCCCAAGCACTGTTGGGTATGGCCCATAACTCCACTCTGGATACCAACACAAAAGAAAATCAAGTTGATAAAAAATAAATGTGGACATGAGAAATTGAGATCACATTACTAATAATTCTGTATCAAAAGTTATGCATAAAGTCAATTAATTAAAATAGTTGAATCTCTTACTGCCAAATCAGAAAATACATCACTACATATGAAACAGTAGGTAAATCTCAATAGATTAAAAAAAATAGATATATAGACAAAATTTCCTTATCTCAACGCAAAGAATCCCTAAAAATTATCATTTGACAGCCTTATATAGTTCCACTTGAAAATTATAAAATTATTCTAATAACTGTAGTTACAAAAGATATCAAAGCAGCAATTAGAGACTATTATGATATAAATAGTAGAATTGCCAGGTATTAAAATGCGCAGCTCTAAAACACTACTAAATATGGCTTCCCTGAATTTTTTCTTATTTTTCTATACTTTCATATTATTCTAACAATTAATGAAAATATACTGATGTGCACTGCGCTGTTCACTAAGGCAGAGAGTGCAGGAGCAGGATGACAGCTCAGGTCGTAGAGGTTGTAGAGTACCTGACCCCAGTGTGCGCACCCTTAACTCGCAGCGTGACACAGCATGCGACCCTCAGATGGCACCTGAGCACCACTGGTATGCAATAGCACAGCAGGTAGGGCATTTGCCTTGCATGCAGCAGACCCGGGTTTGATTCCTCTGTCCATCTCAGAGAGCCCAGCAAGCTACCGAGAGTATCCCACCTGTTGGGGCTGGACTGAGCTATCAGGGCGAGCCCATGTATACTGTACCGTGCTACGGACAGGAACATAGGGACCCATGAAAATGGGCGAGACTTCTCGTGTGTCCTGACTGGTTTGGATGAAGCTGAACATTTTCCCCCTTCAAGCTGCCTTCAGAAAAATAATTTCAGAATACTGAAAAGAGCAGTTTTTCCTTCTCTCACAGAAGCCTGGCTGGTCTTTGACATGCAAATAATGTTAGCAAGGCCTGACCTTGGAGATTGTAAAATGTAGGCTCTGGCCCAGCTTTGTCTTTGGGATGCAGATTTCAGGTGCCTGCCCAGTTTGTATTTGAAGTGGCAAGCACAGCCTAGTCTTTAGGATGTAAATCCAGGTGCCTGAAGAAGGTTTCAGTTTCGGTTTTGTATCCAGGTGCCTGTAGGTTTCAGTTTCGGTTTTGTATCCTTCCCTTCTCAGTTCTGTATTCTTTTCCCGAGGCTATAGGCCTACCCATACAAGGAAACAATATGTTCCATTATCTCAATGTTCTCCCTGTAACATTTTTTGATGCCTTTGGTGACGTCACTATATTGCGCCCTTTAGAGGTACCATGATCAATAAAAGGAGGTCCACGAGGCCATCTGCCTTTGCTAAGAGCCAGAGCGAGCCTTAGTCCTCCAATCAGTGATTATTTCTTCCGCGTTCCTATCTCAGCGCCTCCGATTGCAGAACGTTCACGCAACACCCACCTGCACGGCAGAGCCTGGCAAGCTACTGGTGGTATATTCGGTATGCCAAAAACAGTAACAGCAAGTCTCACAATGGAGACGTTACTGGTGCCCGCTGGAGCAAATCGATGAGCAACGGGATGACAGTGATGACTCATAAAGTAAATAAAAGAATGTGTGGCTAAAAAAGCACCAGTCTTAACAGCTAAAGAAATTCATAGTCTTGAGATCAGTTTTTCAAGAAACATTGAAAGAGCTTGTAAAGACAGGTCAAATTTCTCATGCTGGCATTGAGTATGGCATTCACTCATGGTTGCCCTTTAGGAGATTAAGAAAGGTTTGTTGATGCCTCGCTTGCAAAGGAACTTTATACTTTCTTTTCCCTCCTTCCTTCCCTCCTTTCCTTCTCCGTTCCTCCCTCCCTCTCTTCCTCCCTCCCTCTCTTCCTCCCTTCCTTCCTACCTTCCTTCCTTCCTTCCTTCCTTCCTTCCTTCCTTCCTTCCTTCCTTTCTTCCTTCCTTCCTTCCTTCCTCCCTCAACCCCCCTCTTTTTTTCTTGCCACACCCAGTGGTACTCAAGGCTTACTCTTGATACCTCATTCCTGGTGGTGCTCAAGGGACATTTTGGGGTGCCCACTGGCTAAACTATCACTCAGGCCTCAGGATTTTATACATTTTCAATAAAACTGTCACTGTCACTGTCATCCCGTTGCTCATCAATTTGTTCAAGCGGGCACCAGTAACGTCTCTCATGGAGAGACTTATTGTTACTGTTCTTGACATATCCAATACACACGGGTAGCTTGCCAAGCTCTGCCACGCGGGCTCGATACTCTCGGTAGCTTGCCGGGCTCTCCAAGAGGGCCGGAGGAATCGAACTTGGGTCGGCCACTTGAAAGGCGAACGCCCAACTGCTGTGCTATCGACATTTTTAAAAAGTAGTATGTTAAAGAGCACCAGATTTGCCAATGTGAGCTCTGAGAATATTCTTTTGTGCCAGCCTCAGAAACCAAGGACGGTGCTGTGCCTACAGCTCTGCTGTCTGCCACCCTCAGCACAACGGGCAATGCCACCCCAGGGCCCAGTCAGGTGTGTGCAAGCATCAAAACCGAAAAGGGGGGGAAAAAAGTGCAACAAAAGAGCACCACAGTGAAAGATGTGGAAGCACAGCTTCAAGGAGTGTCACTGCGACCAAGCCTGCCTGCAAGGGGCACAACTGAAGTGAGAACCAGTCATCACAATAAAAACGACAAAGGGTGGGGTTGGAGCGACAGCACAGTGGGTAGGACATTTGCCTTGCATGCGGCCGACCTGGGTTTGATCCCCATATGGTCCCCTGAGCACCGCCAGGAGTGATTCCTGAGTGCAGAGCCAGGAGTAACTCCTGTGCATCGCCAGGCGTGAACCAAAAAGGAAAAAAAAAAGCGACAAAGGGAGGGGCACAATTTTAAAATGAGATAATCAGGCTACTAAGTAATCAGGTAAAAATAGAATCCATAGATTTTTTTGATGTTTTTAATTTAATACAATTTTTTAATTTTTTTTCACATAATATAAAGTAGTACATCAAATAACTTCAGTAAGCTAAACAAAATAATTTAATAAATTAAAAATTCCACTAAATTATAAACTAAACTGTTTCTCCAAAATGTAATAATATCAAAATACTAGACAAACACATGTGCAGAAAAAGAGTGCATACGAATGGCTGGATTCATGAACATTAAATGGCAAACAATCCATCCCCTATTTCTAATTGAATTTGGATTCCCTGCTGCTTGGCTGTGATCTGCTTCCTCTGCTCCACTTTTACTCTAGATGGCAGCAGTAGAACAAAATAGAGGCGGGGCGGGGGGGGGGGGGAATCTGTTTTCAATGAAATTGATTCTTCAAGGAGAAAGAAAGATCTTCAAGTGTATTCTATCCTTTAATATCCTTTAATATCGTTCTTCCGTTAGAAAACTATTTCAGAGGTATTTCTATAATAAAATACCAGGTAAAGATGACTTCACAGTTGTTTGTTTGTCAGGCCAATACTATAATATTTATCGATAATTATTATTATAATGATAATGCATCTATGAAAATTCAATATTTGTAGTCACAAAGATGTCAATGTTTAATATAAAATATACCTTTTATTTGATGAAATCTCATAACATACCAAATGAGCAGACAATATAAATTCTCTGCCTATATATATTAAAGAAATAAAGCTTTGCTAATTCTTAATACAGTTATGTTCTTTAAGTGGTTTAAAATTAAAAAATAAACATGAAACTGATATTAATATATAAATTATAAAGTTTATAAATATTTTTAAAGGCATTATAAAATACAGTTTTTATTATTACTAGGAGAAGATTGTGATTTTAGTCCAGAACTCACAGAGATAAGATGTCAGGAATACTGAAAACAACATTTGAACAAAGAGGGTGAATAACAGTCAGAGATAAAAAAGACGATGAAATATTTAATATTTTAATAATTTAAATATTTTTAAAAAGTTGCTCTGACAGAACATATTTTAATAATTTAAATATTTTCAAAAAGGTGCTCTGACAGAACATGCTATCTGTACACACAATCATAGATTGAGTTAAATAGAGAATTACAAAGGGAATAGAAAATACAACTTCTCCAGATTTTTAAGCTTCAAAGTTGCAAAATGCCTCTTTATTCAGCGTTGTAGGTATTGGCCAAGTTACTTTTCCTTCAGAAGAGTATTCATATTGCTAGCTACTTGGACTAGCATAGGTCCTATTACTGTATTGGAAAAGCTTCATCAAGTTAGAGTCCTACCAAATATTAACAATGGAGAGAGCAGAACCAAGATGATAGAAAAAGGAGCAATTTGATAGCAACATCAGGGTTTCAAGTCAGAAACTGCATCAAATACAGAAATAAATACAGAATCCAGACATCAGTCCCACTAACTAATGCAGAATCTGCCTGGCTCTCACTGGAAAACCCAGACATCATCCCTGGGAAAATTTCCACCATGGAACAGGAGCACTGGCTGACGTGAAAGCTAAGAGTAGGTCAGGGAGATAGTAGAAGGTTGTTAAGGCACTAACCTCTCATGGGGCCAACAGCATTTCAATCCATGGCATAGCATATAATTGGTGCTTTGAGCATCACCAAGAGTCAATTCGAAGCACAGAGCCAGGAATAACCCCCAACCATTGCAGGGTGGAGCCCAAACTCCCACACTTCACCTCCACAAACAGTCTTACCCAAATTCCAGCAGGAAAAAAACCCTGTCGGTACAAAACTAATATCCAAAGGCAATAAAAATGAGGTTGAGGAGTACTGGACCATAGTTGGAAGCTTACCATATATATGTGGGGAAGTGCAGTTAGAACAAAGAAGAAACCACTATGAAATGATAGCTGGAAATGACCACTCTGGGCAAGAACTGAATACTGAAAGGCAATAAAGGGACATATATATATTATATATATATAATAACCTTTCAGTACCTGTATTGCAAACCACAAATGCCCAAAAGGAAAGACAGGAGGTGGGGAGTGAGAGAGAGAGAGAGAGAGAGAGAGAGAGAGAGAGAGAGAGAGAGAGAGAGAGAGAGAGAGAGAGAGAGAGAGAAGAAAAGTGTTTGCCAAAGACTCAGGCTTTGGGATGAGGGGGGTGGGGTGATGGCAGGAAGGAAACTGCAGACACTGGTGGTGGGAAATGTAAACTGGTGAAAGAATGGATGTTGGAGTGAATGTATATGTGTGAGTTTCACAAAAGCATGGGTGCTCAGGACTCAAGCATTTGGTGAGAACCGTTCCCCTAGCTTGCCCACAGCAAAGGACAGATGAAGACTGGGAGAACGGAGAAACAGGGGGACTGGACCCCAGGCTGGTTGGTAGTTGATTTCTCTCTGCTCCCCAATGGAGTTCGATCTCTCCCCTGACAGCATAGTCCTTTCTCCTTCTTTCTCCCCAGAGCAGTTTGACCTCTTCCCAAGCAGCATAGTAATTTCTCCTCTTTTCCCCATCATCATCCCTTCTCTTCCCTTTTCCCTAGCCTGCTCCCATCTCTCCCCTTACAGCATAGTTTTATAGAAGTCAAGAAGGGTGGAGGTACACATAGATGGGGTTGAACATTGTCATGACAACAAACAGAGGTAAATCCACTCCTTCAGGGGAAGTTCTGGGAGATTGACTCAAAGACAAGATCTTATCTGAGGGTTCAGCACTCCAGATTACTAGGAGATCCACTCAAGGGTGGGATTCCATCTAGGGTGTATTCCTTTCTCTTTTCCTCAGCTAGTAATCCATTTAAACAATCATAGCAAATTTACCGCTTATAATATTTCTGGTCATTTTGTATGAACACAGTAAAAGATATATTAAGCTTAAAGGTTGGCTCTTCCTAGGGACATCTCACTATATATATCCTAGACTATAGTCATCAGGCCAGGTTAGTCTTTCCTAACCCCAGCAGGGTCCTTATTCAGTTACTTCTTTTGGGGTCATGACAGAGTTTGTTCCATGACCATGATCTTAACTTATTATACTTATGACACTTAGCTTGTCCCCTTTCTATGCTAGGGTAGCTTACAACTTGTCCTGTATCTATCTCTGTCCCTCGCTGGGACCCTCTTTTTGAGGGTGACAGGAAGGAAAGGCAACTGAGGCTTAAGCAAATATGATAGATGCTTAGGAGTAGATATTATTTTGGAGTCAATTAACTCCCATGTTACAAAAGCATAGCATGAACTGTCTTTCTGTGTCTATACAAAAAGGATGTTGCTAAACCATGCAAGTGACATAAAGGAAAGAGAAAAGCAATATAGGATTATTAGTGCCTGATGGAATTGAGTATGCCTTAAGGACACTGTTGTGGGAATAATTCAATAAACCTAGGTTCCCTGCGGTAGGAGCAAGGACAACCCAATGTTATCCCACATATATTGTTTCCATGTATGCTCAAAACCAAATAAAGGGGACTTCCAGGATGAAGTCAACTCACTTGCTTTAAATTCCAAAAGGAAAGTTAGACTTATAATTTTAGACATATACTACACACTAACCTCAAAGCAAAAATACTTAGAAGAAATAAATAAAAATAGGGAATTATAAGCTAAGCATTGCACAAATGACAGGTATCAAAGTGCAGGTGGAGAAATAAGGGAAAACCAAACAAAATTAAAGTGCAAACACACCCAAAACCTCACAAAAAATGGCAAAATAAACGTATTTTTGACAACAATTCCTCTATCAATGCGTGATTGAATTCACTAAACAGAAAGCCAAAATTGGGTGGATGAATTAGGAAATAAACTTCAACCTGCTGCAAATAAGAAACAACTTGGACTTCCATAATAGATACAGGTTTAGGGTAAAAAGCTGAAAAGCAATCTCAAGGAAAATTATAACCTAACAGATAAGAAAAGCCATGTTTGCGTCAGCAAAATAGAGTTTAAACAGGAGGATACAACAAGAGACATTAATTTTATGTATTTATATTATATAATTCAAATTCATTGTATAATACATGATATGTTTATAGAGGGATCAATAAATAAATATAAATTAATTCTTCTCTATATATGTACGAAGCAAAGGAGCAGCAAAGCAACTACTTATAGACCTGAGGAAATATATAGATAGCAACAATAGTAAAGGACACACATCGACAGATACAATAACAGAAGAGACTTAAATACTGCACTCTCATCACTGGACCAAGCAATGACACAGGAAATAAGTATGGAATCAATTGCCCTAAATGAGAATTAGAAGAACAGGTTTTATTTATTTTTTTGGGGGGGTCACACCCAGCGATGCACAGGGGTTACTCCTGACTCATGCACTCAGGAATCACCCCTGGCAGTGCTCAAGGGACCATATGGAATGCTGGGAATTGAACCCAGGTCGGCCGCATGCAAGGCAAATGCCCTACCCGCTGTGCTATGGCTCCAGCCCCCCCAGAAGAACAGGTTTTAATAGATATGTACAAGGCTCTCTAGCCACAAGACAAATAGACATTGTGCTTCAGCGCATAAACAACATCCCCATGTTTATCCTATTAAAAAGTGCCAATAAATTCATAAAATCAGAAATCACTTTTAAGATGATGCAATAAATGCATAAAAAAAGCATAAAAGTAAATGTGAAACAAACAAACATTTGGATAACATTCTATTAAACGATATTGGATCAGTTCATGACCTGTTCAACATTATACTGAAAAACATTCTATTAAGCAATCACTAGTTCAAAGAGCAAATCAAAGAATAAATTAAAAGATTCTCAGAAATTAATTCCTGAAAATGAACAGTGATGATGACGGAAGCTATCTTCACACAAGAGTTTATGTGTGAATTTGTTCATCAAAACACAAAAATTTATGGGACCAGCAAACACAGTACGTAGAGAAAAGTTCATAGACAACACAGACTTACAACAAGAAACAACAAAAAAAGTTTTGAAAATTCAAATTAATAATGCAGCTTCATATATCAAGAAACTGGAAAAATAAAATCAAAGTAAATAGAAGAAAATAAATAATAAGAGTTATAGCAGAAATAAATGATACAGAAATAAAGAAACAAAATAAAACACTGATAAAAACTAAGATGGGTATTTGAACGAATATAACAGCGTTGACAGATCCTTAGCTAGACTTATAAAGCTAAAAATAAATAAACTCTACTAACTTGGATCATGAAACTACAACGATACCTCAGAAACACAAAAGGTATTAAGATTACTAACAATAACTTTATCTGGTTAAGCTGAAGAATTTAGCAAAAAAAAAAAGAACAAATTTTTGGAATCACATAAGCTCACAAGACTGAATCAGAAGAAAATTTATGTCCTATTTTCCAACTATGTGTAAAATATTGAAACGGTTATAAAAAAAAGAGTACAAGACTAATATCCAAGGCCAGGGAAAACAAGGGCCAGGAGAACTGGTCAATGATTGGAAATTACCCCAAGTGAGTGGGGAGCAGAAGAGATTTAAGATAGAAGAGTGTTCAAAATGAAATGATTGTTCTAAACAAGAACTGAGAGTTGAAGGTAGGTAAAGGGATATACATGATAACATTTCTGTATCTGTATTGCAAATGTGGAGAGAGAGAGAGAGAGAGAGAAAGAGAGAGAGAGAGAGAGAAGAGAGGAAGAGAGAGAGAGAGGAAGAGAGATGTCTGCCATAGAGGCAGGTTGGGATAGGGGGGAGTTGGGTGAGGAACTGTGAACATTGATGCTGGAAAATTGCTCTGGTGGAGGGATGGGTGTGGAATATTGTATAACTGAAACCCAATCATGAACAGCTTTGTAATGCTCTCTTTCATAGTGATTCAGTTAAAAAAAAAAAAAAAACCTCCCACATCCAGACAGGTTTATTGGTGTGAACTAACAAAACTTCAAGGAAGACCTATTACCTATCCTTCTCAAGCTCTTCCGGAATATCAAATAAACTCTTCCTAAACAGCTCCTATACAATCAACTTAAGCCTAATATCAAAAGAGGAGAACATTGCATTAATATCATAGATCACTAAAAAAGAAAATTTCATACCAATATCCTTGGTAATTTGAAGATCTCCCACAAAATCTTAGCAAACCAAATTCCACAACACACTGAAAGAATCCCACACAACGACCAAATGGAATTTACCCCAGAAATGCAAGGATGATTCAGTAAGTGAAACTAAATTGATGTGATACACCACACGACAGAAGGAATAATAAAAAGTCATGTGACCATATCAACAGATGCAGAGGAAATTCTTATGAAATTTAACACCCATTCATAATAATAAAAAAACTCTGAACAAAGGCCAGAAAGATTATGGTCAGTAAGGTACTTGCATGAGACCAACCCAGATTCGATCCCCAGCACTGCATATGGACCACTGAGAACCACCAGGAGTGATCACTGAACACAGCTTGGTGTGGCCCAACACAGCCGCCCAAAATAAATTTGCAACAAAATATGAATAGAAGTCATTTTCTTCTATATAGTAATGGCCACATACAACAACCTACAGCTAACACCATACTCAGTGACGGTAAACCAAAAGCCTTCCTTCAAAGACCATGCGCGTTCCCACCACTGTTATTAGACATCATAGTGGAAGTCCTAGCCACAGAATTTGATGATAAAAAGACACACATTGGAAAAGAAACCAAGGTTACGTAGGAGAGGCAGAGGGTGGACCCTTGTTCAAGGGCCTGGGAAAAATTTGAATTCTGGTTTCAGGCAGGAAAGTGTGAACCCCAATCAAGACAGAAAGAGCACTTCCTGTTAAGGGTGCTAAGAGAAGGGGTCCCTGGGGAGGAAAGGAGTTAGCAAATTCCTCTCTCTCATGCCCCGCTCTGGACTCAAACACTGGCACTCCTGAGGCAACCTTCACACTCCACCTGCTAGCTCGGGTCTCAGCAGGTAGGTGCTGCAGCATCCCTGAACAGATATGTTTAGCTTGCAATAAAGGTACATGAGTCCCTCCCTCTGTTAATTAAAAAAAAAAGCTCCCAAATAGTCAAAAGAATTATAGAAAAAAGATGACAAGCATTGCATTCCCTGATTTTATACTATAAAGCTGGAGCGATAGCACAGCGAGTAGGGTGTTTGCCTCGCAAGCAGCTGGCCGGCGTTGGATTCCTCCACCCCTCTAGGAGAGCCCGGCAAGCTACCAAGAGTATCTCGCCCACGTGGCAGAGCCTGGAAAGCTACCCGTAGCGTATTTGATATGCCAAAAACAGTTAACAACAAGTCTCACAATAGAGACGTTACTGGCACCCACTCTAGCAAATCGATGAGCAATGGGATGACAGTGATACAGTGATATTATAAAGCGATACTAATCAAAACAGTGTGGAACTGGAATAAAAATCAAAGGTTCTGACCAATAAGACAAATTTGAGAGCCTGGAAGTAAACCCTCTTATGTATGGGTTTACAATTTATTTTACATGACAATAGAGCCAGACTCATTAAGCAGAGGCAGGAAAGCCTCTTCAACAAATTGTATTGAGAAAACTGGTTTACCATATGCAAACAGAAGGAAAAGAATGTAAATTGAATTCCTGTCTAATACCACTCATAAAAGTTTATTCAAAAGAACGAAAGTCCCAAGTATTAGAAACAAATCTGTAAAATACTCCAAAGAAAACTTTGGCTGGATCTCCATACTATTGATTTCAGAAGTGTCTTCAGTGATTTGACTCCACTGAAGAAGAAAAAAGAAAAAATGCGGTCTCAAACAAAAAAGTTTTACACTGCAAAAGAAATGACAACTTAAATCAGAAGACACCCTAGTGAATGGGAGAAAATGTTTGAACACTATATATAACAAACAGCTAATGTCCAAAATGTATTAAGCACTCACAGAACTCAATGACAACAACAACAACAAAAAGCCAAACATAAAATAAAAAAACATCAAATTGTGGGTGAGAAGCTAAACAGGCATTTGTTTAAAAGCAACACAGAGATGGTCAACAGGCTTTCATAAATGTATTCACTATTACTGAATATCAATGATATGCAAACAAAATGACAAGTAATCGAACCCCATCAGAAAATGGGGCGATGAAATGAACAGAAACTTTCTCAAAAAAGAAAATCAAATGGACAAAAGGCACATGAAAAAATGCTCTTCATCACTAATCATTAGGGAGATGCAGATCAAAGCAATAATGAGATATCACCTTACACCACAGAGACAGGTCCACAACCAAAAGAACAAAACTAACCAGTGTTGGCGTAGATGTAGGGAGAAAAGGACTCTACTTCACTGCTGGTGGGAATGCCGATTGATTCAGCCATTTTGGAAAACAATATGGACTATTCTCAAAAGATTAGAAATTGAGATATCCCGGAGATGCAAAAAAGTACAGTAAAAATGACATCTGCACTTGTATGTTCATTGCAGCACTGTTTACAATAGCCAGAATCTGGAAAAACTCGAGTGCCCGAGAACAGATGACTGGCTAAAGAAACTTTGGTACATCTACACAATGGAATACTATGCTGCTGTTAGAAAAGATGAAGTCATGAAATTCGCATATAGATGGATCAACATGGAAAGTATCATGTTAAGTGAAATGAGTCAGAAAGAGAGAGACAGACATAGAAAGATTGCACTCATTTGTGGAATATAAAGTAACAGAATGGGAGACTAACACCCAAGACTATTAAAGATAAGTACTAGGAGGATTACTCCACAGCTTAGAAGCTGGCCTCACATACTGGGGGAAAAGGCAGCTCAGTTAGAGAAGGGATCACTAAGTAAATGGTGCTGGGAGGATCTGCTCGGGATGGGAAATGCACGCCAAAAGCAGACTATAGACTGACTATGATGGCCACTTAATACCGCTACTGCAAACCATAACACCAAAAGGAGAGAGAGAGCATAAGAGAATATCCTGCAGCAGAGGTAGGGTGGGGGGAGGGGAAACCGTGTGGGGATGATGGGAGGGAGGCTGGGACCATTGGTGGTGGAAAATGGGCACTGGTGGAGGGATGGATACTTGACCATTATATGACTGCAATGTAAGCATGGAAGTTTGTAAGTTATAAAAAAAATAAAAACAAATAAATAATGACAATGAGATATATCACCTCACACCAGTTAAAAAGTCTTTATCACGGCGCCCCCTACCCGCCCTCAGTGCGCGCCGCCCGCAAAAAAAAAAAAAAAAAAAGTCTTTATCAAAAATCCTAGAATCAATGCTGACAGGGAAGTGATGAAAAGTTACCCTCATTCATTGCTGATGGGAGATTCATTTTGTTCAGCATCCATAGAAGAAGACATAAGTACAGAGACATCTCCTGCCACGGAGGCAGTGAGAGAGTGGGAAAGGGGGGGTATACTAGGGATATGGTGGTGGAGAATGCACTGGTGAAGGGATGGGTGTTTGATCATTGTGTCGTAATTCAAACATGAAAGCTTGTAACTATATCTCAGTGATTCAATAAAAATTTTTGTTAAAGTACAGACATCTCAATAAATTAAAACTAGATCTACCATACTGATTCAGAAAAGATATATGCACAATTACATCCATTGCAAAGCTACCTATAATAGTCAGGGTCTGGAGACAACACAAATATCTAACAACAACTGAATGGATTTTTTTTTAAATGTAGCATATACTCAATGGAACACTACACAGTTATGAGACAGGATGAAATTTTGCCTTTTGTTACAAATTAGAAGTAGAAGATATCACATTAGGCAAAATAAGTTAGATGAAGCACAAATGCCAGATGATATCGTTCATATGTAATAGAAAGAAACCAAATAAGAGAATAGACAGTGCCAGTTATTAGGGTTTTGGGCAGACCAGAAGGGACAAGACGGTGGTAGAGAGTGATTTGTTACTTTAGTGGTGGTATAATAAGTATGTAACACCAAATGCATAAATATTAACACCATGGTATTCCATGTTATCTCAGTAATAATAAAATTACAACACTGTAATAATGATAATTAGTACTCTTTTTGTTTGTGCTAGAATCAATTAATAAATTCACTTACCATGGGCCAGAGGATAGTACAGAAGGACGGCACGGAGGTCCACCTCCATATCTCCAGCCCTGCTCATCACATCTCCCACTGCTCACACTTACACTTATTGTCACTGGGTGAACACAGGTATGGCAGGAAGAGAACCACACCCAGCCTAATTTCTCAGAGTCTCCCAGAGGGAGAAACAATAGCACAGCTGTTCAGCAAATCACAAGAAATTAGGAATGCAGAAATGAGAAAACTATAATCAAAAGAGGCAGAAATGAAAAATATGGCAGGTGAGAGTTTTAAAAATACAACAGATGGGGCTGGAAGGAGAGTACAGTGGGCTAGGTGTTTGCCTGGCAAGCAACCGACCAGGATTCTGTCCCCTGCATCCCATATGGTTCCCCAAGACTATCAAGAGGATATCATCCCTGAGGGCAGTCAGAAGAGAGCTCTGGGCACAGTTCGGTGTGGCTTACAAACAAAACAAAACAAAACAACTTAAAAAACAAACAAACAAAAAACCCTCAATAGAAGGCCTGAGCAACAGAATAACAGCAGCTGAAGAAAAGATCAAGGATCTCCAAGATAAGATTCAGGAAACCTCTAGGGGAAAAAAAAAATAGTTTGAAAGGAATTGAACAGCACATCAGAACTATGGAATGAAGTCATGAAAAACAATGTGAATCATCATAGTCTCTAGACAACAGGAAGGCAAATTCTATGAAGAACTGCTTGTTAAAGAAATCATAGAAAATAATTCCCAAGAGTTTAGACATGCACACACCAAGATCCAAGGAGCCTGAAGGGTCCCAGCAAAAAAACAAAAAATACCCAAATAGAAAAACCCCGAGACACACTGTAATCAGAAAGACAAAAGCCAAAGACAGAGACAGAAGACTGAAAGCAGCAAGATCCTAAAAGAAATTCACAAAGGAAAGCCCATAATATTCACAGCAAAATACAGCAAATGAGCCAGAAGAGAATGGTGGGATATAAGAAAACAAAAGTATAAAATAAAAACTCAGAAATTCAATGAAATAAATACATCACTAAGAAAAATCTATCAAGCTTGATCATTATTGAGATTTGAAGGGATGAGACAGAACTTCAGGGAAACAGCTTAGGGAACCGATAGCCTTGAAGCCAGTTTTGCAAGAAGCATTAAAAGGAGCTTCTTTAAAAAACATGACAAACTTCTCAGCACTTTGCCATAGAATATGGGATTCACTCACGGAGCTTATGGTTGCCCTCTACTGGATTAAGTAAAGCCTATTTATTTCTAGCTGGCTAAGGGTTTATACTTTTTCAGTAATGAATTGATTTTTCATTTATATTGGATGTTCTATGTCTATTCAGGTGATTACTTGCATCTATACATATTATTAATACTGACTTTTACTTATCAATGCAAATACTTAAGCATTATCTGTAATGTAATATAATATGTTCTAACATAAAGCAAATATTCCCATAATATAAAGTACACTTTAATACTTCCTAGGCCTATTCAGATTTAAATTAAAATTTCTTAACTCTCTCCCCATTATTACTAAATTGTATATTTAAAATGCATATAATTATTTATATCATTAATTTTAAGTGTTCATTCACCTATAAAAAGAAAAAGATTTTTTTAAAAAAAATAATTGATAAATCAGAATTCTGTAATCAACATACATAGATTACCATTGTTCAATCATTATTTAACGAGATAAATAGAGAGACAATATCGAATTGTGTCAAGGACCCTAGCTTTGGTCAGGAATTTGTTCTTGGGTTTGTAAATCAATCATTTGTTCAAATATCTTGCTGCCGTTTGGGCTAATTAGAAAGTTTCTTGTCACTGTGTAACCAAAACCTTTACACATTTGGGAAAGTGCCACACCTGGCGGTGCTCAGCGGTTGCTCCTGGCTCTGAACTCAGGAATCACTCCTGATGGTACTCAGGGGACCCTATGGGATGCCAGGGATCAAACCTGGGTTGACTGCAAAGCCTTACTCATAGTACTGTCTCTCCAGTCCCTACGTACATTTTTATTTATTTTTATATAATCATTGCATTAAAAAACCCTAAACATAAATAGGGTGGTGTGTGGATATCTACACACAAAGAAGTTCATATTCTGTTATTTATAATGGTGAATTAATTGCAAATGGCATGCAACAGAGGAAAAGTTACATTAATTATGAGAGGTGCTATGATTCAGTAAGTAAATAAATATTTAGCCTGTTCTTGCTAAATAATCTCCAAGGCACTGGAGTTTCAGCAGTGAATATAAAAATATGGAATCTAACTTTTAAATAACAATTTAATGTCAGGCATAAAAAGCAAGAAAATAACCCTAGTGATAGTGTATTATCTACCATGTAACTTACATATGTTACAAAGTGCTAGAAATGAGTGAATGATGTCATTGTTCTCAGTTATAATCGTGCAATATTATTCAATACTTGCATTTTTTTACAATTCGTATGTTATTGCTAAAGATTTAATTATACAAAATGACATTGCATCAAAGGTAAGCTGTGATCAAAAAAGAATCATATAGTAATAAAAATGTAGTCCAAAGTCAGAAGCACTCCCAGAGAGGAAAATTTCTAAACATATAAGGATAAATCACACTGTCTCTTTTTGCATTTTGATTTCAACCATGGTATCTCTTGCAAAGACCACCTTTCTTGACTTGCAGCCTTAGTAAGAGCCATTCTCACACAGAGAAGGAACGCTGGCCAGCGTAGTTCACCCAGGCGACACAAGGGGGCGCCAGGACACTACTTCCAAATGCTTCCCTTTGTCTTTCAGGAAAGGAAATTAAAACTGACATCTGATTCAGTGACCAGTTGAAATGTTTAATAAGTTTTTGTATACTATAGTCCACAGAACATTTATACCCTGAGAAATCTCTGGGGGCATAATCCTTTGAAGAAACTTCATCTAGTTCTTCACATCTATTTCACAGGACCAAGCATTATTGGTAAATGAGAGACTATTAAAAGAAAATTAGTAAAACTGGAGGCAGCCTAAATGGCCAAAAAGAAATTGTTCAGTGGATTATATTATATCATATGTTAGAATATAGCACTGTAGCACTGTTGTCCCCTTGTTCATTGATTTGCTCTAGTGGGCACCAGTAACGTCTCCATTGTGAGACTTGTTGTTACTGTTTTTGGCATATCGAATACACCACGGATAGCTTGCCATCCTCTGCCATGTGGGCTATCACTCCAGCCCCAGCGCTGTTACTTTTAGAGTAGACAGGATTGTTCAAAGCTCTACTAGTCATCTGAAATTAACATTCTTTCTGCCTTGATGAAACTTTTTTGCATTAACAAAACCATATACCATTCAAAATAACAAGCAAAAATGGAAAGCTTGGGGCTGGAGCGATAGTACAGTTGGTAAGGCTTTTGCCTGGCATGTGGCTGACTGGGGTTTAATCCCCAGCATCCCATATGGTCCCCCCTAGCACTGCTAGAAGTAATTCCCCCACGCAGAGCCAGGAGTATTGCCAGTGCATCGCTGGGTGTGACCCAAAACACAAATTTTTAAAAATGGAAAGCTTTCTGGGGCTGGAATGACAGTACAGCAGGCAGGAAGCTTGCTTGCACACAGCCAACCCACTTTCCATCTTTGGCATTTGAACCCCTGAGCGCAGAGCATCACGAGTAAGCCCTAAGCAGAGCTGGGTGTGATCCAAAAAAGAAAAACAGGTGGACTTTCTTAATTGATCTAAGGGTATCTTGTGGGACTTAGAGTATAGAGTCTAGTCAAGTCACATACGAGCCCAGAACCAGTAATGCATCCACACCTGGCTCTCTTTTGGCTTCTTCTTTCTTTCTCCTTCTCTATCTCTCCCCTTCTCTCTCTCGCTCTCTCCTCCCTCTCTCTCGCTGAGGTTGCAATGTCTCTTATTTCTGCTTCTCTGTGCACACAGATGTCATTCTTCCTGCTCGGCACAAATGCTTATTCTGCTACTCCAGACACAAAACTGAAGGTGGCCACCCTGAGTGTCCTTCCACGTTCTCTTGGTTCTGGCAGAAATTAATTCATACAGATGACTATGACTCCAGCCCTTTAAGCTTCCGGGGAACAGACTCCGACTTCGTTTAATGGATGATTAGTTCTTCCTGGGTCAGGTGTCACACCAGTAAACTAAATCGTGGTCAGGAAGAGGCTGACTAACAATACCAAAATGACCCACCCAGGAGGACTAAGATAAAGTTTAGATGAACATCCCCATGAGAATACCATTTTCTCATTCCAAGAAATTGGCAAGTTTCTCTTTTTTGATGCCATACTCTAATTGGCCAGAAACGAAGGTGTTCTTTGTAGTTCAAACCCATTCTTCACATTTACATGAAACTCAATGACATCTTTAAACTTGGTGTTATATAGGAAAAGTTAGTATTTTCTTAATTTTATTTTATAGTCTTTTTTTTTTTTTTTTTTTTTTTTTTTTTTTTTGCTTTTTGGGTCACACCCGGCGATGCACAGGGATTACTCCTGGGTTCTACACTCAGGAATTACTCCTGGTGGTGCTCAGGGGACCATATGGGATGCTGGGATTCGAACCTGGGTCGGACCCGCTGTGCTATCACTCTAGCCCCTTTATAGTCGGTTTTTAAGGGAACTAGTACTACAGCTTTTTACCTACTTTATTCCACACTTTATATTCCATGATAAACTGCTACAAGGACATGTATGTGTGAACATTACAGTCAGACATATATATATATATATATATATATATATATATATATATATATGTGCATATATATGAAACAGTGGTTATTGCAACAACATTAAGGACAAAGGCAGAAGGGAGGAGGAGAAGGAAAAGGAGAGGAAATATTGATTAATTAACTAAAATTTAGTTACAAGAAAGTCATGGGTCACCCATTACAATCAAAAATCTTTGTTTGCTTTTGAGAGGGAAGGACTAGCCAGCAATGCTGAAAGCTAGTCCTTGTTCTATATTCATGAGCCAAATGAGGTGCCAGGGGCTGCTCAAGGGACCAAATGAGGTGCCCAGGTTAGAACCTGGGTTGGTCACATGCAAGGCAAGAATCTTAGCTCTTGTAAAATCACTCTGGCTAACTTTTGCTTTTCTTTTAAAAAATTATATTTATTCATACAATGAACATTTGTTGCATTGCTTCTTCATGTCGTTATCTGTGCTGAGTGCCGTGGGAGTCTGACTGTTCCTTATTCACAGATGTTCACAATGAGCTGAGAGAGGAATGATAAAAGAATACATATGTTGCAATACTACATGATCTGTACTGGAGAGATAGTTCAATGGGCTGGAGTGCATGCATTGCATGCAAGAGGCCCAGGGTCTATCCACAGCTCTAAAGGGGTTCCCTGAGCATCTCAAGAGTGATCCCTCAACAGAGCCAGGAATAGCCCCTAGACAGTTCTGGGTGTGCTTCCCTTCACCCTTCAAAAAAAAAACATTCCAATATGACCTAATCTATAAGAAGAAACAGCAAAGTATCCTGAATGCAGATAGAAAGGATCTAAATCATCTGGGGGGAAATCAAGAAAGGCATGAAAACAGTGCAGTTCATCTGAATGCTGAAGGAATAAATTTTTTCTTACTAGAAATTAAAGAAATTATTCCAAGCAAAATCATCATCATCATAATCATCATCATCATCCCGTTGATGGTCGAGTTTCTCCAGTGGTCTCAGTAATGTCTCCATTCGTCCTAGCCCTGAGATTTTAGAAGCCTCTCTCTACTCGTCTTTCTCAACAGTGCCGCATTGGAGGCTCTTTCAGAGTCAGGGAAATGAGACCCATCATTGTTACTGTTTTTGGCATATGAATACGCCACGGGGAGTTTGCCAGGCTCTCCCATGTGGGCAGGAAATTCTCAGTAGCTTGCCAGGTTCTCCCAGAGGGAGAAGTAGGTTATAAGCCACCGGGAGCTCTGCTTGGGGCGGGGAGGGAAGCTGGAGCCCATCCCCTCCGAGGGGCCCCCGGGGAAGACAGCCAGGCGCGCGGACAAGAGACTCTCTGCAAATAAGCAAAATAACAATAAGAAATAGCTATCACGTACTTAGCATTTATTGGGTGTAGATGCTCCTCCTCATGCTATTCAGGGATTATCTTGTTCAACTTTGAAATACAGCTGGTCTGTCTGTCACTCTACTGTACATAGTTTTTTCAGCATCAGTCACTTAGATGAGAGCACAGGTGCCTCGGGAGAACAGCACTCTGAGCATGTGGGAACTTTAATAAGAGCCACATGGCAAACTGAAAATAATCCCACTAGCTGTATGCATGTGAGGAAACAGGTCTTACACACTGCCCGTGGAAGTACAACTTGCTGAGAAAGAATTGGTCAACTGACATAAATGACTCATAAATTACCTTAAGGAAATGAGCAAGAATTTAGGCAAAATTAAAACTATAAGAACATTCATGGGAGTATTGTCCTTAATAAAATCTAAAATCTCTTATTATATAGCCATTTTAAATGTTTTAAAAATATTTATAGGATGGGTGTGTAGCTCTTTGCAAAGGTTCTACTTGGAGTCCAGTTCCTGGTACAAACAATTTACTGAATGAAATGATGCCTATAGCACAGTTTTTAAAAAATATATAAGGCAAAAAAAATAAAAATAATAAATAAATAAATAAATAAAAAATATATAGGGCTAAAGAGATAGTCTTATAGTTTGCAGAGCAGTCACTCCTGGGTTCCCATCTCTAACTTCTCAAGTTTGCCCAAATAACATAAGGAGCAACCTCTAAGCATTGAGCCAGGAGTAACCCCTGAGCCAGAAGTGGCCCCAATGCATATATCACTGTCACTGTCATCCCGTTGCCCATCGATTTGCTCAAGCAGGCACCAGTTATGTATCCATTGTAAGACTGCTGTTACTGTGTTTGGCATATCGAATACACCACAGATAGCTTCCCAGGCTCTGCTGTGCAGGCAAGAGTCTCTCGGTAGCTTGCCGGTCTCTCTGAGAGGGGCAGAGGAATTGAACCAGTGTCGGTCGTATGCAAGGCAAACGCCCTACCCACTCTGCTATCTCTCCAGCCCCAATGCATATGTACAAATAGATATTATTTACATAGAATAGTCTCAGTTATTTATGTATGCATACCGATATATGTAGCACTGTAGCACTGTCATCCCATTGTTCATCAATTTGCTCGAGCGGTCACCAGTAACGTCTCCATTGTGAGACTTGTTGTTACAGTAACAACCAATATATGTATATAAATAAAATATATTTAATACATATACATATCTGCATACCTGTCTAGGTGTTTGTATACATAGATAGATGCACTCTGTGTATTTTGGCTTATAATTATACTGACATTATTATATCATCATCATCATCATCATCATCATCCTGTTGATCGTCGATTTTCTTGAGCGGTCTCAGTAATGTCTCCATTTGTCCTAGCCCTGAGATTTTAGAAGCTTCTCTTTATTCGTCCTTCCCAACAGTGCCACATTGGAGGCTCGTTCAAGGTCAGGGGAATGAGACCCATCATTGTTACTGTTTTTGTCATATAAATACACCACGGAGAGCTTGCCAGACTCTTCCATGTGGGCAGGAAACTCTCAGTAGCTTGCCAGGTTCTCCAATACAGAGAACTAGGCTATAAGATGTCTCCCAGAAGTTTGGTTTTATAATCTCTGAATGTTGGCCATTGATGGGATTACATGGCGCCAGGTGCAGTTTCTGGGGGATCTGGGCAGAAGAGGCCCAGTCCTGATCTGAGCAGGCTTGGAGATCTCAGCCTTGGGTCCCACACACCTGGGTCCCTCTGCCAGTTCCTTCATGCGTGAGGCTCATCCGAACTTGTGGAGAGGGGCCTTGAGCATGGCTGTGACTGGGTTCCGGAGGTCTTTGGCTGCCGGGGCTGTGCTTGGGGTGGGGAGGGAAACTCAACCCACCCCCTCCTAGAGGCCCTGGTGAAGACAGCCAGGCACAGGGGCAAGATAAATTATTATATGCATACATATATATATCTAGAAAGATACACATCCAAATGTTCATTAGTGATTTCTCTGGCCAAGAACTCAGAGATTAGAGAATCTCTTAGTTCCTCTCTTTGAATTGTTTTACAATAAGTTTACAGTATTGATATAAGAAAAAAATATCATAAATTAGTGGTGATGATTTAATTATTTGTTCCCAACACTGCATGGTCCCCCAAGCTCTGGTCATAATGTTCCTTAAGCACCACCATGTGTGTTAAAAAAATAAAATAGAATGTCCAACATCTTTATAGACCACAGAGTATTTTCATTTTTGCTATTAAGTTAGAGACAATTCAGGATACATGGTGAACTCAGAAAAACTATATGGTTCTCATTATCTTCAATCACTGCTCTTACAACTTGAGAGATCTATCGTGAAGAGAAATTTACCATGCCAGTTTAGAGATTGTGAAATTAATTCAAACTTCTTAATTCATAATTAACTGCCCCTACACAACAAGATGCTAAGCCTGAGAAAGCAACCAGCAGTACTGTTCTTGTCAATTTTATCTCCCTGGGCTTATTTTTTTGCCTAAAAATTCTCTGTGGTGCAGATAAAAATAAAGTCAGTTATTTCAGACATTCAAATTCCTTTTTCCCCATCTACCTCCCATGCTATTCATAATTCCAGAAACCAATTTTAAACTTGCTAAACGTGAGTTTGACTTCACCCTCAATACAACTGGTGAGCTCCCTGGCTGGCTACTGTATCTCCATTAGACAAGTGTTTGCTATATGTTATTTGAAATTGCAATATAATATTACATTAGAATCATTAACTATACAAACATTTTCTTTACAGTAAAATTTATTTCTACTTTTCATAAGCAGAGTCCTTCTGTCAGGATGGTTTTTAAAATGCACTCAAATAATCTCATGGGCAATGCTGGTAAGCATATTTGTTTGGTACAATCAATGAGATTCTAAATTTGAAATCTATAAATCTTTTGGCATCTCTGAATTTGAAAGATGATCTGGGTGTGTCCTAATCTCCTTTGGGTCTATGACACCACTATGAGCATACCAAGACACATCTGAAGGATGCTTCCTTTCCCCGCCCTGCCTGTCATCCATAGCCCAGCCAACTGTTCTCATGTAATACTATTTTCTTCCTATGCTCTCAACAGGTGGATAATGAAAAAGCAACTGCTATGGAAAGCTGAACTCACAATGTTCATTGTCCATTAAACTGTTCTTCAGAGCAGGCTACCTCTACATTGCCCAACCCTCTGTTCTTCTAGTCCTCCAGGAGACATTAACCTCCCAGCTGACATCCAGAGGCCTTTTTCAATCCAGAAACAGATTTATCCCCCATCTCCCCTTCCAGCCTACTCCTGGAAGTCTCTACACCAATCCCCCTTCAACATTTCACCGACCACCTTCAAAACTCCAGAGCCACACAATAGCTCTACCCATCACTCCTCATACTTCCCATCACTGAGTGAGGGAGGAAAAGACTAACACACAGCCTCAGAGATTCCTAAGAGGACTAACTTCAGTGATTCAATGTAGCAGGAACACAGCAAATACAATGGCAAATACACTTAGATCCCACCAAGCTCAATGAATGAAAATTAATAACACAAAAGGTTCTACCACTAACCTGTCCATGCTACTACCACTCCTACAGCTTTTTTGTTGTTGTGGGAGTAATTTGTTACATTATTATTCAGTAATAACTAATAAGCACTGTGTTGGATAATGGGTTAACAGCATCAGAATGTGTGGTCTAAAGGGAAAGCAAATATAATAAATTACAATTCAATTTAAGCAATTATAATAAAAACTATAATACTTGAAGTATAGTTTATTTTCATTTTACCATTTTTATTGAGGTAGTTAGAGTTACAATCCTGTTAATTGGAATTTTCCCCCTATTAATGTTTTGATATTTTTCTGTACCAACTTTCTTTCTGTTCTTTACCTGGGATGCTAATAACATTGAAAGCAGAACTTTTGCTATTGTCCTATACATGTTTAAAGCTTTGTTTGTTGTTACTCAGGTGGGATATTTGAATTAATGAAATTGTATTTTCACTCCAAGTTTGCAGTTGGGAATGGGCGACTTCCCCCCATCTTCCTGTTCTCCCAGGACCCTGGCAGTCACAACCACGAGCTGCCTCTAGCACTGAAGACCTCTAGAATTCAGTCACCACATTGCTCACAGCTGAACATAGGCACAGATGAGCCTCATCCATGAGTGAATCAGCTGCAAAATGCAAATATGCAGGTTTTGTGGCCAAAATCTCCAGGGAATGGACAACTTTCTCCTCCCCTCCCCCCATCTCCCTGTTCTTTCAGGAGCCTGGCAGTCATGTCCACGAACTGCCTCTGGCACCATATAAGCTCATTAATAGTGATGATCCAGAGACTAACAAATAAATCTCGGAAGAGAGCAACAAGTTGCCAAGATGCCTATGATCCCAAAAGTCACTATCCAGTTAAAAATTAACTCCAGCTGTATCACGCTATTAAAATATTAGAATTCCTGGAGCACACAGTTGCATTTGCAGCCACACAACATCTCATACTCTACACCACTGATGTACCAAGAGTAGCACACCAAATTTGCTGGGGTGTAAAGTAGAAGACAACCAATCTCAATTAAAATAAACACACATCTATCTATCTATCTATCTATCTATCTATCTATCTATCTATCTACCTATCTAGCATACAAGGCTCAACCTGTATCTATGACACGTTAGTAATCTCTTAAACAAGGGCTTGATGTCTCTTTACACTTTGCTCTAACAAAACTTTTTCAGATCATTTTTAGCAGATTACATTTTTTTTGTTTTTTTCTGTTTCTTTTTTCGTTTTTTTGGATCACACCCGGCGATGCCCAGGGGTTACTCCTGGCTCTGCACTCAGGAATTACGCCTGGCAGTGCTCAGGGGACCATATGGGATGCTGGGAATTGAACCTGGGTTGGCCGCGTGCAAGGCAAATGCCCTACCCACTGTGCTATTGCTCCAGCCCCTAGCAGATTACATTTTTATTGATACAAAATAAATTATTTATGTCCTTCTTTGGGGGCAGGCTTTGAGGAGAATGGAAAAATTCTAAATATGGTGGTGGAAATGTGGAATGCTAGTGGGACTGGTGTTGGAATATTGAATGTATTAAATTATTGTAAACAACTTTATAAAATGGAAATAAGATTTTTTAATTGTCTTTTCATGCAGACATCTTTCTAACACCATCCATGGTTGCAATGGCCACCCTTCAGCAATGTTCAGAGGGCCCTTCCCACCCACCCACTCCCCTGTGAGCTTAGTTCTCTAGACAAAATCTCTAGTTTTGATCATGTTGATGAATTGTTGTTCCCTTGCTATGTTTCTTTATATCTCACATATGAGAAAGATCTTCTTTTAAATTTACTGTGGAGGTGGTGACACTACTCATGTAGATAAAGCCAAACACCTGAAATTTCACAAAATTTTAAATCAATA
The DNA here is from genome assembly GCF_027595985.1 of Sorex araneus. Taxonomy (NCBI): domain Eukaryota; kingdom Metazoa; phylum Chordata; class Mammalia; order Eulipotyphla; family Soricidae; genus Sorex; species Sorex araneus. Next base: position 297,438,616 of record NC_073303.1, on the reverse strand, counting down.
AGTGGGCAAAAAGTTATTTTTCAAAATCTGTATATCTTTATTTTTAGATCAATATAAAAATTATAGTATAAGTAATCTATCCTTATTTATTTTTTAAATTTACGTAGAATGCATAAATCCTACAAAAAGGCAATTTAATAAGAGTGAGGAGAGAATAAGTTTGGACATTTTAAGGAAGAATCTGAATAGGTCTATAAATGTATAAACGTGCATTTTAGGGGCTGGATAGAGCAGCAGGTTAGGCATTTGGCTTGAATAGAGCTGGCCCTGGTTTAATCCTCAGCACCCTATATCTGCCAAGTCCCATCTCGCATGGGTTCTGTCCCTGAGCACAGAACCAGGAATAAGCCCCGAGTACACCAGGATTTGGCCCAAAAAAAGCAAATAAATAAATTAAAGTGTATTTTATACTCAAAGGAGGATACTGGGTTTATATTAGAAAATACTCTATTATAGATAATGCTATTTTTCCATTTCTGCTGGGCCAATCCAGGGATTTGAAAGAAATTGCATTATATTTTTTCTGTTGCAAAATTTTTATTTGGCTCTTCATTTGTTATTTTCTATATTTTTGAGGAGACTTTTTAGATTTCAATTTACTGTAAAAGCATCCCCTTCTCGCTTCTTGGTGAGCGTAACAATAGCTACTTTAATGGGTTAGGAATGAAGCTCAGCAGTCAAGCTTATAGTATGAGGTCTTGGGTTTGACCCCTGGCACCACCAACAATAAATAAGCAATTCCATTATCTAGGTCATCTTAGCGTCTCTTGACTGCCTTTTGCCTTACACACTGAGACTTCTTGCACAGAATGACTTTGGACTTCAGTCTGGGAAGTTTGAGCACTTGGTCTGAGACAGCACTCTTTAAACTGACATTAGGAGACGGTCTACCTTTTCAGGCTGCAAACTCCTAGCTGCTTTATATGATTCGTAGTTTCAATATCAACAGTTTTCAAAGCCTTCGAAGCACTATTTTCTAATCCGTCCCACCCAGTGGCCAGTCTGGGACCTGGGCAGTGGTCGGCTCCATAGTTCAGCCCTCAAAGCCTTTGATATTCTATAGGGGCAGAGCAACACATCACAGCCCAGAGGTGGGCCCACGTGTCCAGACACTTTATTGGCGGACTCTCTTGATTTCCCCTCGCTCCACAGTTTCTGTGATACTTTCAAACTCCCTGAGCTCCTTCTTTCTAGTCTACTCTCCAGAAAGCAAGAACTTTCATTTTCCTAATATTTCATGCACTTCCCATGACAAGTTCTGTATCTATATCTGAGACCAAACCACAGGAAGAGTGAAAAAAAAAGTAATGGAGCTTTCCTTGTGGTCTTGGACTACATTTCCCTAACTCAGAGGGGCTCTTGTGCTCTCTCTCTCTCTCTCTCTCTCTCTCTCTCTCTCTCTCTCTACCTCCTCTGTCTGTCCATGCCCTCACCCTCCTTGCTTTATCTCTTGCCCTCTCCAGTCCCGTCTCCCCCCACCCCACACTGCCATTATGGCAGGGTATTCCCTTTTGTTCTCTCTCTCTGATTAGGTGTTGTGGTTTGCAAAAAAGGTGTGGCCATTGTGTTCAGTCTCTAGTCTATATTCGGCCCACATCATCTTTCCCCCACATGACCTCCAACCACATTTTACTTGGTGTTCCCTTCTCTGAGTTGCCCAGAATGAGAGACCAGCCTCCAAGCCATGGAGACAACCTCCTGGTACTTATTTCTACTATTCTTGGGTGTTAGTCAAAGCTGAATTTTCTGACAATATTTTTCTGCTCATGTTAGATAACTGTCAAAGTCAGCTTCAGTTTAGAGGAATTCTTGGATTCACCAAGTTTAGGTCTATATTTATCTTGATTTGTTAAATTTTTTTTCTGGTTTTGGGGTCACACATGACAGTTTAGTCCCAACTCAAAGGGGTCACTCCTGTTGGTGCTCAGAGGACAATGCAGTGATGGAGATCAAACTTTTTATTATTTTTAATTATAAGAATAATTCCAATATCTTCTATATCACTGTATCACTATATCTTGTTTGGAGGATTTAATTGTTCCTATCATTTCTATAACCTAATAAAAAAGCTTATTATGTCCTTGCTCATTATTGAAATTCATTGAGTACAAGATGGGTAAGCAAATAATTTTATATTGTAAACATTGAACAATAAATATCCACCATTTTAGATGGAAGACTATAATAACAAAAAAAATTTCCCTTCTTTTAAGGAAAGAGATTTAGGACCAGGGTTACGGCTGTGCAGTAAATCAGGGCCTCTGAGCCCTGAATCCTCTCCAGGCACATAGAGAAACAGGGAATTTTAAAGGAAAAGGAAAGACATATTTTTACTTGATAGTGTCTGTATGTTTCACTTTATTGATGAGAAAATGAAAAGACAAGGAACATTTATGACCTCAGGCAAAAATAAAAATATTTCTTTGGCACTGGAGTAATATTATTTTTCTCAGCTGTTAGGTAATATTATCTAAGATGACACATGTGAGAAGTGACCAGTCCACTGGATGAGAAAGCAGCTGAGAGTCTGCCAGAAGATGGACATGTTGGGAGAAGCTGATCTCAAAGGGACACAAAAATTCCTTAAGGGAGAATTTTGGAGTAATGTGACTATCCTGTATCCATGATGATGCACTTAAGTGCCTTTGGCAAAAGTTTAAGGGTGAATATTATTGTACTTTAAGTATGTACAAATATTTAGAAAATATTTGAAATATGGGCTGGGGCTATAGTACAGCAGGTAGGGTGTTTGCCTTGCACACAGCAGATCCGGTTCGATTCCTCCACCCCTCTTGGAGATCTTGGCAAGCTACTGAGAGTATCTCGCCCACACAGCAGAGTCTGGCAAGCTACCCGTGGCATATTCGATATGCCAAAATCAGTAACAAGTCTCATAATGGTGATGTTACTGGTGCCCACTAGAGCAAATCGATGACAGTGATACAGTGATTTTAAGTACTTGGCACATTGTGGTCAACAAGAGAAATACAAAACTTGAATTTTGCTTTGGATTATATAGTTTAAGAAAACTTAAGGACTATGAAGGCTAGTGCATAAATCAAGGTCATGCCCATATCTTTCTCTTGGCTGGGTGATTGGGGTTTGATGTCACATCCGGCAGTGTTCATGGGCTACTCCTTCTCCGTGCTCAGGAGTGAGTCCCATCAGTGTTCAGGGGATTGTGTAGTGCCAGGGACTGAACCAGAGCCAGCTACATGCAAGGCAATTGCCTTTCCCTCATACCATATCTTGAAAGTCAACATGATGAGTTTCATAAGAGTCTGATGCTATGAACTTCATCTCTGTTATTCCCCCAGTCCCCCGCCATGGATTAGAAATGGGAATTGAATCATTTGTTTGACTTTGGTTTTGGACCACACCTGGCTGGCAGTGCGATGCTGGCAGGCTCAGGGAACCATACAGGATTCCCAAAATCAAACCCCGGTCAGGTGCATGCAAGGCAAACACCCTTTGTTTGCCTTGTGTGCAACTGTATCGTTGCTCTGGAATTGTATTTTTTAAAGGATGGCATGAAAGTAGGTTCCTCCAGGTTTGTTTCATCTTTGAAAGATGATACATTTTCAAGTACAATGACTCCACAGGAATAAACTCCAAGGACAATTACAGTTGAATGCTGAGAGCAACATGGTTCTGATAACAGTCTGAGTCACGGTCACATTGACCAGTGACATTTGAATAAATTAATTAAAGGATTTTCCCTACTGTTCTTGGAAATTTTATTTTTATAGCTGCATGTTTGTGAAGAGGCAGATCATGAGCTATGTGGCAGCTTCTGAGGTGGGTACGAGAGAAATAGAATCAAGCAAAATAGAAGCTTTTATTTTGTATTGGGGATTATACCCAGGCAGTACTCATGGCTTACTCTCATCTCTGTGCTCAGACATCACACCTGGCAGTGCTTGAGATACCATAGTGGTGCCTGTGCCTATCTAATCAAGGTTGATCCCATACAAGGAAAACATCTTATCCCTGTACTATATCTCCAGCTCAGGAGCATATTGCCGTCTAAAACACTTGAAGTAGGGGTCAAAGATATAGTACAGTGGGTAGAGCACTTATCTTACACATAGTCAGCTTGGGTTTGATCCCTGGTATCCTATATGGTGCCCCTAAGCCCCACTAGGAGTGATTCTTGAGTACAGTGTCAGGAGTGACCCCTGAGCATCACTGGATATGACCCAAAGACTAACAATAGCACTGTCGTCCTATTGTTCATTGATTTTGCTTGAGCAGGGACTAGTAACGTCTCCATTGTGAGACTTGTTGTTACTGTTTCTGACATATTGAAATAAAATGTTTGTTTGAAGTATTACAGACTTAAGTCATTGATACAATAATGAAAATGTCGCTTTTCTTGAGTTCTTACATACAGTGATAGGAACTTAGCTAAATTTTTTAGCTAATAATAATTATTATTATTATATTATAAATTTTTTAAATAGTGTAAAATTTTTTCCTTCATTATTCAGAAGAATATAGCAGGGTAGGTGTTATTATTGACTCCATTTTACAAGTGAAAATTGGGAACTATGTTACTTGTCCCAAACTACTGGTATTTGAAATCAGTTTCACATACTCTATACTTCCTGCTTTGATCACAATCTTAGAATGACACAGTGGAAATGCTTTTTTGTTGGTTTGGCTTGGCTTAGGGCCACACCTAATAGTGCTCATAAAGGGTGTCACTCCTAGCATTGCTGAGAGCAGTGAGGTGAGGGAAGGGGACGGGAAGAAGACCAGGCAGTGCCTGGATTCAAAACTAGGCTTCCTACACACAGCTCATGAGAACTAGCTCTTTGGGGTGACTATCTCCCCAGCCCTGGAAATGCTTTTGACCAAGCCTATTGGTCTATGTGATATTTATTAAAGAAATACTTGCAATATTATTGAAGAAAAATTCTTTCTTTTCACTATTTATATATTATAGAAACCTTGTGAAAGAGAAAAGGACTGAAAAATCAAGGTATTTTTGATTTGTAAGTATGGGCCTGAGAGCTTGCAACTTTAGTCTGAGGCCTGAATATGACCACTTTTTTTTCCTAAAAGAACAAAACATTGTAGGTTCTAAAGACTGCTTCCGATGTTAACACAGGGCACTATGACCTTGCCCTGAAAAAGGTAGATGAAGTAGGAACGAAGGGTTGGGAAGCTGTAACTTGTAAAAATGAGATGGAGCAAACCAGAGCCTTGAAAGAAAGCTGAGCAAATATTGAGGTCAAGAACTCCGTGCGAGTCTTATTCTAAGTTCAATCCAATATCTGGAAATCAAATCCTCTAGTTCTTAGGCCTGACAATGATTCTACACTTCCTGAAGCCATTTCATGGAGTAATAAGTGATAGAAGCATCCAGGACTCAGAGCTCTCATTATTTGATGGTTCAACTTTGATGAGAGAAAAGTTCTGAAGAAATCAGGGCTACTTTTCTTTGTACGGGAAATTCAGAGCTCATCTTAGAAACTGCTTTCTTCCTTAAGGAATCTGTACTGAATTTGAACATAGCATGAATCATTCAATAAAAATGTTCTGACCTTTCTACAGGGGAGAGCGAAAGCCTTTTTTTATGTCACCTTCGGATAACACATAGAAATTATTTGTAATATATACTGCGTTCTTGCGTTGCATAGAGCTTGAATACCTTTTGGAAAATTATTCTTTTATTTTCTCATCTTAGTTAATCTGACTTTACTAAGCAGTTTGTGGGAGGACCAATCACTATTTTTTCCTAGAGTGAAAGATTCAAATAAATATACTATAAATAGTTCAAGTCAAATTTTACTATGAACTCGTTACCAAAAACAGCTTCTGTTTATAAAATTTGGGGGAGCATTTAGGAACTTCAGTTACCATTTTGTGGACACCTAATAATACTATGCTAGGGGCTGGAGTGATAGTACAGCGGGTAGGGCGTTTTCACGCAGCTGACCCGGGTTCAATTCCCAGCATCCCATATGGTCCCCTGAGCACCACCAGGGGTAATTCCTGAGTTCAGAGCCAGGAGTGACCCCTGTGCATTGCCATGACCTAAAAAGCAAATAAATAAATAAATAAATAATACTATACTAGAGAAACTTATTTATACTGAATATGTTACATTTTAAATAAAATTGATGGCCAGGGGGATTACCCCCTAGCTGGAAGACTGCTTCATGAGCAGAGGAGAGAAGGCAGATGGAATAGAGAAGAGATCACTAGGAAAATGATGGCTGGAGGAACCAGTTGGGATGGGAGATGCATGCTGAAAGTAGGTAATGGACCAAACATGATGACCTCTCAGTGTCTGTCTTGCAAGCTATAATGCCCAAAAGTAGAGAGTATGGGGAATATTGTCTGCCATGGAGGCAGGGGGAGGGTGGGAAAGGGGTGTACCAGGATATTGGTGGTGGGGAATGTGCACTGGTAGAGGGATGGGTGTTTGATCATTGTGAGATTGTAACCCAAACATGAAATCTTGTAACTATCTCACGATGATTCAATAAAATTTTTTTAAAAATTTAAAAAATAAAATTTTAGGGGCTGGAGTGATAGCACAGCGGGTAGGGCGTTTGCCTTGCACGCGGCCGACCCGGGTTCGAATCCCAGCATCCCATATGGTCCCCTGAGCACAACCAGGAGTAATTCCTGAGTGCATGAGCCAGGAGTAACCCCTGTGCATCGCTGGGTGTGACCCAAAAAGCAATAAATAAATAAATAAATAAAATTTTTAAAAATTAAAAAAATAAAATAAATCACAAACTTGTCTTTTAAATGTATATATGTGTACAAATTGTAACATCCTTGAAGTCATTTTCTTATCAAAAGCCTTAAAAAGAGCACATGCATTTACAATATTGAATCCAAGGTTCGCTTTGAGAATGTCAATGTTATTAGCATGATAATAATCTGTTACATCGGCCTATCTACATCATGTCAAATCTTTTGATTGACATCACCCCAGTCTTCACAACAGTTCTGCAAAGTAAGCAAACAAAAATACTAATTTAAAGAATTTTAAAAATCCAGGGAGCTGGAGCGAAAATACAGGTAATATGCCTGCCTTACCAGGCTTGATCCCCAGCACCAGAGCTGCTCCCCTGAGCTGCACCAGGATTGATCCCCTCAGTGCAGTGCCAGGGTATGCCCGAAGCACCACTGGGTGTGGCCCCAAAATAAATAAAATCAATTAAAATCACATCCATTTTTTAACTAAGTGCCAAAGTAAGACATTCCAGCAAACAATGTGGAATGTGGCCAAAGGAAAAGTTAGGGTTATTTCTCTCTCAGTTTACAGAAAAGACTTAAGGATCTGGAGTTTATTGACTGGGTTTATCAACTAGAAAATGATAAGAGCTAGAATTGAAACCTGATCCAGTTCCAAGACTAGTGGAGTTTAATCGGCAACACCTAGGAAGTGCCAACTGGTGCCAAACTCTCTGGCAACCAGATAAACCATGGTGCCTCTCACCAGAGAAGAAAAGAATGTAATAGTGTAAAGCATCTGTGAAAATACAGATTTACATAAAATGAACCACACCGTTATCAGATTTAGCTATTTTTATTTAATAAGTATGTTTAATTTGCTAGCTGAAGTTAGAATCTTCCTTTACAAATTTCATGTAAAATGTTTGATGAGTACCCTGAACACAACAATCTTTTTAATGCTACCTGGGGATCTGAACAATAATGTAGATTTGAACTACCTCAAACCAACAAGTCCTATGAACTGTCACACTCCTGGTGTAAGATGTGGATTTTCCCATGTATAGATAGTTTCTAAAGGATTTTGAGGATTGAGGTAGGGAGGGACAAAAATCAGTCTAGTGAAAGCTAGTCTTGCTCCTGATACTGAACTAAAATGACTATTCTTGATTGCTTATGGAAAATTAATTTTTAGTGAATTGATCTAGAGAGGATAGCTGGGTGTGGCCCAAACCAACCTCCTCCAAAAAAAGATATAGTGCCTCTCCTACTAGCTTCCTATTGCTTTGAAAGCCTAATACTCTTCTTTGCATATTTTCTCTCCATCCGTTCACATCTGCTTTAAGTTTTCCCAAATAGACTTCAACCTTACATTTAATCACTAATCAATTGCATTTTTGGTTTGGGGGGGCCAAAACTGTCATTGCTTGGGGGCTACTTCCAGAGCAGAGCATAGTTGGGGAGAAGGGGGCAGGGGAGAGGGGAGTGACATGCAGACCAGGATATTGAACTCTGGCCTTTCTCATGATAAGTATACACTCCAACCCATTGAGCCATCCCTCTGGCTCCTCAAATACACTCTTTTATAATAAAGGCTACTCTCAGCAGTGCTTACAGGCCAGCGTTGCTAAGCCTGGTAATGCTCAGGGAAGTCGTTAGTGCTGGGGATCAGTCTCAGAGTTTTGTGCATACTCTGTATGTGCTCTATCATGTGAATTATCGCCCAGCCCTCAATTACATTTTCAATTTATGCTAATTAAAATCACTCCTCTCCTTCCATTTTCTACACCAAATTTCCCATTCACCTTAACAATTTAGTGTGCTTTTGTCCCAAAGTTCTCTCCAAGGTCCTATCCATCAATTTCAGGAACTTGAAATTTTCCTAAAGTATAGTGGGAATCCATTGAAGCATTAGAAACAAGTGAGTTATATGATTACATTTGTGTTGAAAAGATTCCTTTCAGAGCCTGGATGATCACTCAGTGGTTTTGCAATTGCCTTGCAAGAGTTAGGCTGCAAGCTTAATCCCAAGTACTGCCACATTCGTTGAGCAAGGGGCCATTGAGTGTTCATGCTTGTAGTTAGGCTGTATATGATCCCAGGCACCACAAGCCATCTCTAGGCACACTGCACTTCCCTACAGCAGGTGTCTGCAAACCCAACTAAAGGGTACCACCCCATCACAGCCTAAAAGATCCGCAAGCACTGTGACCAAAAATGACCTCCAATGAGCACTACAGCCAGAATGTGTGAGATCATCAAAATGAGAAGAGTTTGACCCCCAGCTACCCATGGGCAAATACCACAACTAAAGGAGTTCAACTTCCAGAGAGCACTGGAAATGAGTGTGCAAGCTCTACAATCTGGAATGCAGCCCACCAGGTAATGTGGATACGCAACCACACCCACGCATGTGTGGCCCCTGTTTATTGCAACAATGACTGTGAAGGCAATGAAATTTAAATAGAAGAGGTTACCCTGACTGGTTTGTAGAGAATGAGTCAGAAAAGATAAAAGTGGAGTGGGAAGATAAAATAGGAAGTCCAAAATTAATCGATGATGAGAGGATTTCAATCTTAGCCAGAGTGGTTGCCGACAGAACTTTAGGAGGAAAGAAAAAAAATACTTGGTAATGAGAGGAAGACAGAAAGAAGGTATCAGTAATGAATATCATACCCAAAAAGATAATCAACCTTCCAAAATAAGATAGACGCAAATGAGATTTATAATAAGTTAACCCTTCTCATCTATTTAAGAAATAATCCAAAATTTTAGTAACAGCTCATTTGGTGAGACTTAGGCAAAATGATCATTTAATAATGGTGGGAATGTCAAATGGCACCATCTTTTTGCAGCAAAATTTATCCTTTGATTCATTAATTGCACTTCTAAAACTCCATCCCAAATATCCCTGCCCAATATATAAACAGGGCCAGAGACAGCTCAAATGGTTGAGTGCATGTTTGCATGGAGAAGACCCAGATTCAGTACCTAGCACCACATACTCCTCAAGTGCTGCAGGACATGAGCCCTGAGCACAGCACCAGGAGTAGCCCCTGAGGATCACTGACTAGGACCCCAAGTTGATAAATATATATACACATAAATAAAATTATGATATAATTTACAGTAGTAATCAATGAGGTTGCTAGAGCCTTTTACAGCTTCAAATAATAGATTTTCATTCAGGAATTGTGCAAACTGGTTGTTTAAATCATTGTGCAAAAATTTAATTATATACAATTGCAAGTAAATTCATTATATTTTTAAAACTTTATCTTATTGTTATTGAATCAACATGAATTATAGTTATAAGTGATACATTATTAAGTCTCAGGCATACAATGTTCCAACAACCAATCTCTTTACTGGTGTCCACTTCCCTCCACCAATATCCCCAGTTTCTGTCCCTCCCCCTAGTCTGTCTCATTTTTTGGTTTTTGTTTTAGGTTTGGGGATATTTATGGTGGGGGAGAGCTTTGGGGTAACACCCAGCTTCTTTCAGAACTTACTCCTGGCTCTTTGATCATGGATCACTCCTAATGGGGTATAGGGACAATCTGTGGTTCCAGAAATTGAACCCGGGTCAGCTGCATGCAAGGCTAGTGCCCTAGCAGTTATACTAGCACTGGCCAGTTCATTGTATTTAGAAAAACAAAGATAAATACTCAAAATATATCACTTCCTAGTTATCTGACTCTTATTTCTCTTATCTCTAATCTTGAGGGCATTTCCTTCTCTTGCATCAGGATGGTAGAACTGACCACTTTAAAACCAGTCACAGGCTGTGTTTACAAGCATCAAAATTTACAAACACTTCAAATCAGAATTTCCCCCCCTGGACAGTAATGATAGTTAAACATTTACACACATGCAACTAGAAAATCTAAACAACCACCCAAAGGCTTCTGACTGAATAAACCATGCCACATCTGTTCCGTGGAATACTGTATAGCCATAAAAGGAAACGGGGCTATTTTTACAGACTGCTACAAAAGTGATCTCCGGGGCACACAAGCAAGACAAGAGATAACAGTCAATTGAAGAAAGTGTGTACAATAAGCTGCCATTTATTTTTCAAAGGAGGGAGATACACAAACATATTTTGCATACTTTGAAAAAAAGCTCACACACACATTTTAAATGGAGACTCAGAGAGAACAAGAAAGATCCCAATCTGGATTTCTTTTAAATATTTGTTTGAATCACATTCATTTGAATGCTCTTTATTTCATTTTAAGTTTTAGTTGTATCGTAGGCAACCTGGTAGCAATAGTGTTAACATTTTTGGTTTTAATGTACAAAGCTACAGTATCTTACCGCCAATGTGCTCTCCACTACGGTTGTTCTTTCTTTTATTCTTTTCTGACTTTTAAATACCTGAGGTGCTGCTATCCAGTGGTGCTTTACACCACCAGAGTGCCAGGACCCTCCACCCCGAGGTCCCTTACCTGCCCCACTTCGGCACCCTCAGATCACAGTTCCTGTGACCATAACTCAGAAGTTTATCTTCGACCAGGAATCGGCGCTCTTGCTTTGCTTCTTTAAACTCCACAAATGACCATGATCACCTGGCGTTGAGTCTTTGTCTTTCTGACTCACTTCACTTAGCATGAATTCCTTCAACGCCCTCCAAGTGGCAGCAAACTGCAAGAGAATCTGGATCTTCCAATGCCCAATCCTACTACATTGACTGCAGGTTTGATTAACCTAGGACACTGTCACTGTCACTGTCACTGTCACCCCGTTGTTCATCAATTTGCTTGAGCAGGTACCAGTAACGTCTCCATTGTGAGACTTGCTGTAACTGTTTTTGGCATAGTGAATACACCACGGGTAACTTGCCAGGCTCTGCCGTGCGGGCAGGATACTCTCAGTATCTTGCTGGGCTCTCCAAGGAGGAATTGAACCCGGGTCAGCCACGTGCAAGGCAAACGCCCTACCCACTGTGCTATCGCTCCTAGGATAATTTGATAAAATATTTGGGATTGGGGGTTCACGCCCAGCAGTGCTTAGGGGCTACCCCTATCACTCACTGTTCAAGAGTGACTCCTGATGGTGCTCGGGGGAACCAGATGTGGTGACAGGAATGGAACTAGAGTTGGTCGCATGCACGGCAAGTGTCTTTATGTCCGCATTATTATTTCTGTGTCCCTTAAGAACATGTTTCAAAATTTCTCATCACCCAGAGAAATAGTGCAGGGGCTTACACCAGCTGCTTTGCAAGCCTATGGTGATGATTCAAATCCCTGATGTTCTACAAGATTGCCAGTGCCATGCTGTCTGTGCCTCGCAGACCTGCTGTCTGCAATCCGGCTCCGCAAACATCTTTCAGCTGCACCACAGACAAGTGTTAAGTGCCTCATGTGGGGTGCAGCCTCAGCAGGCACTGCAACAAAAAATACCACAGCCACGGCCAGAAGCTGCACCTGCTGGGAAGCACATGCGTGAACTGTACAGCCCAGTCCCCTACGAGCACTAGAGCCTAACTTGTGTGTGTCAACTGAGAGTGTGAGCCCTGGTGAGCAGGGACACTGGCAACGGGAAAGAGAGAAAACTTCGAGGTGCACCGTGGTCAAGCGCATGCGCGCCTGACACGCAATACCAACAAGTACCATGGCTGAAAAATTGTATAAGCACCATAGTATGTGCACAACCCCTGCGGTGACAGCGACAGGGGAAGGGGAAGGGGCTTATTTAATAAGTAAATACATTGGAGGGAGCCACCGGCGGTGTTCAGGGCTTACTTAGTCCTGGTTCTGCATTCAGGGATTACTTCTCGTGGGGCTCAGGGAGCTATAAGGGGTGCTGGAGATTGAACCTTGGTCATCTGCATACAAGGCAAGCATCTAGGATGCTTCATACTATCTCTCTAGTCCTGACAAATATTTCTAAAAGACTCCTCATCATTTAAGATAGGCAAAAGTCTATATTTCATAAATAAACTAGAATGTTAGACAAGATTACATTACATTTAGTCTAGTTTGGTGTGAGAAGGAAGGGTGTGCATATAAATGAAATAAAATTAAAATGTTCTTTGCAAATGCAATGATGTATTGAAGGACCAAGTTGGGGGTAGCAGGGAGAGAGCTGGAAAAAGGGAGACTGGCAATTGAATTATCTTTCTCTAAGTTCTGCACATGAAGTAGCTGAAAGGCATCCAACCAAAGATACCTGAGTAGTCAGATGTGCATGAGATTTGAAGCTTGAAGAGACCAGAGAGATAGTACAGTGCAATTTAAGGACATGTAGCTAATCCCCAGAATGACATATGGTCCCTGAACACTGCCAGGAGTGATTCCTGAGCACAAAACCAGGGGTAAACTCTGAGCACCACAGGTGTGGCTCAACCTCACTACCACTGCCAAAAGTAACACTTGAACTCAGAAGCAGACATGTGAGTGGAAGCCTGGCATACATGCAGGTGATATGTATGTATGCCAATTGAAGTCTGGCATACATACATGCCAGACTTCAATTGTCCGTACCACGTGGCCTCCTGAGCACCATGGGGTGTAGACCTTGTGCCCACAAGCACCTGCGGAGGCCCCCCAAGTCAATTAAAAATAAACATAGTGCCATAAAGATAGTTAAATGAACTGAGCACACATTTTGTATATGGGAGTCCCAGGTTCAAGCCCCAATACCTCATGGTCCCCTGAATGCCCCTGGGAGCAACCCTTGAGTACACAGCCAAGGAGTAGCTCCTGGATACCACTGATTTTGGAAGTGAGAAAGAGAAGAGGAGAGGAAAGGAGAAGAAGGGAGGGAAGGGGTGAGGCGGGTGGAGAAGGGGGGAGATAGGAGAAGAGGGGTAGTGGAGAGGAGGAGAAAAGAGGAAGAAAGAGGAGAGGAGAGAGATGGATCCAGATAGGAATCTAAATTTAGTATTTATCAGAATATGGGAGGATGGGGATTGATAAAATTACTTAAAACGTATATGAAAAACACGTTATGTAGCAGACACTTTTGGAAAATGTTAAGTTTATCTCTTTAATCCTTCTAACAGCCCCACAGAGGAGATATTATTATTATTACTGATTCTTTTAAGGAAATAATGGATTAAGAAACTGGAGCACAGAGAATATAGTCTCATCTATAGCAAATCTAAGCATTGTAACCAGAATTTGAATCCTTGAAGTCTGAATCTAAAAAAGAGAAAAATAGAACCACCCCAGGACCGTGACCTAAACAGTCCGCTATCTGCAGGTAGATATGTGAAGCTAAAAGAGAACTGAGAAAAGGACCAACATGGCAAAAGAGAGAGCTGAGAAAGGTGTCAATAGAAACCAAAAGAGGAGCCTTTTCAAGAAAGGGAATGAGCAGTAGTGTTAAATGGGGTTAGAAGGTCAAGGAAAATGCTTGCTGAAATTAATTCTCTCACTGGTTGTAATCTCACACTCACATTACAGTATTATTTCCATCAAGATGGTCTTGAATAGAATGACATCTGGGGTGATTCTAACTCTGTAAGCAATAAAGAGAATAGTTTCTACCATTATATGTACATGTACGCCTAACAACTGCTACTATAACATACTTTGCCTTAAAATATATGAAATACACAAACCCAAACATTCAAAATATAGTTTGGCCGCTATTTTTCAGTATGTAACAATGGTATTCCTTATTTAAATGATTAATCTTTACTTTTTATAAGAGATCTTATAATTCCATTTTAAACATGATTGCTTTAAAATCTGTTGCACATGAAATTTTATTTCATTATTATATTTTTAACTTTATTTCAGGGGGGTGGCACGCCTGGCAGTGCTCAGGAGTCACCTGGATCTCCTGAAAGTGTTCAGGGCATCATGTGGGATGCAGGAGATCAAACCTACATCAGCCATGTGCATGCCAAATACCCTACTCTCTCCAGGCCCTATTTTTAATTTTTATAGAGGTCTTTTCTAATGGTGCTTAACAGGGCTAATCTGATGATTTGAGTCATCTTGTCCTTGGTCCTTGGGCATCAAATTTTAAAGACTTTTGTTGTCTGCCTGAGTATGACTTTTTACAATATGTTTGCCAAGAAATTTATATCTTCAGGTTTTTTAACAGTTGTAAAATATTTAGTTTTTCATTACACAGATTCAATACAGTTTCTATCAAAGTTCCAATAGCACATTTCAAAGACATAGGAAGACTGCTATCTGTTTGGGTTTTTTCAAGATTTTGTGTGTGTGTGTGTGTGTGTTGGGGAGGTGCTGCAGACGATAAACACCTTTTCTTCTCACACTGGAGAGAATGGCCTATGTCAAAAGAGGCAAGAAACAAGATCAGATAGAGAGCCCGGTGGTCTGCGCATGTGCCACATGTAGGAAGCCCAGGTTCCACCCCAGATATTGGTTGAAGGGTTGTTGCCACTTTGACAGTGGACATAATGTGACAACACGGCTGCTTCCCTAAACAGCCAGAGAAAGAGCTCAAGCAGCTGAGCAAACGCTTTGCATACAGGAGATCCAGGTTAAATGGGTAGACACTGCTGCGGTAGCCCCCAAACTAAGTAAATGGAGTGCTTTAACTGATGGAATCTTTCCAGTGCTCAAAGATTATATTTGGAATCTTAAATCTTAATTTAGTTTCTGTAAATGAGTTGTTAACATTTATGTTCTTTGGTTCTTCAGAAGGCTCTCTGCGTTTTCAGAAAATTTGTGACATGGATAATAGAATAGAAGTCATTTCATCTGCGTGTACATTGTTTTCAAGAATCAAGTACATTTGTACATGAAAGAAAACTAGTTAAAGTTATCCCTCTCGAAAAATTTATTTGTAATAATCTGTGCACTATTAGCCCTTTAGGGAGACACATATACATGTAAAATTATTATTTTGCTTGAATTTTTTAAAAGTTTAATTAAAATCCTAGAAATGAAAATTGCTTCTTTCTCATCAATGTCTGCTTGACTTTAAATATTAACTTTGAAACCGGAGGTAGAGTGCCCACCTCTTATAGGTAAGGCCTGGGAATATATAAAGAATTTTTCTTTGTAAATTAGTAAAAATTATTAACTTTCCTAAATTCATACATCTTGTTAATATTACATATAATCAAGCAGGAAACATGTAAAAAGTACTCCTGTATACTGAAATATGGTGGTTTTCTCTAGAAAAGAAGCAGGCAGTTGTATTATAAGCAGAAACTGCAAATGTTTTGATAGAACATCATATTTATTGGAAACAAAGAGTGACAGACAGGTGATGGATTACTAGGTTGGGGATTGAACAGTTTTTTTCTCTCCAGATATCAGAGATCATATTCAGGGCCCTATACCTGCGTACAGTCAGCGGCTGATCCATTTCCCAAGAGCCTTGTAATTTGGGGGGTTAGGGAGTGGATAGAAGTATTTGGACTACAGCCTTCGCTCAGGGACTATTCCTGGCCTTCTGCTTGGAAGTGAGGCCTGGCGGTGTTCAGGGGCCCGTATGTGGTGCTGCCGATTCAAAGCAGGATCAGTGGGACCAAGACAAGCACCTTAGACCCTGTTATAACTCTCTGCCACTGTTCTGTGATTTTTATAATGAACAAGTAAGCCTATAATTTAAAACAAGCAAGCAAACAGACTGGAGGAAGTAGAGGAATGGAATAGTACAGAAGAGAAGGCACTTGCTTACATGTGCCACCCCCAGTTCAAATCCCTGGCATCTATGGCCCCATAGGCACACCCAAGACTGATCCCTGAGCATAAAGCCAGGAGTATGCCCTGAACACAGCTGGGTGTGGCCCGGCTCCTCCAGTCCCCAGTAATAACAGTTAAATAAATAAAATCCTTAAAAGGTGGTTTTCGAGTCTTTATCTCCCGCCAAAAAAATCTCTAAGATCTTAAAAATCCTAAACTAGATGGCCCCAACTTAATTTCACTCATCAAATATTAAAATGCTTAAATAATCTACAAAACAATTTTTAACTTCTTAATGTTAATTTTTTTTAAACTCTACATTTAGCACTTTTATTTTTTAGCTAAATTGACAAAATATCTTAAGAGATTATATTTGATCTACAGGCAATAATGCAAAGTGCACATTTTGATTCAGTGGGCCCTTTGCGATGACCTCAATTCTACGAAGTATAATTCAAAGGTCTTAATCCAAGCAATGAATGAACTAATAACAGGGCAGGCTCTCATACTCAATAACAAAGAAGACAGTAATCAGAGAAGACAGTAATTTGACTATAGAGAAAGGGTATAAGTGTGTGTGTGTGTGTGTGTGTGTGTGTGTGAGCACGAACATGGGGGGGTAGGGGTGGAGGGTAAAAAAATGAAACAAAGAGGTTTTCTGGCATATTTTCCAAAATTTTAACAGTTCAGGATTGGTGGGAGAAATGGCACTCAGTTTAGACTTCTTTGCGAAGGGAACACTATTATAATTTTAACCAGTGTTTGAGATACAACTAATTTCAAAGAGAAACTACCCTATTACTCCACTTTCAAACAAAACCTGGAATTGAAGCAGGCAGGAGCTGCAAAATAGCAAAATAAAAAGGGTTATGTGCAAATTTAAGGTGTTGTCAATGTCTGGCTACAGTTTGTCCAACATTTAATTTAAGAGAATTTCAGATTCAGCAGAAATCTTACCCATGTATCCTTGGCTTTCAAAGATGAGGAAGCGATGACGCCAAATACATGAGTGGAGGGCTCAAGTTTTAACAGTGAGTCCACTCCAGACATGAATTGGAAACCAACAAGCTTTAGGCTATTCCCACTTAGTCATCTAATTGCTTTTTTCCTTGATTGTCCGTTTCCTCTCTAAACCTCGACTGAGGTTTTCCTATCCAGAATCAAAGGACACAGCATGCTAAAGGACTGGTTAAATAGAATCAAGGAACCCTATTTACTTTTTTTAAAAAGAAGTTCATCAAATGCTAAGAAGTCCATAATAGTCTAGTCAGTTGACACAAGTTCTTAGATTTCAATTACGGAAAAAACATTATCGTCCAAGTCCACAAGTGTTATCCTAATTTATCAGATTACTTTCTTAGAAAGTGTGCTTTTGATCCGCTCTTCCAAAGAACAAATGTGAAGACTTCAATACTTAATAATGTTGAAAGCTTCTCCCTGGGGTAACTAAAATTTTTATCAAAGCGGCAAAGGACCTGGTTACAGCTGCAACAAAGAAATGCCATCTAAAGCCAAGTGGAAAGCAGTTAGACATCATTGGTGGTACAGGGCCATTGAACACGGTCATGTTAATTGGAATCTATTGCACAGGACATTTCACTGCATGCTGGGCAAATGACCCTGAAAGTTTCGAGTCTCTCTGGTGTACAAAAAAGTACAGATGTAAAAATAATCATACAGATGATGGATTTTCTATCCTTGAATGGGCAGAGCTACCCTGAGATGTAGGTGGTTGGAAAATTTCCTTTTTAAATAATGCCCTTTGAGTGAATCCCCATATATGCATCTTCTTTTACAACCATTTGAAAACTTGTCTTCTAATAATTTCACACAGAGTTTTCAGCATAGCAACATTCAAAAGAATAAAACTAATGAAACACAGCAACTTTTATATTTTTACTTTTGTGCTTTGGGAAAGTTTCGATTAAATGATATGAAGCAGTTCAAGTTGGAATTTCTTTATTGTCCCCAAATGAATAACTTCTAATTTAATGGAAAAATTAGATTTAAAGCTGAAGTATTATAGAATAGATTTCAGGGAGTCAGGATGCAATTTTTATGCATTTATGACTGAAATTCTGGTACGCTCAGATAGTTTCTGGTTGCAGGTCTTGTGCAATGAGCAATCAAGTTATTTGTCTTTCAAGAAAATGTCATTCCTGAGCTTCATCGCAATCTCTTTATCCTACTCTAAACTAAATAGTTAAGAAAACCCACAAGGTAAAATAACATAAATGAATTATATCTTTAAGATGTAAAATACTGTCAAGATATAGTCAATTAACTAATTGAAATAATTTCTTTCTTGGAGAAAGGCTGTATCTCAACTACAATAGGTATCTAAGCTACCTTACCTGTATGTGTGAGACCCTGGATTCAGTTCCAGAAACTACAAAAAAAAAATGATGGTTGGGATTGGAATTGCAGAGGTAGTTCATCAGGCTGAGTCCATGTTCTGCGTGCAGGAGGTTCGACCCCTGACAGTACGTGATCCTCCAAGCACAACAGGGAGAAACCCCCAAGGCCAGAAGTTCTTCTCAAATACTGCCAGGCATGACCCCAAGAAAAGAAACATTTCTTTTTCAAATTCCCAAGTTTCTTCCAACTTTATAGATAAGTGGTCTAGAAAGCAAATCAATGAAAATTTAAACCTTAGGTAGATGATGATCAGAGGATGAAGGTCTTCAAAATCAACGTTCATTCACTCAGAACTGAAAGTCTCAAATTCTTAAACATATAAATTACTTAAATTTTTTTTCACTTAGATACTATGAACAAAGTTGTTTATAATAGGGTTTCAGACACACAATGCACCACCCCGTGATCCAATCCCTCTACCAGTGACCCCAGCTTCCCTTTCACCCCCCAAGAAGCTGACTCCTTTTATCAAGCCATACAACCAAGTTTTTTTTTAAATGCTAAGTTTAAATTATATTTAAGTTCAATTTCCACGTAGTGATACCTGTGGTTTTTTTATTAATTAATATGTCAAACAACATTCATGGAGAGTCCAACATTGCAGAAATCAACATCTTTACAGACATTTTTTCTAAAACTAAAGCAAACAGATGAACTTTTCTCCTTCACCATTATCTCCTCTATACTTAGCTTTCTGTCAACAGATGCTGTTGCATTGATTTTTACATTTCACAAAATGATTACTTCAGAATTAATGGAAGCCTCCCTTCCCCAACCAAAGTGGGCATTAATTTTGCTGAGGAGATTGGGGAGGATAATTACATCCAGAGTTGACTAGATGTGGAAGGACTCTTTTGCATAACTTGCCTTGTTTCCAAGGATCAAATATCCAAAAATACAGTCTTTTAGTAGAAGCAACAAGATTTCAAGTCACACTCTGTTGAATAGAATAGAATTTATTTTAAAATAGGCAAATGACATACAAAAGAAGGATGTTCCTTTATGTGTCTTCCTTCCCCCTAACTAGCATTTTCCATAGAAATAAATACCAAAACCATGATCCTATGGAATTACAAAAGATGCATTGTCAACCCTGACAAATTTTACCCTAATAGTGAATAAATATGACGGTCATTTGGTTTCATTAATAGACATATAGCAATAATCAATCCTATGTAGCTCTCATTGCAAAAAGATGATATTAAATAATCATTTTCCTGCAAAGTGACTATGCTGCTTATAAGTACTCTCTCCCACAGCTCTACATAATTGATATGGCAATAATATTCTGTGAGGGATGTGACAAGCACATTCTATAAGTAAAACATAAGAATATGAAGAAAGCTTAATGAAAAGTGATTTCCTAGATTATCTCATTTCCTAAATGCCATGTCACCGAACATTACCCAATTTATCAGAATGCCCACTGGGAAATAAAAGAATTTTCTCTTTCAATCAAAAACACAGAGGTCTTCAGATAACTATGTTATTGCAGTATTCCTTTTTTTTAAGTACTGGTATACTATGAGTGTTTTGCCTACCTAAAAGACAGAAATTTGAAGCATATTTGATGTTCCACTTAACTAAGAATCAATCACTTGGTGATACAGCGTGGCACATTTGGAATGAGACAAAGCTAATTTGAATGTAGACTTTAAGACATATAAATTCTGCAACCTCTACCAGGTTATGTAAATTTCCTAATCCTCAGGTTTTTTTAGTTATAAAATGATAATACTTTCAATATAAGGTTGTTATGAGGATCAAATGTGATCACATATTTCAAATCCTTAGCATAGTGTCAGACAAGTCATAATTACAGGGATAAATTGTGGCTATCAGGTTTACCACCAGACTTTATAGTTCCTTAGAATTAGAAAAACAGTCCTGCGAGTATTCAACTTGGAAAGCAGAAACAGTGCCTAAGCCGGATCTTTGCCTTCCCTGAGGCATCAGCCAGGTGCTTCTGTTCCATGTCTAATCTGCATAACTAGAACTCTGGGCTCGATAACTACTGTCAGCTATAGTGCCTGAATATTTCCATTCTCTAAATACTTCCTCCTGGATAAATGATTTTCCTCCCTAGGGATGCTGTACTCTGTTGGGATCCAATGCATAAGGAGGTGAGTGAGATGGACGATTTTACACACCGTGTAGGCAGAATACATTGATACACTATTTCAGGAGAAAAACAGTTGTAATACTATTCAAAGTCTTAATCTAATGATACACTTTAGCATAAGGGTGAGAAGGCATCTCCTTGGATGAAGAAGAAGAAAGAAAGAAAATAGAAAGAAATACATATTTTGGTTTAGTAATTCTACTTTAAGATGCTTCTAAAAATTTTCAGAGATATGAAAATATATAAGGTGGGGCCGGAGCGATAGCACAGCGGGTAGGGCATTTGCCTTGCACGCAACCGACCCGGGTTTGATCCCGGCATCCCATATGGTCCCCCGAAGCACTGCCAGGAGTAATTCCTGAGTGCAAAGCCAGGAGTAACCCCTGAGCATCGCTGGGTGTGACCCAAAAAGCAAAAAAAAAAAAAAGAAAATATATAAGGAAAGATACGGGGAAAAGAGGTACCCTGGCAATGCTTGGGGCTTACTCTAGGCTCTATACTCAGGTGCTGCTCCCAAGAGTGCTGGGGGGACCATGTGGTGCCAGAGATCAAACTCAGGGTTTCAATATGCAAATCAAGTATTCCTCCCTTTGAGCTGTCTCTCCAACCCTATTTGTATAGCACTGTATATAAGAGTGAACACTGGAGACTATCCAAACATCTGATTAAAGTGAAATGGAATACTTGGCAGCGCTTTGCTCTATTATTGAGCACTCAAAGCTCAATAATTGAGTAACGGCTTACTAAATTGTTGAGTAAGAAAAGTAAGGTGCAGAATTGCATATTTATATGATTCCATAAAAACATGTAGGAAAAACCCTGGGATAAACTAACACCAAGATATTTACATATCTCTCTAAATAGAATTATTAGGGGCAATTTTTAAGTTTTTCTTTTTCTTTTCTTTTTTTTTTTTTTTTGGTTTTTGGGTCACACCTGGTGATGCACAGGGGTTACTCCTGGATCTGCACTCAGGAATTACTCCTGGCGGTGCTCAGGGGACCATATGGGATGCTAGGATTTGAACCCGGGTCGGCCGCATGCAAGACAAACGCCCTACCCGCTGTGCTATCACTCCAGCCCCTTTTAAGTTTTTCTTGAGACATTCTTTTCAGTCTGAGTACTTTTGTTACTGGAAGCAGAAAGCTATTTTATTAGTTTTTTGGGGGATTATATAGATTATAATAAAGCTCCACTGGTTCATGATCACTTGTCCTTTATTGCTTCAATTCATAAATAGCGCCTCTCAAGTGATAGTGGCAGGAGGAAATACCAGAAATTCCTGGATCTGAGGTTATTTTGGACAGTCTGAACAACAAAGGAGAAAATAGTCATAGTTGAAGCTTTGATTTGGTTATGCAAACAAATATTTAGATAAATAGTACATGGCGGAGGTCTGCTTTGGCCCAGGCAGTGTCAAACACGCCCTTGCTACCACTTGCTAGTACCAGACGTGCCCTCTCTCTTAAAATAACCAAAAACTGAAACAAACTTCAGATGACCATTTTAAACACACCGAACATTATGTAAGAACGCAAGTAACCTCTGAGGGACAAAAACAAAAGGATTAGATGATTCAGAGGTTTCAAACCCTTGCCTAGGCAAGTAAAAGGTCAAGAGGTCAAACCCCCATACTGCCTCGTGTAAAAGGGTGACCGTGCTCATGACTGCAGAAAAGAAAAAACCTGCGAAAATATAGATTGCGCAGATGAAGATTAAAAGGTAGGAGAGAAGACTGAAAGAGAATAGCTGAACACCCATAAGTGGGAGAAGAGCTTTAAGCAGCCTAATGTAAGTGCAACAAAGTTTAGTGACAGACAAATGAAAGGAGGGAAAAGAGTTAGAAAAGAATGTGATTGATTTTTCTTTCAAATTTCATAAATGCTTTAAGAACTTGACATACTACAAGCAAAAGAAGCATGAAATAAATTATAGTGAGGCACACTGTAAATGACTTGCTTAAAACTATTGATAAAAAGGTGAGACAGGATAAGGCACGTGCCTTGCATTCACCCGGGTTCAATCCCTGGCATCACAAAACGGTGATGTGATAAGAGCACAGAGCCAGGAATAAGACCTGAGCTCCACTGGGTATACCCCCCAAACCAAAACTTAAAAACCAAAAAGAAGAGGACCAGAGACAGCAGGTAAGGCTCTTGCCTTGCCCAGCACCCTATATGGTCCCCAAAACTTTCAGGAGTGATCCCTGAGTGCAGAACCAGGAGTAAGCCCTGAGCACCACCGAGTGTTGCAAAAAAATTAACATAATTAATTAATTAATTAAATAAATAAAAGGGAATCCCCCCAAAATAGCCAACAGCTAAATTCTTTAAAGCTGGTTCTATGAAAAAATTATTTTTTTTAATGAATATCTCATAGGTTGATCAGAAAAAAAATGAGAGAAGACATAAGTAATCAAAGTCAGGAACGAGTCTACATATGTTAAAAGTATAATAAGGGGACTGGATTGATATTAGAGCAGGTAAGGTGTTTATCTTGCACACGGCCGACCTGGGTTTGATTCCCAGCATCCCATATGGTCCCCTGAGCACCGCCAGGAGTGATTCCTAAGTGCAGAGCCAGGAGTAAGCCCTATGCATCGCCAGGTGTGACCCAAATAGAAATATATATATATATATATATATATACATATATTATAATAAAATACCATTAACAGAATTAAATTCAACAATTAAGGGGCTGGAGAGATAGTACAGCAGGTAGGGTGCCTGCCTTGCACATGGCTGACCCAGGTTTGAACCCCAGCACCCTGTGAGGTTCTCTGAGCTCCACCAGGAGTAATTCCTGAGCACAGAGCCAAAGTAACCTCTGAACATTGCTGGGTGTGACCCAAAAACAAAACAAAAAAATAAAATCAACAACTTAGATAAGACACTAAAATTCTTTTAGAGACATAAACTGCCAAAGCATTTCCTTTGAAGAACCAATTCTTCTCCATAGGCAAAAGCAGGTTAGTATGATATTGCAAGAGAATGAAAGCAAGCATGGAAAAATTATAGAGTATAGTCATAATGATAGCTTCCAAACCCAGAAATTTTTGGTTCCTTTATGATTGGATCTTTAGCAAAAAGATATCAGTAGATTCAGAGAATATAATTTTAAATATGTCAAATGAGCTGGAAAGCATTTTACTTTCTTTTTTTTTTTTTTTTTTTTCCCCCACCCCCCGACCAACATTTTACTTTCTTAATGCCTAAAAAACGTCACTGGGTTTATATACTTTTAATGTAAGATCTTAAGCAAAAAGTAATTTAAATGCAGAGAATGATACAAATGAATGATTTCTTGTATTCTCCAAAATTATCATTTTTTTGAACTGGGTTAAATATCTACAATATTCATAAATGACATGAAATAAATAGGTGAGGGGCTTTCACAGATTAACAAAAAAGATAAATGAAGTGGTGGAAAAACAATCAAAGGATATTGATATGACAATTCTCAAGGATAAAAACCTACAAATGTCTGTAAATTAAAAAGAATATTAAAGCATCCACTAGCTATCTGGAACATGTCAAGTAAATTGATGGAGTTTTTAGCTACTAGCTTGACAAGTAAGATAATTTAGTTATAATCGTTGCTAGTAGACCAGAATTAATATTTCCATAGATATGTACTGCCATGATTTGTGGCGTCAAAACCAGGTGCCATTTCAAAGGCCACGAATTCAGGTGACACCACTGGCACTCATCTGCCCAGAGGCACTCACACATTTGCCCAAATGTTGGGCAGATACAAATAATAGTTGTAACTGTATCAGATGTTAGAAGATTTTCCCTGTAAGCTTGACCTTGAAAGGGAATACAGAGGTCAGAGCATTTAAACTACGACATGGAGATGAAGAGATTATTTATTTATCTCTCTATGTATTTATTTGGTTTGGGGTCCACGTCCAGCTCAGTGTTTAGGCTCACTCTCAGAAGTGCTCGGGAAACCATTCAGTGCAGTCTATCAAACCCTTAGCTCCCGCATACACTGCAAGCACTCCATTCCTCCTAGTGGGTAACAGCCAATAGAGAAGAGCAGCTAAAGATAGAAAAGTTAGCAGAGAAGCTGGTGATAGTACAGCAGGCGGGGCATTTGCCTTGTACATGGCCCGCCCTGGTTCAATCCCCACCATCCCATATGGTCCCCCAAGCACCTTCAGGAGTGATTACTGAGTGCAGAGCCAGAGGTAAGCCCTGAACATCATCGTGTGACTTCTCTTCCCCAAAAAAAGTTAGTACAGTGTGGTATAGAGCATGCTTTGCATGCAGGAGGCCTGGATTTGATCTGTTACCATGTGGTCCCCTTAGTACCACATGGTCCCCTGAATGCAGAGCTGTGAGTAGCCCAAGAACTACCAGATGTGGCCCCCAAAAAACAAAAACTATCAAAGAAAAAAAGGCTGTCAATAGATCCAAAGAGATCTTATTTTCCAACTCCCCTCAGGAAATATATTCAAGAAAGGAAATTTTCACTGGATCCTTGAAAGATAACCCAGTGTCTCCTTTAGCTTTCCTCTTCATGCTAAGACAAGACAAAGTCACTACCACCTTGCATGAAGTCATACAACCTGGAATTGTATGTCTTTGCAACCTGAAATTCTGATGTTCAAATCACTGTGTTAATTGGCATTTAGGTCTTCATTAAATAACAGATCAGTGAATTGTGGTATATTACTGAGTTATGAGAAAAGATGAAATCTTTTTTGCTGCAATATAAATGCAAAATATGAACTAATATAAATATGAAATAAATTCCTTCTTCCTTCCATTCTTCCTTTCCTCTTTCTTTCTTTCTTTCCTTTCTTTCTTTCTCTTTCCCTTCCTTCCTTCCTTCTTTCCTTCCTACCTTTCTCTCCTCTTTCCTTTTTTGGTTTACAGTACTATTAATAATACCACACCCATCACCATCTTTCTCTCCCAAGTACCCCAACCCACCTCCCTCTCACCGCCCCCCACCCCACCCAATATAATTGTGTCAGTTCCCCTTTCACGATGCATTTGGATCTCTGTTGCTACCTTGCTGTGTGTGCATCTTTAAGTCCCACATAGGAGAGATCGTTCTGTATCTGTCCCTTCCATTCTGACTGACTTCACTCAACATGATACCCTCTAGTTTCACACATGTACTGGGAGATGAGGAGGGAGATCCCAGAGATCTGACCAGGAGCTCACAGGGGTGAAGCACACGCTCTATCACTAGCTACATACCCAGAACTTAACAATGGCTTTATAAATTCTTCAGAGACCCTGTTGCTGGACCCTTCCAAATGTAGTTCCTCAGACATAGGATAATATTTTGGACATATAGCTACTGATCTACCCTGAACTGCTTTTAAAAATAAGAGCAGACCAATGGAACAGGGTGGAATATCCCTACACACAACCCCAAATGTATGATCATCTAATCTTTGATAAGGGAGCAAGAGACGTGAAGTGGAGCAAGGAAAGCCTCTTTAACAAATGGTGCTGGCACAACTGGACAACCACATGCAAAAGAATGGGCTTAGACCTTGACCTGACACCATGCACAAAAGTCAGATCAAAATGGATTAAAGACCTCAACATCAGACCACAAACCATAAGGTACATTGAAGACAAGGTCAACAAAACCCTCCACGATATTGAAGATAAAGGTATCTTCAAAGATGACATGCAACTGGCCAACCAAGTGGAAACAGAGATCAACAAATGGGACTACATTAAACTAAAAAGCCTCTGCACCGCAAAAGATACAGTGACCAGAATACAAAGACTATCTACAGAATGGGAAAGGATATTTACACAATACCCATCAGATAAGGGGTTAATATCAATGGTATATAAAGCACTGGTTGAACTCTACAAGAAGAAAACATCCAACTCCATCAGAAAATGCGGCAAAGAAATGAACAGAAACTTTCCCAAGGAAGAGATACGAATGGCCAAAAGGCACATGAAAAAGTGCTCTACATCACTAATCATCAGGGAGATGCAGATCAAAACAACAATGAGA
The DNA here is from genome assembly GCF_027595985.1 of Sorex araneus. NCBI lineage: Eukaryota > Metazoa > Chordata > Mammalia > Eulipotyphla > Soricidae > Sorex > Sorex araneus. The sequence continues at coordinate 297,411,760 of NC_073303.1, read as the reverse complement.
TACTACCTCACACCACAGAGACTGGCACACATTCAAAAGAACAAAAGCAACCGCTGTTGGAGAGGATGTGGGGAGAAAGGGACCCTTTTACACTGCTGATGGGAATGCCGACTGGTTCAGCCCTTTTGGAAAACAATATGGACTCTTCTCAAAAAACTAGAGGTTGAGCTCCCATTTGACCCAGCAATACCACTGCTGGGAATATATCCCAGAGAAGCAAAAAAGTATAGTCGAAATGACATCTGCACTTATATGTTCATTGCAGCACTGTTTACAATAGCCAGAATCTGGAAAAAACCCGAGTGCCCTAGAACAGATGACTGGTTGAAGAAACTTTGGTACATCTATACAATGGAATACTATGCATCTGTTAGAAAAAAGGAGGTCATGAATTTTGCATATAAGTGGATCGGCATGGAAAGTATCATGCTAAGTGAAATGAGCCAGAAAGAGAGAGACAGACATAGAAAGATTGCACTCATCTGTGGAATATAGAATAACAGAGTAGTAGACTAACACCCAAGACTAGTAGAAATAAGTACCAGGAGGCTGACTCCATGGCTTGGAGGCTGGCCTCACATTTTGGGGAGAGGGCAACTCAGGGAAGGGATCACCAAGTATAATGCGGTCAGAGGCCATGTGGGGGAAGGGTGATACGGGCTGAATGTAGACTAGAGACTGAACACAGTGGCCACTCAATACCTTTATTGCGAACCACAACACCTAATAAGAGAGAGAACAAAAGGGAGTGCCCTGCCACAGTGGCGGGGCGGGGTGTGGGGAGATGGGATTGGGGAGGGTGGGAGGGATGCTGGGTTTACTGGTGGTGGAGAATGGGCACTGGTGAAGGGATGGGTTCTTGAACTTTGTATGAGGGAAACAAGAGCACAAAGATGAGTAAATCTGTAACTGTACCCTCACGGTGATTCACTAATTAAAAATAAATAAAGGATAAAAAATAAAAATAAGAGCTGATTCTCTGATTCCTTTTTGGAAACTCACCATCTTTTCAGGCATATATCTTGCTAAGTAAAATGACACGCTTTCCTTAGGCCACCAGGTAATACTTTTAGGTTATCTGCAAACAAGACGCTTTTACTGAGAGCGCGATGTACTAAAATGTATTTTTCTTTATTATCCTGATTATTTTATGGAAGGAAAAGTAACTTTATGTATATTTGATTTTTCTTAGAAGATTTTGATGTTCTTGATTTGGAAGCTCTAAATTCAGTGTTTTCAGAATCTCTAAGAAGATTGAGAAACATGATGAATTGATTGTGATTATGAATAAAAATGGATTAAAGAATTTTTAAGTTTATTTTTTAAAATAAACTATGGGATGGGTTCCCAGTGTTTTCTCCTGAAATCCTTTCTAAGTGAGTTTTTCTGAGATTGACAGATTTTATTTTCACTGTATTTTGGAAATTAGATGGAATGCCCATGTGTTTTAAGTAATAACTGTAATATATTTGCCTTAAAAACTAACAAGAAACCAAAAGAACTAGAACAAAGAGCACTAATTTTGTACCCAGCTGCATGCTAAACACACAATGAATCAATTTGAACCCAAATATAACTACTATTTTCAGATGTCTTTTTAATTTCATAAGTAACACATTCTATTATGAAAAATTCAAACAATCTCAAAGTTTCTTTCCCTTTTTATAAGTATTTGCATGCATACACATATAACTTTAATATTTTACATAAATGGAATCATCATAAATATATTATTCTGTGACTTATATTTTAGTTAATAGCTTGTTTTGAAATTTTTTCCAACTCAGTATACAAAGCTCATTTCACTGCATAGTTTTTAATAGTGGAGTGCATATAATTTATTTAATCATTTTTATTAATAGATACATAGTTTCCCACCAAGTTTTTACAAGCTATGTAGGAAGAAGTCATAAACATTCCTTTATTCTTAAGTTTTTCCCGTAACATTAAAAAAAGTCAATTGAAACAATATTTACCTGGAGTAACAGAATATTCTTTGAATACTTTTCATATACAATCTTCAAGTTCTTCAATTACATAAATTGCTTTAATTATACAGAAAAAATTATCTTACGGGTTGTAATAATATATCATTTGAACAAATAGATCACTGCTACATGGACATCACCTAAAATAGTATGCTTAATAAACATCTCATGTCTCAAAATGGAACAGAGACAGATAAATTCATGAGCTGACTAATCTAATTGGGAATGCAAGCTGATTTTAGGCATGGTTTATTAGACCAATCTTTTTTCTTTTAACCTTTCCTCCCTTTCTTCCCTTCTTCCTTTCTTTCTTCCCTCCTTCTTCTTCCTTTCTCACACTTGTGGATATCATAACTACTTATTAAATATGTCACAACTTTGAAATTCTGGTACTTCTATTTCCTCACAAAAGCCTATCTGTAATTATCAGACATGAACAACCACTAATAGGTGTTTCTAATTTTCAAAACCAGTTAGAAGACTAAAGCATCCGGTTTTGAAAAGGGTTCCTCTTTGAAGCAGTGACAGAATTACACTTGTCAAGCTGTTTGTTTTCCATTATAATAAAAGACGTGCATGGCATTGCATTTCTATTGGCTAAAAGAAAACCCTGCCATGCTATTCATGTTATCATGTGTTCTATAAATAGACTTTCTCATTCAGCAGAAAGGAAGCAGAAATTTGATAAGTTTTACATAAGGTATCAAATATTCCTGTGGTTTGTGGGACAGCAAACTTAATAACCACACCAAATCTCCCTTACATATTTACTGTCCACATTAGCAGTAATTCTTAGTTTAGTAACCTATGAAGAATATTGTAACAGAACCAAGGTTGGAAGGCATCAGAAGGTATTTTTAGACATCTGCGGGGTCATGTTCTGCTCTTTACAAGTGTGAATTTCATGTATTAAAATTCAACACCCAGTCTTCCCAACTTCATGAAGTTTTTAAGGCATGAAGCCTAATGAAAAGTTCTGTGGGGGGGGTCCCAAACAGTTACAAAGTAGACATTTCAGCTTCAATTCCACTATTATTTTCAGTAGTTACTCAAGTTGTTTACCGTTGTGACCTGGGTCCTCTGAGTCAGCAGTCATAAAAGGCTTCTGTGATTTGGCAATGTAAGAGCCCATAATGGAATGAACACAGAGTTATTTCCAGTTAGCACAAATGCCAGGTGAGATAGCAGTCAAGTGCAGCAAGAGATAACATTCTTTATATGTTTATAAGGAACTTTATTTTAAACAGAACTTCCTGCAAAGAGAAATTTAATTTAACCATTGCACTTAGAGTAACAATCATTATTGAACCAAAGATGTTCAGAAATTTTGGAAACGGTCTATAGACTAGAAAACAAGAGGGGCTAGAAAACTGACATGTCTCAGTTGTATCTTTTTGAAAGCTCTAATTATATTCTCTGAATATTTTTGTATGGACATAAAGAGCAATCTCTTTATACTTTGACCACGGAATGTCAAAAGGAATGAGTGAGAGTGGAGAGTCAACTCAATTGGGTCAGGGTTCAATCCCAGGCACTGTTTGCTCATCCAACCACCGACAGGCATGGAAAAGGAACAAAAAACAAACAAAAGAAATCACACCATAACAAAATAACAGGCAATGAATGACGACCTGGTTTGTGGTTAGATCCAAAAAGACACTCTAAGCAGAACCCTGGCAGCCGAAAACCTCCAGAACCCAACCGCCACCATGCTCAAGGCCACTCTCCACATGCTCAGATGACCTCACCCAAGAGAGGAAGAGCCTCAAGCAAAACGAGATGAACCTCACTCAAGTGCGAACTGGCAGGAAAACCCAGGTATGCGGGAACCTGTGACTGAGATCTCCAAGCCTGCTCAGATCGGGACTGGGCCTCCTCCCCCCAGCTTCCCAGTTTTCCAGTAGTGTGGCAGTCACATCCATAAACCACTCCAGCGCCACATAATCTCATCAACAGACAAGACCTAGAGACTATAAACTAAAGCTCCAGGAAGAGAGCACCGCAGAATTTCCTGGGGCCTGCACCCACATTCATGGCCACACAACCTCTTACACTCTCCCTCACTTACTTCTTAAAAGTATCACACATTTGTTTGGTTTCTAACATAGTTGCTTGTATTCTCTTATATTCAGGCTTAAATGGCTCCAGTGTGAAATACAACAATCTTCACACACTTATCTCTTATTGTGTTGGGAAGGTGTTCGGTGGTGGTACTGGTGTTTGAATATTATCTGTAATGAACTATTGTGAACTACTTTTATGAAAATTAAATATATGTATAAAAAAGGCACTTGGGAAATTCAGGAAGGAGGTGGGAGCTATAGTACACCCAGTAGGGTGATAGACTTGCATGCACCTGACTCAGGATCAATCCCCAGTGCCACATATGGTTCCTCAAGCCCAACCAGAAGTGATCCCTCAAGACCACGGAGCCAGGAATAAGCCCTGAACACTGCCAGGTGTGTCCCCCCACCAAAGTAAATAAATAAATAAGCAATAGGAAGCTTTTGGATGTACTCATAAATCCATAGTTATGTTTGAGAGTCCTGTGGATAAGGCTCAGTGGTAGAGCACCTGCCTTGCAGTTGTGAGGTTTCAAGTATAATCCCCTGCACCACCCCACATTGTACAAGCACAGTTCCTGCAGCAAAGCCATCAGGATCCCTGGTACCACCACAAGTGTGCGCTTTGCTCTGCCTGGCAACAAATGTGTGTCCCCACTCCTCTGCACGATAACAACAACAAAAGGGAAAAGAGAAGGGAAATACACATTTTTACTCTAATTTTACTTGTTTGAAATAATCTTTAGTAACTATCCAAGTTCCCTCCTTTTCTAATTTGTATATTAGAGATGCCAGGAATCGAACCCGGGTCTGTGTGCAGTACAAGCAGGCCTTACCTGCTGTACTACTGCTCTAGGCCCTGGAATCCATTTTTAAAGCAGAAAGTAATGACAGCATCTACCTAAAAGTCTTTCCAAGATGAATTAATATATACAAAGTGATTATGGCAATGCCAGGCACATAGCAAGCACATAACAAATACTAACTTTTATCATCTCAAAAACTAATAATGGTTTGTAAGCAAGATAAGGGAGCTCAGCAGACAGGGTACATTATTTTACATGTAAGAGGTTCAACATTTATACATTCAGTCCCCTTCAACAGAAAGAATGGTTTGGGTCTAACACAAATTGCCAGGTTTTAAGGAGACTACATGTAGATGAGGGAAGGTAGACCAGTATAATTAGGATCAGAAAAGCAATTCAAAATGACATTAAGACCACATAAAGAAATGTTACTGCAGGAAACACATCAAATTGACCAATTAACAGGTAAACAATACGGGGGGGAGGGGGTTTGGGGACGGTGGGGGGGGCGGTGGACAGAGCTATAGTACAGCTGTAGGGCTTTTGCTTTGCATGCAGCCAATGGAAGTTTAATCCTCAGAAACCCATAAGATTCCCCAAGCCCACCAGGACCCTGCCCTGAGCACAGAACCAGGAGTAAACCCTAAGTAACATTGGGTATGGCCCCCCAAAAAAACAAAACAAAGCAAAACTCAATAACCATAAACCAACATTGGTTTGGATCTCATGTAAAAACTACTTTTTGTGAAGGTTGATCATCTCATCCCACAATATTTTTCCAGTAATTGGGATCATCCCAAATGACTATACAGTTGGATCAAATCATTTTTCCTGCTTCCTCTTAGTTGATTTTGAACCTCTCATTCTCTGTCTCTGTCTCCTTTTGTGCTGAGTTTCATTTGATGCTCCTTTTTTTGCCCCTCCCCCACTGAAACAATACTTTTTTTTTTCTCACCATTCTTGTTCTCATGGTTTTCTTAGTTTACTTTGCCAAGGTCATTTAGGGCCCTGGATGATTTTCTCTGGGGATTTTAGTTTTATCAATTTGATTGATTCTCTCCCTAGCTCTCTTCCCATCATTGTTGCTGCTGATGAGATGACTGGGACACACACACACACACACACACACACACACACACACACACACATCTGGCTCTGGTTTTCCCCAGGAGTTGCCCAACAGTCTCAGCTACAGAGCTCACTGACGCTGGCACTTATTTAGCTGTGGGCTTGCACTGTGTGCTCTGCCTCTCACACTCTTAGTTAAGGCTCCCAAGTCAGTTTGTGATACTCACTGGACATTGCTGGAGAAACCACACATAAGCTCACTGGCGGTTGCACTTCCTGGCCATGGTACTCACCCCCTTTTAGTTGCGGTGCTCACCAAGGATTACACTCCTCCTTGTGGTGCTTGTACACAGCTAGACAACTAATTCTGGTGCTACAAGAGATGCCTGGTAATACCAATGGTCAGGAGAACAGAGCTGTCAGGCAGCAGAACTTCCCAGATTGTGCATGGTACAGGTGGGACACTGGGGATTTGAACCTGTGATCACCTGCTTGCAAGACAGGTAATGTAGGCCCCTTTGTGCCATTCCTTTGAGTCATTTTCTTTAGCAACCTTATTCCACAATTTCTACCTCATCCGAAATGATTGCCTTGAATAATCCTTTTATATATTATTCATAACATTTGTGAATTGGAAAGTGAAAGGATAGGAGGTATATTATTAAGAATAAATTAAAAGTATCATCTAACACGGTCCAAGTTACAGATCAGGATCCATTATGGTTCATAAGCAATGTTTAACTATCCGATTCCATAAATTCTGAATTAAATACAAAGGAATAGAATTATTAGTATATAACTGTAAGAATGTGTATTGTTGAAATTTTTATTTATGTGTACATGAGATTGGTCACTATGTAAAATGTATCTCTGGGCCCAGGGAGATCGATTAATGGGCTGTGCACATGCATGTGGAAGAACTGGATTTGATCCCTGGCACTGCATAGTTTCCTGGCCATCACTGGGAGCAATCACTGAGCACAGAACCAGAAATAGCCCCCAAGCACCAACAGGTTAGATTTCCCCCGCCCTACCCCCACCCCAGTGCATCTCTGGCTCAAGTTATACAGTTTGAAAGCCACTATAATACATAGAATTTACGTGTTGCTTTTAAAAAGCTTTTTTTTAATTTAAGGGCATTTTAATATTTTTCTTTTCTTTCCTTTTTCATCTCATTATGGGCTGGAGCAATAGCACAGCAGGTAGGGTATTTGCCTTGCACGCAGCCAACCCGGGTTCAATTCCTCCATCCCTCTTGGAGAGCCAGGCAAGCTATCAAGAGTATCCCGCCTGCATGGCAGAGCCTGGCAAGCTACCCGTGGCATATTCGATATGCCAAAAACAGTAACAACAAGTCTCACAATGGAGACGTTACTGGTGCCTGCTCGAGCAAATCGATGAACAATGGGATGACAGTGCTACCTTTGTCTCATTGTCTGTCTTGTTTTGTTTTCAGTTAAACTCTAAGCTGTTGATGTAAAGGACTAAATTTCATTTACTTTTTGTATAACTATATAATTCACTTGAAAGCCTTAACACATCCAGTATATTAAATACCCAATAAATACTGATATATATATATAAATGGTATATATACATATATATATACCACTAAAGACAAAATGAAAGCCATGTCAGCTGGAAAATAAAATACCCAATTATAATAGGAATCCCATTGATCCCACTTATCCTAGTTATCCTAGAGGCACACTATGATATTTCAATAACATTTGTTTACTATCTACTACCATTTCTTCATTAAGTTAAAGTTTTTAATTAGCTCTATACTATATGCCAGATTAACTATTTTCCTTGTTGCTTAAAATAGATTGGACTAATATACATTCCCCATTCCCTAAGAGTTTGCATCTATTTAAAAAAAAAAATAGGGCTTTTTTTTTTTACGTAGATTTATTAAAGGGCTAGTGCTCATGCTTTGCATGCGAGAGCCACAGGTTTGATCCCTAGCACCATACGAATACTGAACCAGAGCCCTGAACACTACTCAGGAGTAATTCCCTGAGAAATGTCAGATGTAAACCAAAACCCAAAATTAATATTGGACCAGAGATAATGCAAGGAGTCAGATGCTTGCCTTGCACTTGGCTGTCTTGGCTCAATCCCCAGCAGCACACATGTTCCCGGAGCTTCACAGAACCAGGAGTAAACCCTGAGCACAGGTGGTGTGGCCCAAAATCTAAAAATAAATAAATAAGTGCATAAATACAATCATAAAGCCATGTGTATTTATGAGAGGAATCAATTTGAAGTTTGAGATGGGGTGTGTGTGTGTATGTGTGTATGAGTTTGTCGTGAAGTGGCCAACCTGGACATATCCTTGGCTATTCCCAGCTCAGTTCTTTGTGTTCCTTTCATTGCAGGCCTGGGGCTCAAATCCAGAGCTTCTCTCATGTAAATCATGCTCACCAGCCCATTGAGCTATCTCAATGGATTTTATCTTATATAAATTCTAAGTGTGTATTCTTACTTAGTTTTTTTTAATTGTGGCACATTTTGGAGGGAGGAGCATTCTCCTGGCTCTGCTGGGGGGGAGGGGGTCACTTCTGGCTCTGCACTCAGGTTATCATCACTCCTGGCTGGCTCAGGGACAGTGTGGGGTGCTAGGGATCAAACCCAGGTCAGCCACGTGCAAGGCAAACGCCCTCCTCACTATACTATCATCCTGGCCGAATTTTAAGTTTTGTTTGGGCATCATACTTGACAAGACTGTTAACAATAGTTTCAGGCACACAGTGTTTCAGCACCAAACCCACCATCAGAGTGTCAGTGCCCAAGTCTCAAGGTCCCCTCAAACGAGTTCCCGCTTGGCAAACTCAGTTCTGCTAGCTGACTCTCATGATCTATTGCCATTGACTATTTTCTATCCCATACTGTGTTTCTTTATTAAACTTTTAAAGTTTTAAATGCTTTTATCCCATAATACTGAAATGGGCATCATTAGTACCACTTTAAAGAGGAAGTGTATTTAGAACTGTTAAGTTCTTGCTATGATTTTATCCCTTTGAATGCAAAACTCAAGCCTTTTCTACTCTAAATCCACCATGTTAGGCTTATCTTTTTTATGTAATTTACTTCACTAAATCTCAGAGTATGCAGAGACATAAGACTGCAACACTTAAAGGGCTAGAGAGACAGTACAGCACATAAGGGGTTTGCCTTGCATGCTGCTGACTCAAGTTTGAATCCCAGCATCAAATATGGTTCCCCAAGTCTTGCCAGGAGTGATCCCCGAGCTCAGAGCTGAGTATAACCCAAACCACTCTGGGCCCCCCCCCACACACACAAAAAAAAAAAAAAACACTGGGGGCTGGAGCAATAGCACAGCGGGTAGGGCATTTGCCTTGCACGCGGCCGACCCAGGTTCGATTCCCAACATCCCATATGGTCCCCTGAGCACTGCCAGAAGTGACTCCTGAGTGCAAAGCCAGGAGGTAATCCGTGTGCATTGCCGGGTGTGAGCCAAAAAGAAAAAACAAAAACAAAAACAAAACACTGTAACATTGAGATTTACCAAGTAATCAGTTATTATTTTTCAAGAGTCAATGATGTGCTTGTGCTCTAAAAGTATCGATCCATGAAAACTGGGGTATAAATTAACCATTCGATTGATCAAATACCACATGGCAGGGCAAAGTTTATTGCCATCAAAATGGACGTAATGAAAAACACCATACAAGTCAAATAGATTTATCCAAGTTAGGATAATGCTTTCCAAAAATCATGGCTTCCATATCATAACAGAACACTGAAATAGTCCTGAGATGTGCTGCTCATGTGCTTCTCTGTCCCCCCTTCCTGCCGATGAGTCTAAAATATATGAATTTGGGTTAAACTGAATTGTTAAATAATTATGGCTTGCTTTCTGAGTTTTTCAAAATTTTATAAAATTAAGTTTCCCTGTGAGCAACTTTACAATGAGATCTAAAGGTAGAAGAGGGGTGGGAATGCGGCTCACCATAAAGCACTAGCCTAGCATGTGTGAGGCACTGGTAACTGCCAGCACCACACAAAAATAGGCACTAAATAGTGTAGAAGAGAAAAAGGAGCTGGTCACAGAAGAAAGGAGTAGATCCCCTTTTTGACAGGGAAGCCTTGTCAACCCAAGAGTCCCTGACTGCTATGTGACTGGGCACAATGAAATATGTACCATATAATTTACTCATCCCCAGGAACAGAGGATTAAATGTGGTCCTAATTGTCCAGAAGCAAGAGAAAGTTGGAGAAGGAGACCAAAATCACAACCTATAAAAATCCATAGAGCATGTCATGTTGTTGCATTTTGTTTTCTCACAACTTTCCCGTGTGGAAGGTTTTGTTAGAGATTTTAGACACTTTGGTCAAGATAGTAGAGTTGCAATCTACTACTTGTTCCCTTGGCTTTTCCTTCAGCAGGCCTCATACAAGTGGCTTTGTTCCTATGTTCTTATAACAGGGTTGAATTGAAGGCCCTGGGAGATTGGTCAAAAAGGCTGGGGCATATGCACTACATACCAGATGCCAGAGGTTTGATCCTAGGCATCATATAGTATCTTCTGCCCAGTACTGCTAGGAACACACTCAAGCACCAAGTTAGGAATTGACAGATGTGGCCTAAAGGACACCCTGAGAAGAAAGAGAGAATAAGAAAGAAAGAAAGAAAGAAAGAAAGAAAGAAAGAAAGAAAGAAAGAAAGAAAGAAAGAAAGAAAGAAAGAAAGAAAGAAAGAAAGAAAGAAAGAAAGAAAGAAAGAAAGAAAGAAAGAAAGAGAGAGAGAGAGAGAGAGAGAGAGAGAGAGAGAGGAGAGGAAGGAAGGAAGGAAGGAAGGAAGGAAGGAAGGAAGGAAGGAAGGAAGGAAGGAAGGAAGGAAGGAAGGAAGGAAGGAAGGAAGGAAGGAAGGAAGGAAGGAAGGAAGAAGGAAAGAAGGAAAGGAAGGAAGGAAGGAAGGAAGGAAGGAAGGAAGGAAGGAAGGAAGGAAGGAAGGAAGGAAGGAAGGAAGGAAGGAAGGAAGGAAGGAGAGAGAGAGAGAGAGAAAGAAAGTGCAGCAGAGCTTAGGAGTGGGGAGACAACTCAAATGGTAAAGTGGCTGTTTCAAGCACAGTACCTCTGGATAAAACTTCTATTAAGAGATAATAAATAAAAAATTAAATATTAATAATAAAATAAGGTGGAAATAAAGTTGCCCATCTAATTGGCATCTGTTTTGTTTTTTTTTCTCTACAACACTAACATATCAGTAGCAGTGTGTCAGACTGGATGGGATGTAACATAGAAGCCTATTAAGCACAATTAACAAAAACATTAACACACAAGGGTCAATTTTCAACAGTGATAATAAAGTTTCATTATCATCATTAAAATGCTCATATTTCCCTACGGTAGATACAAAGTGCAATATTTTACTGTAAGATCTTAAACCTCAATTTCCTCTTAAAGAGGACATCCCCACCCCACACCCCTCAACTGTATTAAGATTCATGGGGCCTGAGTGATAGTACAGCATGTAGAGCTTGCATGGGGTCAATCTGGGTTTGATCCCTGGCATCCCATATGGTGCCCCAAGCACCACCCGGAGTAATTCCTGAGTGCAGAGCCAGGACTAACCTCTGAGCATCGCTGGGTGTGGCCCTCAAAATAGCAACAATCACTGTCACTGTCACCCCATTGCTCATCGATTTGTTTGAGTGGGCACCAGTAACATCTCTCATTGTGAGACTTATTGTTACTGGTTTTTGGCATATCGAATATGCCACGGGTAGCTTGCCAGGCTCTGATTCTTTATTCTGTTCTCTAATGGAACCCCTGTCCTTTCACAATCTGAAATCTGCCTCATTTTCCTATAAGAATTTGTTCTGTCATTTTTCTGCCTAATAAATTGAAAGTTCTCAGGGCAAAATTACGCTAATCCATCTTTCTCACAAATATATTACAACACATGACTTGCACATTATACGCCATAGTAAAATTTTAATAAATACTATTAGAGCACATAAAAAAACTAAGTTGAAACTATTTCTCCTTTTTATAATTGTTTTTGTATTGAGGATAATTACTTCTAAAATGTTATTAATAATGCAGTTCCAGAGGTTCTGATCACTTTACTCTTTAATCTGTTAAACATAGATTTTTTTCATGAAAATGCAATAATATTAATAATAATAGCAATATCATTATTATCACTGTATCACTATCATCCCATTGCTCATCGACTTGCTCGAGTGGGCACCAGTAACATCTCTATTGTGAGACTTGTTAGAGTTTTTGGCATATCGAATATGCCAAGGGTAGCATGCCAGGCTCTGCCCTATCCACGAGATACTCTCAGTAGCTTGCTGGGCTCTCCGAGAGGGACGGAGGAATTGAACCTGGGTCGGCTGCATGCAAGGCAAACTACTGTCGCTCCAGCCCATCATAACTATAACAAAAATAATTTTTTGTTTTGTAATTTACCATAGAAGAAGCATGTTTACAAGAAAACTAGTGTCTTCAAATAATCATCAAGAAATTCAGTCTTCACCCTTGTTGAGTTGTAAGTTATAAATTGTTCTCAAAAAGAGGGGGTTGAGGCTAGAGAGAGAGTATAGAGGCTAGGGCACTTGCCTGTATGAGGCTGACCCAAGTTCTAGTCCCATCTTCACAGGTGGCCCAGCAAGCCCTGCCAGGAGAGATCCCTGAGCATAGTAAGTCCTGAGAACGGCAGAGTGTGGCCCAAGTACACACATCACATACACATACACACACACACACTCACACAAGAGGTGAAGGTCAGCTAGAGAGATAGCACAGAAGGTAGGACCTTGGATCCCATTCACCCCTGTTCAAATCCCTAGCACCACATAAGATCCCTGAGCACTACCAGGGCCACTCCTAAGAACAGTGCCCCTGAACACTGCAGGTGTGGCCCCCAAATAAAACAAAATCATATTAGCAAGTAATCATATTACCAATCAGTCATCTCTCCCCTAAAATGACAGTACTTTTTAGAAAAGGAAAAAGAAGATTTCCTGCCCAAGACAGACATCTTATAGCCTACTTCTCCCTCTGGTAGAACCTGGCTAGGTACCGAGAATTTCCTGCCCACATGGGAGAGCCTCACAAACTCCCCATGGTGTATTCATATGCCAAAACCAGTAACAATGCTGGGTCTCATTCCCCTGACCCCGAGAGAATCTCCAGTGCGGCATTGTTGGGAAGGACAAGTAAAGAGAGATTCTAAAATCTCAGGGCTAGGACGAATGGAGACATTACTGAGACCGCTCAAGAAAATCAATGATCAACGGGATGATGATGATGATGATGATGATGATAATGACAGAAAAATATTTTACCAGAAGAAAAAGAAATAAAATCCGAGAGCAACCTTTGTTAAATTCTACTGCAATAAAATACCAAGGCTTTTACAAAAAGTTAAAAGAATGTATTTGAAGTTCTCAAGCCATTTTCCAGAAGTCATATGTTACTTGGTTTAAGTCATAATGAATACTGAGCCAATTTTTTTCCTTTTGGTATCTGGTGGTCAATTGGGGGGTCAATTCTGGCAGTACTCAAAGGGATCAGATGGCCCCAGGGATCAAATCCAGACTCCTACATAAAAACCAGGCAAATGAGTCCTTTGAGCTGTTTCTACCCCAAAACAAGCAATCTGATCTATGCATAAGAGTAATATAGTTGCTATCTTTAGTTTGGCTTGTTCTGGGGCCACACCCAAAAATGAATGGGGGCTGTCCCTGCTGCCCCTGAGATTAGGGGCTGCTCACAGTACCTGAGTGACTTTAGAATTCCAGGGATCAAACCTGGACAGGATATCCAACATGCAAGGCAAGTGCTCAGCCATTTGAGCCATCTCTAAAGTCAACTATCTTGGAGCCAGAGAGATAGTACAGCGTGTAGGGTTTGATTCCTGTCATCCCATATAGACCCGCTGAGCCTGCCAGGAGTGATTCCAGAGAGCAGTTCAGAGTAATTCCTGAGCACTTCCAGATGTGGCCCAAAATCCAGAAACATAAATATACATATATGTGTATTTATATATGTACGTATAGATAGATAGATCTCTTTATATAAATATACGTATATGTGTGTGTACATGTATAATCAGAGCCAAAGAAGTTGTAAGGTGTTAATGTACTTGCCTTGTCTTGCAGATGTCCCTGGTTCCATCTGGCACCACATATGGCCCTCTTAGCACCAGCAGATATAATCTCTGAGCACAGGGTCACAAGTAAGCCCTAAACACCACACAGTGTGGCCACAAACCCAGATTTAAAAAAAAAAAAATTCAAAGTTCAAAAAAGTTAACAAGACTTAAAAAAAATCACCCGTAAAACTCATTGTCTGTTATTGTAATGGCAAGTGGTTGTACACATGCTCAACAGTGGCCTTGCACACTTCCATCTGTGGCATTCACCAGGAGTCACATGTCAGGAGGCAGTGCTCAAAAGGACTCACACTCTGAGTGGAGGTATCCAAGTTCCGGTCATTGCTTGGAGGGCTCCGTGATTCTCAGTCTTCACTGCAGGTGGTATTTCCTGGCCCTGGCACTCACAAATCTTTTTATTTTGGCAGGGGTGGGACCACACCCAGCCAGGCTCAGGGTTTACTCCTGACTCCATACTCAAGCATCACTCCTGGTGGTGCTAGATCATATGTGGTTCTGGGGATCAAACTGGAGTTGGCTGCCTGAATGGCAAAAGCTATAACCTTGCACTATCTTCAGTCCCAACAATGCCTTAAAAAATATATATATATACTGTCAGCACTTAGCAAATGCTTAATGGTACATAGTCCCCAAAATTTAACTATTGAATTAATGAAAAGCTTTTTCTAAACATCAATTATTCTTAACATTGGAGCTTTTTTTTTTAAATTATCTTGCTCTCCAAACAAATACATGTTTTGTTGCATTGAGCATGGCGTCCAATGTATATAATAATGCCTGGTATTAAAAAATACCTATTTACAGTTACAAACCTAGCTTTATTCACTATAGCACAACATACCTTCTTCATCCCCCTTTTTTGTTTTAATAGCGGTGTGTTATTAATATCATAACAACTCCTTTTTAAAACATTAGCTTATTCATAGGAAACACAAAAGAACTTAGGTGGGGTGGGGGGTGGGGAGACTCACAAAAGAACAAAGTAGTTAAACCAAGCCAAACACATCATCAATTCTGAAAAAGAAAAGAACGAAACCATTTCTTTCTACCCTATTGCACTGCACTGTCTTAGCACTGCTGCCTCGTTGTTCATCGATTTGCTCGAGCGGGCATCAATGACATCTCCATTGGGAGACTTGTTGTTACTGTTTTTGGCATATCAAATATGCCACGGGTAGCTTGCCAGGCTCTGGCGGGGGGGGGGGCGGGCATGGGGGGGTGGATATTCTCGGTAGCTTGCTGGGCTCTCAAAGAGGAACAGAGGAAACGGTGTGTAAGGCAAACGCCCTACCCGCTGTGCTGTCGCTACAAATGTTTTCTTTTGCATTTTGTTTTGGGCTGAGGGACAGATTCCGCCTCTGCAGCAGTGCTCAGGAGCCTAAGGGCATGTCTGGGAGATTCCCAGCCAGTTGGCTCAGAGATTCAGGAATATAAGAGCCTAAATAATGAGTACCGTTCTGGCCCTGAGGTGCTAAGGATTACTCGGGCCACTCTGTGGCCTCTAGGCCCATATGCAGAGAGGATCTGGGTGGCAGTATGGTGCCAGCGATCGAACTGGGTTGGACTGTATGCAAGAAAAGTAACCTAAATTCTGTACTATCTCCCTGGTTCTCATTTTTGTCCAATATCATCATCATCATCATCATCATCATCATCATCATCATCATTATCATCATCATCATTCTGTTGATCTCTGATTTTCTTGAGCGGTCTCAGTAACGTCTCCATTCGTCCTAGCCCTGAGATTTTAGAAGCCTCTCTTTACTCATCCTTCCCAATGCTGCCACATTGGAGGCTCTTTCAGGGTCAGGGGAATGAGATCCAGCATTGTTACTGGTTTTGGCATGCCACGGGGAGTTTGCGAGGCTCTCCCATGCAGGCAGAAAACTCTCAGTAACATGCCAGGTTCTCCCAGAGGGAGAACTAGGCTATAAGATGTCCCTTTCGGGTGCTTGGTTTTATAGTCTCTGGATGTTAGCTATTGGTGGGATTACACAGCGCTGGGGGCAGTCCCTGGGTATGACTGCCTAGCTACTGGAAAATGGGGGACCTGGGCAGAAGAGGTCCAGTCTCGATCTGAGCAGGCTTGAAGATCTCAGCCCCGGGTCCCACACACCTGGCTTCCTCTGCCAGTTCCTTCATGCGTGAGGCTCATCTGAACATGTGGAGAAGGGCCTTAAGCATGGCTGTGGCTGGGCTCTGGAGGTCTTCAACTTCGGGAGCTCTGCTCGGGCCAGGAGGGAAGCTGAAACCCACCCCCTTTGAGGGGTCCCAGTGAAGACAGCCTGGAGCAGGGGGCAAGAGACTCTCTGCCTTCGTCCAACATATTTACATAATTTAATGATCTTTATAACAATCTTCCTCCCAACATCACCAAGTACAAACTTAGAGCAAACCAATTTAAATAAAATTTACATGCAGATTATATGGCCTCCAACCTGTTCCTCTTATTATAATTGAGCAGAACTGTGGTACTCCCCTGCTTTTTATCTTAGAATAATTTTTCTCTGATACATGTTTCATATCATTATGAAATGGTATAGCCTTTTAAAAAATATTTTATTAAGCCAATTTCCTCTCCTGTCTTATTAACTCTTGGATGCATTAATGAAAGTTTTGGAAGTTATTTATAGCCCTTTTTTTATTTACTTTGAAATTTCCTTTATATCACAAATGGAGAAATTACCATAAATTTTATCTGTGTCTCAAAATAGTCTTCCCTTTGTTGAGTAGTTTTGCCTCAACATTCCTACAAAATACGTATCACTTGTTTTTATCTTTTAAAATGTCTCATTAGTAAAAGAGGAAGCTTCAGTTTCCCCGGGCTAGTGATAGAGGAAGTCACAGTTTTTTTTCCCCAGGTGATCCATCAACCTGCATCAACCTGACAC
The DNA here is from genome assembly GCF_027595985.1 of Sorex araneus. Taxonomy (NCBI): domain Eukaryota; kingdom Metazoa; phylum Chordata; class Mammalia; order Eulipotyphla; family Soricidae; genus Sorex; species Sorex araneus. Next base: position 297,394,789 of record NC_073303.1, on the reverse strand, counting down.
ACATTCCACCCCTAAGGCTCTGTCTCAACATTCCCCGGCTTCCCAGGAGCTTAAAACTCTGCCCTGGACTTTAGGCTGACAGAGAAACTAAGATAACAGCAATCCTGGAATCTAGGCTGATGGGGAAACTGAATTAATTGGCAGCTAAGCCTGGCAGATTTGTTTCCCCTCGCCAGTGAAGAAGGAAGCCACCTTTCCCCCATTGACCTGATACATTTCATTCCCATAGACTTTCAGGACCATAAAACTCTGTTCTGGAGCGTAGGCCGACAGGGAGACTAAGATAAGGGACAAAAATGCCAGTTAGAAATCCCTGTGATTTTCTGGCATCTTTTGTATATCCTTGTCAATCGATAAGAAAGGTAAGGCGCCGTTAAAAGGGCACACACACAACTCCCTTTTAACTTAGTCCTATATTAAGTTCCTCCCCACTTGGGGAGCTTCTTTTCTGTTCTCTGCTGCTTTCCAGTGAACTTTTCTACTTTCCAACTCTGAATCTGAGCATCTTTATTATTTAATAATTTCATTCTGGAAAATGGTGAAGAACCTGGGAATCCTGAATGAACACAGAGACCTGGCACCACTGCTTCTACCTCACCTGCACCATTGAGGGGCAGAGGACTAATATCACAGGGTTAAGGTGCCTGCCTTGCATGTGACCAACCCACTTCTGTCCCTATAGTCCGTGGGGGAGCACTCCGTGAGTGACTCCAAAGCACAGAGCTGAGAGTAGTCCCCAGGCACTGCCACTATGACCCATATCCACCTCCCCCCCCAAAAAAAATAAGCATATAGAAGAATGCATGAGAGAGGAATTAGACAGTTAGCTCAAAGGTCTGAGAATATATTTTGCATCTGGGAAGTCTATATTTAATCCCAACACTGTATTGTTCCCCAAACACCACTAGGAGCAATCCAGGAGCACAGGAGTCAAGAGTAACCCCTGAAACACTATCAGGAGTGTCCTTTCCTCCCAATGCCTTTTGTGTAGTTAAAATCAGCAAAAGCCAGTGTGGTACTTGCTTTGCATGTGGCAACGCCTGGTTCAATCCTCTGCACCATATATGGTTCCCCTGATCCCCGTCAAAAGTGACCCCTAAGCCCAAAGCCAGCTGTAAGCCTGAGCACTCTGGTCACTGCTGGGCACACTCCCACCCAACAAGCAGAAGCAATTAAATCCAGAAAACAATTTAACGAAGTACATTGTATTCTGTAACCAGTTGACTTAAAATGTTGACAGGAGGGAGAAATAATATGTAAAGTATTGGTGATTCTCTTCTTAAAGGTAAAACTGCTGGGGGCTGGAGCGATAGCATGACCCAGCTTCGATTCCCAACATCCCATATGGTTCCCCGAGCACCACCAGGCGTAATTCCTGAGTGCAGAGCCAGGAGTAACCCCTGTGCATCACCAGGTGTGACCCAAAAAGGAAAAAAAAAAAGGTAAAACTGCTGTTATAGACTAAAGATGAGAAATTATGGGCCATAGATAATATAGCAGGTAAGGTGCTTTGCCTTTCACACAGCCAACCCAAATTTGATTCCTGGACCTCATATGGTCCCCTGATCACACCAGGAGTAATCCCTGAGGAAAAGCCAGGACAAAAGCCTAAACACAAGTGGGTGTGGCCCCAAACCAAACAAACAAGCAATAAAAAGAAGAAGATAAATCATGTGGGAGGCAATGCATTTCCTGACTTTAAATTGTACTATAAAGCTGTAGTGGTCAAGGGGTGAAAGAGAGTACAGTGAGTACGGTGCTTGCCTGGCACACAGCTAACCTGGATTTGATCCCTGGCACCTCCTGTGGTCCTTCTGTCCTGCCAGGAGTGACCCCTGAGCACTGCCGTGTGTGTGTGTGTGTGTGTGTGTGTGTGTGTGTGTGTGTGTGTGTGTGTGTGCATCACCCCTCCACTATAGTCCTGGCACCAAAAGAAGAAAAAATCGATGGTAGTCAAAAAGTCAATGTTCTGGAATAAAATGGACTCTCAGAGCAATGGAAGAGAATTAAGATCCCAGAGCTTAAACCTTCAGATGTAGGAACAAAGGAGCTTTGCACATGGAGTAGAATTAGAAAAGGCTCTTTGGCAAGTGGTACTGGGAAAATTGAGAGGGAAAACAAAGTGTAAAATAATTAAAAACCTAAAACCATATCTCATGCCATTCACAAAAGTTAATTTAAAGCATATTAAGGACCTTGAGATTAGACCAGGATACATAAAATACATTGAAGGAAACATAAGCAAAACTGTCCAGGATATGGAACTCAGCAATGTCGTCAACGGTTTGATGGCAGGGAAGAAGATAGCAAAAAATAAGAATAAACCAATGGGACTATATCAAATTTATAAAGCTTGCCTGGCACAAAAAAAAAATCCTTGGGATTAAATAAAAGATACTCTATTGAAACTCTATTAAAAGAAAGGAAATATTTGCACACAATACATCAGATAAAGAGCTGAGATACCTGAAGCACTCACAAAGTTCAAAAACAATAACTAACTGGGAGACTTGAACACCACACTCTTGTGACGGAACATATAAGTAAGGAAATAAGAGCACTAAATGAGAATTTGGAAGAATTGGTATTAATAAGTATGTCCATGACCCTCCATCCCAAAATCTAAATATACATTATTTTCCAGTGCCCATGGAACATTCGCTAGGATAGGTGATATGCGTAAATACAATTTGATAGTTTGTAAAATTTAAAAGAAGATAGAAATCATATCAAGTATCTTTTCAGATTTCATGCCATGAAGGTTGAAATTAATCATTTAAAATAAAGTTGGGGAGGGGCCTGAGAAAAATATAGTGGGTAAAGCACTTGCCTTGCACACTGCTGACCCAGGTTGATCCCTGGCATCCCACGTGGTCCCCTGAACACCACCATGGGTGATTCCTGAGTACAGAGCCAGGAGTAATTTGGGAGTATCGCCTAGTGGCCCAGAAGCAAATCAAACAAACCAAAAAAACAAAAACAAGAAAAACGTGTTGGAGAAGATGTGGACAGAACGGTATCTGCTTGCATGGTGGAATGTAACTAAGTGCAAACATTTTGGAAAATATTATTTTGGAAGAAGAAAAAAACACTTATTCAAGAAGCTAAATATTGAGATACCGTATGATTCAACACTTCCACTTGTGAATATCTATCAGGAAAAATATTAAAATGTTAGCACAGAAAACTGTATGCTGAGCACAGAGCTAAGAGTAAGCCCTGAGAACTGCTGCATCTAGAGTCCCTCTGCCCCTGAAAATAAACTACATCCAGGGCCATAGATACAGTAAAAGGCAGTAGGGTTGGTCCACAGCACTGCATGGTTCTCTGAGCATGGCAGGGTATGATTTATGCCTCCCCCACGCCCCCTCCCCTATCCCACTGCCACACACACACACACACACACACACACACACACACACACACACACACACAGAGCTATATCCAATGTAATATTTATTGAAGCATTATTTATAATAGCAAAAAAATAACAAAATGAAGTCTTCATCAAAAGAAATAAAAGAGGGCCTGGAGCAATAGCACAGCGGGTAAGGCGTGTGCCTTGCACGCGGCCAACCTGGGTTCAATTCCCACCATCCCATATGGTCCCCCAAGCACCTCCAGGAGTAATTCCTGAGTGCAGAGCCAGGATTAACCCCTGAGCATCATCTGGTGTGACCCAAAAAGTAAAAAAAATAAAGAGAGAGAGATAAAAGAGATAGTGCAGCAAATAAGACACTTAGACACTTGCCTTGCACAGAGCTGACCTGGGTTCATCCACGACATTACGTATGTCTCCCCCGCCCCAAAGTACCACCAGCAGGGATTCTTGAATATAGATAAAAATATAGCCTGGAGTGCTCCCATGTATGTCCCTTCGAAACAAAAATTATTTTCAGAAAGAAAGGAACAAAGGTATAAGCACGGAGCTGGGCATAGTCCTGAGCATATCCAGTGTCACCTCAAAAGTAAAAATTAATTAAAAAAATTAAAATTTCCCGTTTGCATAAAACAAAATAATTTTTAGGGATTCTTCAGAGAAAAATAGAAAAAAAAAGCCATGTATTGGATGTTTTCACACATGTGGAGTCTAAATATATAAAGTTGACAATGGACAAAATGAAATTAAAAATGCAAACACTGATATATTTTTACCAACATGGACATTGATAGTAGAACTAAGGTTCCCTGAGAGGAAGACGGTGGGGAACAGAGACGGGTTGGAAAAAGGGTATTGTTAAAATAACAGATGGTAGAGACACAAACAGGATCATTCAATTTTTGATTTAATTGTAGTGGTTGGGGGGACCACACTCAGTGGTGTTTAGAGGCCACTCCCATTAGGGGGGTCACTCCCGGGGGAACCATATGATGCCAGGGATTGTCGCCTGTGCTAAGTTTTCTGAGCATTCTCAGCATGTGCTCAGCCTGTTGAACTTTCTCTCCAGTCCCTATTTTTCCTAAGTAACAGGTCATTCCCAGTGCAAGGAGAAGATCACACTCAAGAATCAAACACAAGTCATTGCACGTGCAAAGTATGGATTCTGCCAACTGAGCTACCTTCCCTGTCAAGCTGAGCCCATGTGGTTGTATAGATTAGAAATTTGTCTTGAGATTCCTATCTAATGACTTCATTCTTATTTAAAGACTATTTGTCTTGGGGCCAGAGAGATAGTACAGTATAGTGGGAAGGGTACCTTGCATACAGCCAACCCAGGTTCTATCCCCATCTGATCCCCTGAGTTCTTCCAGGAGCGCAGAGCACAGAGCCAGGAGTAAGCCCTGAGCACCACCTGGTGTGACTCAAAATGCAAAGAAACAAAAAATATTTTTTAAAACCTACTGACTGTTAATTACTAGACATGATAACGTTGTGCAGAAGCATAATTAAATCTTTACTCTAGGGAAGTTTATGTCTAGTTTACATTAGAAAGATAATTTGCTTTCTATCTTTTTAAAAGGTTATTGTTAAATACTATAGTCTATATTAGTAAGATAATATATCCCCTTGTTCTCTGCAAATTACACTGTGTAGCTTCATTTTCCCAAATAGTCTCATCTATGAATTGTGTTTACTTTTATTCTACTAGCTCTTATAAATATTCCCTAGGAAATCTCATCCACTTTATTGATATTCACTACTAAATATTCATCATAGGGGTCAGTGATCTAGACCAATGGGCTGGAGCATATACTTTGAAGGAGATGAGGATTCAGTAGCTAGCACCACATGGCCCTCCAAGCACCATGGAGAATAATCCCTAAGCACTGAGTCCAGGAGTAACCCTGAGCACCACAGTGTGTGGCCCCCAAATAAAACAAACACATACACATATACATATGTATGTGCTGTATATGTTTTATTTTGATGTTTTTATATGGTGACACCTCTAGCAAAAGTCTTCACCATGTGTTTTGAAGATGCAGCGAATTCAGTGCTTCCCAAATAGAACAGAACTGATGTAGACAGGTTAGAGAAGAGAAAGGCAATGGAATTCCTGGAAAGTAATAACCACCTAAGGTTGTCAGGTTGTCAGGACCCACCTTGTGGATACAGAAACTAAGACCTGATAAGATCTTTACCTGGAGCTAACCCAGACCAGAGAAGGTTGGTTGGACCCAACCTTAGAGAGAAGCTCCAGCATAAACTAAGGTCAAGAAAAGGAATTTCAAAGTAGACCATCCCAACTCTACCCCTTGGCAACCAACCTAGCAATGGATTCTTACTTCGCTAGAAGGCTCCATGTGGGGTAGCTTGGGGAAAACCCTATAAATGTCAAGTTGAACAAAGGAAGCAGGCGCATATGCTGCTTGTACCCATGTGGCCAAGCACATGTGGTACCTGAGCATGTGAATCACTGCATCCCCCATCTTGAAATGCGTACAGGGTGCTCTCTGCCTTTGGAGAAACCCAAGTTCTCTCTTGAGCATGCTACTCCCTCCTTCCCTCCCTCTCTTTCTCTCTCCTTCTCTCTCTCTTCCCCTCCCTCCCTCGCTTCCTCTGCTCCACCCACTTCTCCCACTCCTTCTGCTTCCTCAAAACCTCCAAGTAAAAACTGGTTTTACTTCACTGCTCTTCTGAAATTCTTTTCTGAGAGAAAGCCAAGGACCCAGAAGGCCTGGGTAAGGCCCAAGACTGGTTTTTCTTTCCTGCAAAAGCAAGTCCTCACTCCAGCTTGGGTCCATAGATTCCCAAAAAATCGGATGGTAAAGGTTAGCTCCCATGTTGAACATACTAAGGGGACATTAGGTGTGGCTTGATGGCTACCTAGTGGGGCTGGTGGGACTCTGGTCCATGCCATGCAGAGGCTCACTGTAGACTTTCTTCTTTCTTCTTTTTTCCCCCTCTTCTTTTGTTGCCACCCTCTGATTTCTAGCCTTCCCAGCCCAGCCGGTCCTGGGGTGGTAGAGTTGACTCAGGAGAAAGTGGGTATCTCTCTTCTCTCCACTTCACATACACCAACTACGGAGACCCACTGACTTTAGACGCTCCTTCCATAAATTTTCCCCTACCTTCTAAGTTAATTGCATTATCCTTTAACCAATTGACCAAGTAAGAACTTTAATTTATTTACAAGTTTCTCCTTTCTCATCATTTCTAGCTATGAGACTCTATTGCTTCAACACTTTAAGGATCTGTTTTATCTTTTTTCTACACTCTCATTACTGTTATTCAGGTTCCATTTATCTTTGACTGCAATAACCTTTTAATTTGTTTCTACTTTCTTTGTTGTGATCTTAAAATCATTCTTCCTTGGTCCCAGATGTAGACCAATTGCCTTGCATGTGCAATACAATGGCTTTATTCTCAGCACTACACAACTAAATAAATATTTCTTTCCCCTCTATTGCAAAAGAAATTGAGGAAAGCCCAAATGTAGTTAAATGAGCTTTCCACTTCTAAGCTATAACTTGGTCATTACTTGAAAAATCACCATCATTTTTTGAACACCTAATATATATCAGGCATTTTTATGGTAATATATAAATGGTGGAGACAATAGTTTAACTCTAAAATTATTGTTCTTAATATCACATGATAGCATTATGGCTGCCTTTTTTTTAAATAGGATAAATCTCAAATCTTTTAAATGCAATTTATATTATTCTCAATTAGATCCAAAATCCATCCATTTATTCATTAGACATTTGTGAGTATTTATTACATAACAAGTATACTGGGTACTAAAAGACTTCCTTCAAAATATATAGACCAGAGAGAGAGGGAAAGAGGGAGAGAGAGAGAGAGAGGGAGGGAAAAAGGGAGAGAGAGAGAGGGACAGAGGAAGAGAGAAAGAAAGAGAGAGGAAATGTGCCCGTGATAGAGGTGGGGGTGTAGGAGGGGCCGCAGGGGAGGGCAGGGGAGAAACTGGGGACATTGGTGGTGGGAAACGTACACTGGTGAAGGGATTGGTATTGGAACTGAAACCCAACCATGAACAACATGACTGTGGAAAAAAATAGAGATAATTGAATTTTTAAAAATGTATGGGCTAGCCAGCCTGAGAGATAGCTCAGTAGACTGAGCAAATGCAAACTATGCATTCCATTAGAGAAACTGGATCCAATCCCCAGGACCCCTGAGATTGATCCCCATGCACAGAGAGCTGGCAATAGCCCCCAGTAGCTCAGGGTAAGGCCCCCAAACAGTAAATCTTTAGGTTTTGAACTACACAGTACAATTTGTACAAATGCACACATCTGCCTTTCACCTTGGAGTGGAGATTTAATCACTTTTAATCATTTGGTCTTTTAATACTTGATCTTTCTGGTGACTGACTAACAAAGAAGGCACATCTGAATGTAAGGGCCCCACTTTAATCCACCTCATTAGTTTAAACTCAGCTATGCTCAAAAGTCCTTAGGAATAAAAAAAGACTCCTGTCCTCAGGAACTTCCAAGGAGAGGAGAGAGAGAGAGAGAGAGAGAGAGAGAGAGAGAGAGAGAGAGAGAGAGAGAGAGAGAGATGGTTTCATTTTAAGAATCACCTCACCTGGAAATCTCCAGGTTCTTATGGAGTTGGGGATGGATCTCCACCATCTCCCTGTTTTTACGGGAGCCTGGAAGTCACGCCCATGAACTACCTCTGGCACCATATAAACTCATTAACCGGCCATGATTCAGAGACTCATAAATAAATCTTGAAAGAGATCAACAAGATGCAGAGTTACTTCCACATCCCAAAGTCATTATCCAAATTTAGAATTCTTGAAGCACATGGCCATATTTATAGCTGCACATCTCATACTCTATACCACTGATATATCAGGAGTAGCACATCATATTGGGTGGTATGTAAAGAAGAAGGCAAGCAGTCTCGATTAAGAAAATATTAACACAAAAGGCTTAACCTGTAACAACATGCTGTATGTAACAACATGTTAGTAATCTCATACACAAAAGCCAAGTTGCTAAGGGTAAGATACAACAATCTTCACACACTTCTAAGGAAATCTTTTTTGGATAATTTTTAGTGAATTATTCATAACAAGCAATACAAAATAAATTATTTAGGATCTGCTATTGGGGCAGGCTTGGGTGTTGGTTGGAAAAATTGGGAATAATGGTGGTAGGAAGGTGTAATGGTGATGAGAGTAGTGTTGTAATATTGAATATGATAAATCATCATGGACAACTTTATAAAAATAAAATTAAATTAAAAATAATAATTAAAAAGAAGAATAGCCTCACAATTGTGAAAACTAGCAAATTCAAAATCTGGATGGTAGATAGTTTTTTGAGATTTATCCATATTGTTTCCCAACAATATGGAAATGGTTGAAAGAGTTGACATTAACACCAAGCATTCCTCCACATCCCAACCGTCACTGGTTGTTTATGTTCTTTGTGATGTGGTTCAGCCTCACTGGTGTGAGGTGATGATTATGCCTTTCCTAAATGATGAATGATATAGAGCATTTTACCTATTGGGAATCAGTATGTCTTCTTTGAGGAGATTTTTGTCTATCTATTCTCCTCATTTTTTGATTGGCCTTTTTTTTTATGCTGAGTTTTCACCTAATGTCTTGGCTATTAATCCTTTGCCAGACAAGTAGTAAGAAAATATTTTCTCTCAGCACGTGAGGTGTTTTTTTTTTTTTTTTTTTTTTGCTGTTTTCATTGTTTTGATGTAGAAGCATCTTAATCTGCTGTGGTTTCATTTGTTTATCTTTGCTTTGTTTGCTTAGCCAATGGCATTGAGTTCTTGAAGATGCCTCTAGACTGAATGTCATGAAGGATTCTGCCTATGTTTTCCTTAATGTTATCTATGAATTCAGGTTTGATATTGAGGACTGTAATTCTTTTTTTTTTTTTTTTTTTTTTTTTTTTTTGCTTTCTTGGGTCACACCTGGCAATGCACAGGGGTTACTCTTGGCTCTGCACTCAGGAATTATTCCTTCCGGTGCTCGGGGGACCATACGGGATGCTGGGAATTGAACCTGGGTCGGCCGCGTGTAAGGCAAATGCCCTATCTGCTGTGCTATCACTCCAGCCCCTAATCCATTTTTCTTTTTTTTTTTTTTTTTTTTGCTTTCTGGGTCACACCCAACAATGCACAGGGGTCACTCCTGGCTCATGCACTCAGGAATCACCCCAGGCGGTGCTCAGGGGACCATATGGGATGCTGGGATTTGAACCTGGGTCGGCCGAGTGCAAGGCAAACACCCTACCCGCTGTGCTATCACTCCAGCCTCCCCCCCAATCCATTTTTCAATATACTTTTGTGTATGGTGTAACATAGAGATTTAAGTTTATTTTTTTTACACCTGACTGATATTTTCTCATCACCATTTGATGAGGTTTTACTTACTGTGTTTAACACTTTGCTCATTAGTTGAAAACTAACTGTATATGGTCCCTAAAGCACCACCAACAGTGATCCTTGAACACAGAGCTAGGAGTAACCTCTGGGTACTGCTGGGTGTGTCCAGGATCAAAACAAGGTTGGCCACAAGCAAACACTTTCAGTGAAAGTGCATTCCCTCCTGAACTGTTGCTTGAGTCCAAAATGAAGGTATCTTAATTAATTCTCTCACATGGGAGAACAGTAGGATGGCAAAAGTCTGGAAGTCAGGGGTTAATTTTTCAAGAGCAGAATACATGTCACCCGCATCAGCCACAATCAAGATTCAATGATTGCTGTTGAATTGCATGGGTCAGCTAAGGCGTTTGACTGTAGCTGATCGGTATAGTTTGACTAAACTACAGGAGAATGAATCCTTTTAGTATTGAGTCTCAATACTGATAACATAATAGTAATTCAGTTAAATTTAATTTTGTTTTGCTTTGGGAACACACGCTGCAATTCCCAGGGCTAATTCTAATCTGTGCCTAGGTATCGCTTTTAGAAGTGATCAGGGGACCAAATACAGTGCCAGGGATCAATCTAGGTCAGCTGCATGTAAGAGAGGCACCTTAACTCTTGTCCTAGTTCCCCCTTTTTGATGACAGACATTTTAAAAAGAAAATAACATTAAGAAACCTGGCCTCCCATTTGTACTGAAGTCCAAAGATATAAGAAAACCCTATTCTTCTCATAGGAACGTACCCCATGTGGACTTTCCTTCTTTAGGCAAGTTTCCATTGTCCTCCTGGCTGGCCACAGAGGCATCATCAGCCAGAAAAAAACAAGCAGAGAAATTCTTACTGTTTTCCAATTTTTTTCCATTACTGCTGGGAAAATAGCATGCTATGCAGCTCCATGAGTAGATTTGAGTTTACCATCTTCAATCTTTTTGTCTGTTTTTTCAGGGGCCACACTTGACAGTACTCAGGGCTTATGCTTAGCACTAGGCTCAGGAATCACTCCTAACAGTGCTCAGGGGGATCATATGAGGTGACATGGATCAAATCCAGGTCAGTCATGTGTAAGATAAGCAACCTATCTACCACACTATCTCTCCAGCCTACCATATTCAATCTTATTAGTGTCTCTAAACAAGATATTGTCAACTCATTTCAGAATTGGTGTCCACAAGGCAAGTAGCCCTTTGATTGTCAAAGGTTTTTTATAATACTCTAAGTACTAGTAGAATCCAATATTTCATCATACAGTTCCCAAGCCAATTCTAGAAGATGAAGATTCTCCCCACTCCTGTATCTCTCTACGTTCTTTGGGCAACATGATCCCATAAAAGCCACTTATATTTCCATATGCATGTGGATCTTTTCAGGGTACTACTCTCTGAATTAAAGTTTTTCTCTGACATCCTAAATGTTGTATCTTTCTCAGATTTTAAGATCATTGTTGATCCTTCGGTCTAAAACCAGTTCAAAGGAAATTAAAAGCTGGACTTAAAATTAAGCCCAGAAAAATCTAGGCTTGGACTATTGAAGATGTAAGGAGTGATCTAGTTTCCTTTTAATTTGTCCTTTCCTGAAAAGCTGATCAAGAAAAACACATAGGCAGAACTTTTAGGGTAATTTTTTAATAGTTTTTGGGGAAACACCAAATGGTGCATGTCTTATTCCTGGTTCTATACTCTGGAATCACTTCTGGTGGGACTTGGGGGACAATATACAGTGTCAGGGATTGAACCCAGATTGGCCACATGTAAGGCAAGTGCTTTAAGCAGTGTCCTATCTCTTAAATAGTTGTAGGAGAAATTCCTTAATAGTCCCTTAATAATTCTAGACAAAATTCTTAAACAGAACATGCGTCAGAAGGCCAGGTCACATTGAAATTTATCAACCATTCTGGTGCCCACTAGTCTGCAACATGTCCTGTCTAAAAATAGACTTCATGTTCTTTTCCTTTAGAGGTTGCTTCTGATCACAGTGCTAGCAAGATGACTTGCTAAGACGTGAGCTCACTGTCTTTCATTCTGTCTACCTGTCATTTAGTAAAGTTCTTTCTCTAACCATCGCCTTGTCGCTCAATTGATTGACCCTATCAAGCAGAATAGAACCAGACCTTCAAGGATGGTTTCAATTAATGTCAGATTCATTCATACATGTCAGATACCACGGTAGCAACACACCTCCCATGGAAATTCTTTAGAACAAAGTCCCAACAATTATGACTGAGAGGTGCTCACAGATTTTTATCACAAACCCCAGATACATCCACTTGGATAATTGCATTGAGATTGTGTTCCTACGAGCCATTGAACCTTTTCCCATAATATAGTGTGGATTCGGGCAACTTACTGATTCTCATTTATTTTGCCCAGTCTTCATTGCTTGGAGGACAAATTTATAAACCTTGTGTGTTATGATTTTAGGTAAGAGAAATATTGTTCAGTCAGACAAAATGTCTATTTCCCAAAACAATCAAAACCCAACCACTTCACATAGTTTATTCAAACATGCCATTTCACCTACGTGCATTTACCTTAATCCCAACAACTTTTTATTATTAACTATAGCCTCTGTTAGGACTCAATCAAGAGGTATGCTAAATTGGATAGGTGTTAATCTAGGCAGAGCCTTACTTATAACTAATTGAAACATTTAGATTCCATACCTTTACATTTTTCTAATGTCAGTATTTGTATCCATGTCAGAGATGCTTCACACATGCATGGTAAATGTTCTACCATTAAGCTACATCCCTGCTGCTAATGCATTAGAAGTAGCCCATGGGAGACCAGGAATGGTTCAATGGTATATCACCTATCTTTCAGGTATGAGGCCTCGAGTTTAATTCTTGGCAGCCCCTTTATGCCATGTATGCTCCTAGAGGCATTGCCCTCTGAGATTCCAGAGGTCATACTGAGTGTTAAATCTTTGGTGTACCACAACAAAATATTTGTGATTATCACAACTAAAGTGTGTGATCTTGCAGCTAGCACCATAACCAAGTGCACAAGTCCTGGCAAGCACTGCAATGAAAAGTGTGAGCACTTGGGTCTGAGAGATAGTACAGCAGGTAAGGTGACCTGAGTTCACTTACTGGCATCCCATATGATCCCTTGAGCAAAGCCAGGAGTAATTCCTGAGTACAGATCCAGGAATAAGACCTGAGCATTGCCAGAAGCGGCCCCCCAAACAGAACAAATAAATAAAAGTTGTGAGCTCTTTAACTCAGAATGTATGGTCCATGCTTGTTGCAACAACAAAGAAAAAGGAAGAAGAAAATTCAAATAAAAAAAGAAGTGGCTTGGGGCTGGAGCGATAGCACAGCTAGCACAGCGGGTAGGGCGTTTGCCTTGCATCAGCCGACCCGAGTTCGATTCCCAGCATCCCAGGAGTGATTCCTGAGTGCAGAGCCAGGAGTGAGCCCTGAATCGCCAGGTGTGACCCAAAAAGAAAAAAAAAAAGAAGTGGCTCATAGACTAATAACCTCAATTAAATGAGGGAACTGCCATAGAGGTTTGATGGAACCCTTATCAAAAGGGGCAGGAGAGAAAACTCAGTGGTGAAGCAAAGGCCTTCTATGCTTGAGTCCTTGACTTATCCCTAGTCCCATCCCTAGTGCATGCACATGTTCATACACATGCATTCCAATGACATTCTTCAAGAAAATAGAGCAATAAAAACAAAATTCTAAAATAGGGGGCTTCTATGACCCCATGCCACCCCAGGAAAGGAAAGTTTTTTCTCTTTCGGGTCCACGTGGTGACCACCAGTCCACCGGCAGCCAAGTAAGCGAGAGAACCCAACTGGTTACTGATTTATTACTGTTTATTCAATCTTTAAACTTCTCCCACACTTCTAGCTCTGGCCTCTGTGGATCTACTTCGCTGCCTTCTCTAGTCTCTCCTTCCCCATGTGTCTCTCTCGGAACCCCTTTTTGCTCATGGTGCAATACATTGACAGTTACCAAAGGCACCAAAAGATCTTACAGGAAGAACATTGAGGCAACATTATTCTCTTGTATCTGCAGGCCAGTAATCTAGGCCTCCGGAAAGAAGATATAAAACCAAAACCTAAGCCTTCCTTGGGCTGAAAAGCACTCAGATTTACATACCAAAGACTGGGCTGGGCTGCCACATGAAATCTACATTGTCAATTACAAACTAGGCAGCACCTGAAATCTACATCCCAAAGACTAGGCTGGGCCAGAGCCTGGAATCTACAATGTAACAATTCAAGCTTAAAAGGTTCAATAACAATAGCAGAACACCTATTCTCTAGGACAGATACTCTTTCAGCAGGACCCATCAATGATGAAATCCCATGGTTGTGTTTCTCCTCTCCTTGTCCAACAAACATATAAGCATTCATAATATTAATCGTTTTGTATGGGCATAGCAAGAGATGCATTAAACTTTTAGAATTGCTCTCCTGAGGTCATCTCAATCTCAAACTATAGTGCTCAGGCCAGATTAGTCTTTCCTATCCCTAGCAGGGTCCTAGTCTCGTCATTACTTTATGATCATGACAGCACTTGTCCATGATCAGACTCTTAACTTATAGTTAAGAATGAGGCACTTTGGCCAGGCCCATCTCGATGCCAGGGTAGCACATAACTTACCGCTTGCCCTGGGTCCGTCTTGTCCCCCGTTGGGACCCTGCCTTTTAGAGGGCTAGGAACTGAGGGCAACCAAGGCTACAGTCAAGAAAGCAGATGCCCGGGAATTAATAATATTCAAAGCCAATTAAATCCCAATTGCAAAGGCATATTAATAAATGTTTTTCTTTGTCTATACAAAAAGGACTTGCTCTGAATAAGCTATGCAAAGGACTGAAAGAGAAGAGAAAGACATTATTTACAAGTCAACAGAACACTAAGAAAGAAGCTACAAATAAACACAGAGGAATAGGAGCACTGTGATGGGAGTAACCCAATAAACCTAAACTACCTGAAGCTATGTAATCCTACAGCCCCCTATCCTGTTTTCTGCTTTTTCAAACTTCAACTCTCAGATCATAATTCAATAATCTTATAATAAGGGTAGTTAGTGCAGACTGGATGACATTATTTTTTTTATGGAACACCAAATGTACAGAAAAGTGTTTTCCAAGGAGCTTAAAGTCTGCTTGAGGGAACTGGAGCAATAGCACAGCGGGTAGGGCGTTTGCCTTGCACACGACCGACCTGGGTTCGATTCCCAGCATCCCATATGGTCCTCTGAGCACTGCCAGGAGTAATTCCTGAGTGCATGAACTAGGAGTAATCCCTGTGCATCGCTGAGTGTGACCCCAAAAGCAAAAAAAAAAAAAAAAGAAAAAGAAAAAAGGTCTGCTTGATTTTTTTTTGTGTGTGTGTGTGTGTGTGTGTGGTGCTTATTTGTTTGTAAGTTTTTTAAATAGCTTGATCAGTGCAGATGGGAAAATTTTAAGAACCGTTAGAAGTTGCCTTTAACACTTCAGCTCCACTATGTGATTAGCAGTTCCAGAAAGCCTGGGTGGGAAGCGCAGGAAAAAGAGTAGAAGATTGGACACCTGGGGCCAGAGAGACAGTAGAGCAGGTAGGCCACTTGCCTTGCCTGCTGCTAACCTGGGTTCCAGCCCAGGTACCACATATGAGTCCCTTAGCAACACTAGGACTGACCCCTGACCCCAGAGTCAGGAATAAGCACTGAACCATGCTGGGTGTGGTCTAAAAACAAAAACAGCCAAGGGATCAGACACCTAAAAATTACAAACCAGAAGAAACAGCTTGGGAGATAGCTCAGAGAGCTGGAATCCCATATTTGCATTCAGCAGCCCCCATTCATTTCCCCCAGCACTACCAGAGGTGCTGCTTCCCACCTACCCACCATGCCATCCCCCACCCCAAAAACAAAAAGCCCAGTAGAGAATCAAAGAAATATCTCAATGGGCTGAGTTATATGCAGGAGGCCTGGATTTGGTCACAGATGCTGCGTGGTACCCCAGTACCCCTGGAAGTGACTTTCAAGCTCTGATTGGAGGACAGACCCTGAGTACCACCAAGTGTGCCCTCCCTGCGAAGGAAACAAAAACACCAGAAGTGAAAGGACACAAGAAGGAATTAGCATCCATTAAGTCACCCAAAGAGACACCAGTCCCCACATCCTGTACAGGAGAAATTTGTGGGTCCGAATGAACCCAGAGGGTGAACCTGTGACAACCCAGTGGCTAAGGACTATGTGGAGCGGGGTGGTGGCTCCTTTCCTGGATTCCCTTTGGCCTGCTGTCATCCCCCTCCTGAGGTCCTCTTATAAAACATCTTAGTATATTCAGTGCACACGTTGCTCCCTCTTTCAATTCTTCACCAGAGATATTCTCTAGCTTCTTTTTGCTCCCTCTCCTCTCTGCTTTGGTCCTTGGAGCATATCTGCCTGTGCTTGGGATTACAACCAGCCCTACACTTTGAGGTTGCTCACAAAGCTGTACTTGGAGGGCCGTGGGGTCCCCAGGATACACCCGGGGAGACCTCTACTTTATTTGTGTGGATGGATAATTTATTTTTAAGTGTAGGCTGTGATTGCAGTCCTATTGTTTATTACATTTTCAGGAATATTTCAGTGTTGCTACCTGAGCCTACATGAGAGTATCAGCATTTTTCCTCCACTGTCTCTCATCCTCCCACATACCCACTTAGCAAATTCAGTTCTATAGTAGACCCAGGGCCTATTATCACTGGTTATTTTTAATTCCTTTGTTATATTTATACTGCACACACACGAAAGAAATCATTTGGTACTTTGCCTCTTCTGTTTAAATTAATTGCCTCAGTACAATACCCCCCCAAAATTTGCAACTTGAAGTGAACTCCAAGATTTCTTTTTCTTATAAATGAGTAGTGTTCCATTGTGTGTGTGTGTATATAACATAGTTGTTGACCCCTCCCCCCAATTTGGGGCTTTGTTTTGTTTTTTTTTTGAGGGGGGGTCACACCAACATTGCTCAGGGTTTACTCCTGGCTCTGCACTTGGGAATTAATCCTGGCAGGACCTGGGATTGAACTCAGGGTCAAGCTCGGGTAGGCTGCATGCAAGGCCCCTGTCCTACCTACTATACTATCTCTCCATCCCCCTCATCTTTTCATTGAGGCCCCCTGAGTTACAATATTGTTAGTGATAGTTTCTTCCATCCCACCACCTGAGTGTCAGTTTCCTTCCAGCAATGACCCTCCCACTCACCTCCTTTAGCCAGACTGTCTTTCTCCTTAGTGATCTCAGTTCTGTAAACCCATCCTCGGGCTCTGTGGCCTTTTATTTGCTATTGCCTTACTAAGATTAGTTTTTATCCCAAGTATGAGAGTGATCATTCTGTATTTATTCTTTCTCCTTCTGACTTCTCTGAGCATAAAGCCCTCTAGCTCTATCCATTTAGTGGTAAGTTGCATGATTTCATCTTTTCTTATAGCTCAGTTCATACATACAACAGCTGTTTTATTCACTTATCTGATATGTGGGCACTTGGATAGTTTGCAGATCATGTCTTCTGTAAACAGCACTGCAATAAACATAGGAATACAGGTGCCTTTTGAACTTAGTGTTTTAATATTTGGGGGATAGAAGTCGAGGAGTGGAGCCACTGGGTCATATGGAAGATGCACTCTTTTTTTTTTTTTTTTTTTTTTTTTTTGCTTTTTGGGTCACACCCGGCGATGCACAGGGGTTACTCCTGGCTCTGCACTCAGGAATCACCCCTGGCGGTGCTCAGGGGACCATATGGGATGCTGGGATTTGAACCTGGGTCGGACGCGTGCAAGGCAAATGCCCTACCCGCTGTGCTATTGCTCCAGCCCCGGAAGATGCACTCTTAATTTTTTTTTTTCTTTTTGGGTCACATGCGGCAATACTCAGGACTTACTCCTGGCTCTCCACTCAGGAATCACTCCTGGTGGTGCTCAAGGGACCATATGGGATGCTGGGAATCAAACCTAGGTCAGCCGAGTGCAAGGCAAATACCCTAGCCGCTGTGCTATCACTTCAGCCCCAGATGCATTCTTAAGTTTTAAAGAAATCTCCATGCAGTTTTCTCTAGAGGTTGAATCAGAGGAATTCCCGCCACTAGTAGATGAAAGTTCCTCTTTCCTCACTTCCCCGACAGCATTGGTTGTTTTAATCTTTCTTGGTATGTGCCAAACTAAACAGTTTTTCCAGGACCAGTCTGTTGAAGTAACTTCTTTGCTCCCTCAAAGTACCTGTTCTTCCGTCAAAGATTAGTTGCCCATGTATCTGAGGGTTTGTCTCTAGTCTTTCAATTCTATTCCATCTAGTCTATTTCTTTTAATAGTGATATAATTTTGAATGTAAAAGTTTCTCACTTTCTTCATTTAGTAATTCCTAGGTAGTTGATCATTTTGCACACATTTGTAAATGAGTTTTTTTAAGTTACTTTTTTTTCTTCTAATGTTTGTGTTTAGGATTATAACACACAGATTTGTATGTGTTGATTTGTAGTGTCCTATTTTATTGCTTTCATTTGTTCCTAAAATTATTTGTGTGGAATCTTTAAAGTTTTTTATGTGTTTATTATGTCCTCTGCCAATAGTTATAGTTTAACTTCTCTCATTTGAATTTTTTTTTTTTTTTTTTTGCTTTTTGGGTCACACCCAGAGATGCTCAGGGGTTACTCCTGGCTTTGCACTCAGGAATTACTCCTGGCAGTGCTTGGGGGACCATATGGGATGCGGGTCGGCCGCGTGCAAGGCAAACGCCCTACCCGCTGTGCTATCGCTCCGGCCCCTCTCTCATTTGAATTTCTTAAATTCTTTTTCTTGTCTAATTGCTGTGACTAGGAATTCTCTAACACTACACTGAGTAGTAGTGGTAAAAGTGGATACCCTTGCCTTATGGATAACCTTGCCTAATGATGGAGAGAAGGCTTTCAGGTTTGTTTTTTGTATTTTTTAATCACTGAATATAAAGTTAGCTGTGCGTTTGTCATACATGATCTTAACTGTATTGAGACTATCACTATCACTATCACTGTCACTGTCATCTCGTTGCTCATTGATTTGTTCGAGCGGGCACCAGTAACGTCTCTCATTGAGAGACTTATAGTTACTGTTTTTGGCATATATAATACGCCACGGATAGCTTGCCAGGCTCACTGAGAGAGGCGGAGGAATCGAACACGTGTCGGCCATGTGAAAGTCGAATGCCCTACCACTGTTATTGCCATTTTGGTGATAGTTTTCATCATAAATAAAATGTTTCATTTTCACGATGGATACAATCACGCAGTTTTGTTTTGTTTTGTTTTTTGGGCTATACTCAGAGGTGCTTGGGGCTCTGTGCTCAGGGATCACTCCTGACGGTGTTCTGGGGACTCTGACTGTTGTCAGGGATCTAACCCTGTCAGACACGTGCAAGGCAAATTCCCTATTCACTGTACTATTGCTCTGACCAGATCATATCATTCTTATCTTTCCTTTAGTCATGTAGTATATCACATTAAATAATTTGCATATATTGAAAGATTCTTGTTTTGTTTTGTTTTTGTGCCACACCAACAGTGCTTGGAAGCTAGCACTAGCTCCATGCTTTGGGGTCACTCCTGGCAATGCTCGAGTCCATATAGTGCTGGGGATCAAACCCAACCCTCTGGTATGCAGGGCATACACTCTGACAACCCTCCAGAGTCATTTTCCACACTGCCTCAATATTCTTGTGTTCCTGAAACAAATCCTACAGGACTGTGGTATATTGTATAGTAGAATTTAGTTTGCTATTAGTTTGTGGCAGAATTTTACATCTATATTCATCAGGGATATTGGGGTGTAATTTGCTTCTTAAAGTTTCAGTCTGCTTTTGGTATTAGATGAAATAATAGGTCTTCATCGAGGATTAAGTAGAACTCATTAGTCAGCCAACTTAGGCTTTAATTTTTTGTAGGAGGTGACTTTTTAATGTAGTTTCCATTTCCTAATATATAATAAGTGTACTCAAGTTTTTCAGTTTATCCTGATTACATTTCAGGAAGTTGTGTATATCAAAAGTTAATCTATTTCCTCTTATTTCTCCAGCTCAATGACATAAAGTTGCCCATAGCACTAATGGTCTTTAATGTTTGTGGTGTCTGTTCAACTTCTCACCTTCCATTTCTTATTTACTAGAATTTTCTTTTTTTCCTCTATATATTTGTCAATTTTGTTTATTCTTTTTAAAAAAACAACTCTTGGTTTTATTGATCTTTTGTATCCTTTTTTATTTTAATTAATCATCATGAGATACATTTGCAGAATTACAGACTTTCATGATCGCATTTTAGTCAATGTTCAAGTACCCATCCCTCCACCAGTGCCCATTCTCTCTCCACCCCCAATGTTCCCAGTATTTCCCCCCCCCCCTCACCCCTTCCCACCTCCTGCCACTGAAGCAGGCACAATCCCTCTTACTCTCTCTGTCCTTTTGGGTGTTATGGTTTGTAATACAGGTAACAAGCAGCCATCATGTTTGGTCCATAATCTACTTTTTTTTTTTTTTTTGCCTTTTGGGTCATACCCGGCGATGCACAGGGGTTACTCCTGGCTCTGCACTCAGGAATTACCCCTGGCGGTGCTCAGGGGACCATATGGGATACTGGGAATCGAACCCGGGTCGGCGGCGTGCAAGGCAAATGCCCTACCCGCTGTGCTATTGCTCCAGTCCCCCATAATCTACTTTTAACATCATCTACTATCCCGAGCGATCCCTCCAACCATCATTTATTTATTGCCCCTCTCTCCATCCCAGCTACTTTTTCCCCAATGCATGAGATCAGCTATCAAGCTGTGGGGCAATCCTCCTGACCCTTATTTCAACTATCCTTAGGTGTTAGTCTTCTATTATGTTATATTCCACAAATGAGTGTAGTCCTTTTATGATTGTCCCTCTCCTTTTGACTCATTTCACTTAGCATGATACTCTCCATGTTGATCCACTTATATGCGAATTTCATGACTTCACTTTTTCTAAGAGCTGCACAGCATTCCATTGTGTAAATATTGTATCCTTTTCTTAAAGACTGTATCATATCTTTCTGCTCTACTTTTCTTTTGTTACTACTTTTCTATTGCTGTTACATTATAACATGTGTTGCTCTAGTTTCTTGATTACTCATTACTATTATTTATTTATATCATTTTTAAATTTATTTCATTTATTATTCCTTCTAGGTTATTTGAGCTTCCCTTATTTCTTGTATAAGCTTGATATAATATGAAATATAAATTCCCTTCTTAGTACTGCTTTTGCTGAGTCCCATTGGTTCTGATAATTTGTCTATGTTCTCATTTATTTCCAGAAATATTTTAAAAGATTTCCTTTACTTTTGTTCAATTGCATGTTTTTTAGGCTCCAAGTATTTGAGTTTTCCTAAATTTCATTTCATGATTAATTCCTAATTTCATAGAATTGTGATCATTGTGATCAACAAAGAATATGATTTATATTATCAAAACTTTATATGCACTTGATTTTTATCACAGCATACGGCCTACCCCAGAGAAAGTTCCACCTGCGTTAGAGCATATTTGTGCTCTTTGTGTGTGTGTATAGAAGATGTGTGTGTGTAGATGATTACACCCAGAAGTACTCAGATACTTTCAGATCAGTGCCCAGACTTTGTTCTTGGGGGTGTTCAGGGAACCTTATAGTGCCAGGGATCAAACTTTGGCTTTCTACTTGCAAAGCATGTGCACTACTTCACTGAGCTCTCATTCCAGCTTTTGATTAGACTTTCAGGTTGTCATATGTCTATTAATCCTAGTATTTCCAATTTCTCATTAGGGCTGTTTGTTCCTTATAGAACCTTTGTCTGGTTAATTTATTCAATGGTGAGAATGAAATGTCAAATTTTCTTCATAATACTGGGTTGCTCTATATATCCACCAGATTTATTAGTAATGGAGCAATGGATCAGTAGATGGAATAAACCCTGAGAACCACCAGTTGGCTCAAAAATAAAAACAAAGAAGTTTGCTGTTCTTCATTTGTTATATATATAGTGAAATGTTAGGTCCTCTGATGTATTAAAATGTCTATCCCTACATTTTACCACCTTTCTTAGTTTTAGTTTAACTCTACTTTGTGTAAAACAAGTTTGATAGTCCCTGATCTGATTTTTTTTCCAAGCCTACTAGTTGTCAGTATGATCCTTTTCCTATATGATTTTTGATATTAGGATAACATTGGTCTCACAGAAACTCTTAGGAAAAATTGGTTATATTTTTTGAAAGAACTTGCAAGATATTTAATAAGCTCTCTTTGAAGGTTTGGTAGTACTCACTAGTAAGCCTATCTGTACCTGAGACATTTTTATTATTTCAATTTTCTTACACATGTGGGTTTGTTTGGGTTTTCTATTTCCTGCAGATTCAGCCTTGGGAGGTTGCATGACTCTAAAAGTTTCATCCATCTTTCCTAAACTCTTTAGCTTAATGGAATAAATGTGTTTATATAATTATTTATCTTTTTCCAAGAGGGTGGTGTTTGGGCCACAGCTGGCAGTGTTCAGGGGTCACTCCGGGCAGTGCTCAAGGGACCATCTGCAATGTTGGAGATTGAACCAGGGTCTGCTACAAGTAGAGCAAGTATCTTAACCTCTAATACAGTCTCAATATTTTTGCGTGTGTTCTGAGGTATCTTTATAACTTCTTTTCATTTTTCATTCAATTTAGCTTTCTTCGTTTTTTCTTCGTCTAGCTAATCCTGTTTATTCCTTAAAAAATTAGTTTTATTGATCTTTTGCATTATTTTCTTGATTTCTACATCATTTATTTATGTGCTTTTATTATTGCCTTCCTTCTACTTACTTCATTGTTTTTGCTTTTGGGTGTTTTTTTTTTTTTGGTGGCTCTTTTTCTAGGTTTTCAAGCTTAATGTTGGGTTATTAGTTTGAGCTTCTTTATTTTTTGTTCAATGTTGTGAGTCTGTTTGGGCTATAAGCTTGACTCTACTACTGCTTTTGCTGTGTCCATAGGTTTGAGAGCTTATATCTTCATTCTCATTCATGTCCAAGAATCTTTATATTTGTCCTTTGATTTTTTTCATTTGATTCAATGGTTGTTTGGTAGAATGTTGTTCAGTCTCCAAATGTTTGGGCTTTCTCCAGACTTCTTTTTTTTTTTAATTTAATAGTTTATTTTTAATTAGTGAGTCAACGTGAGGGTACAGTTACAGATTTATACATTTTTGTGCTCATGTTTCTCCCTTACAAAGTTTGATAACCCATCCCTTCACCAGTGCCCATTCTCCACCACCAGTAAACCCAACATCCCTCCCCCCCCTCCCCAGTCCTGTCTCCCCCCACCCCACACTGCCACTATGGCAGGGTATTCCCTTTTGTTCACTCTTTCTGATTAGGTGTTGTGGTTTGCAATAAAGGTGTTGAGTGGCCATTGTGTTCAGTCTCTAGTCTATATTGGGCCCGCATCATCTTTCCCCCACATGACCTCCAATCACATTTTACTTGGTGTTCCCTTCTCTGAGTTTCCCAGAATGAGAGACCAGCCTCCAAGCCATGGAGACAACCTCCTGGTACTTATTTCTACTATTCTTGGGTGTTAGTCTTATAGTCTCCAGACTTCTTTTTATGCTCATTTGTCTGCTTTCATCATATTGTTGTTTGAAAAGACTTGACATCATTTCTGATTTTGTGCGTTTTATTGGCATCGTTTAGTGTCCAAGCATGAGGTCTGTCCTAGATAATGCTGTATGTGCACCGGAGAAAAATATGTAGGCAACTTTTGAAAGTGTCTTTATATATGTCTATTAGGCCCAGCTCTTCCAATCCTGATTTAGAGCTACTTTTTCCTTATTGATTTTCTGTGCTGATGATCTGTCTAATGATGAGAGTGGATTGTTAAAGTCTCCTCTACC
Source organism: Sorex araneus (assembly GCF_027595985.1). NCBI lineage: Eukaryota > Metazoa > Chordata > Mammalia > Eulipotyphla > Soricidae > Sorex > Sorex araneus. The sequence continues at coordinate 297,371,123 of NC_073303.1, read as the reverse complement.
ATTGTATATGTTGATGGATCTCCTCGACTATTATTGCTGTTGATGTAACTCCTCAGTTATATTAGTAGTTACTTTGCTGTTCCTTCATTTGCTGTCATTGTTTAGAACAACTAAATCCTCTTTATGTATTGATCCCTTCATCAATATATAAATTCCATGAATATGCATAATAAAATGAGTTATCCATATTGCTTATTACATTACATTTTTATTTTGAACTGCTTGGGGGAGGTGGCATGAGTCACACACAGCAGTGCTCAGAGAATATTCCTTGCTGTGCTCAGATGTGACCCTTGCAGATGCTTCGGAAACCATATGAGGTACTGTGGGAAAATGGGGTCAGTTACACACAAGGCAAGTACCTTACCTCCTGTACTATATATCAGACCTTGAGCTTTTTCTTTTTTTTTGGGGGGGGAGGCAGGGAGTTGGAGACAAATCTGATGGTGCTCAGGGCTAACTCCTGTTCCTGTGATCAGGGCTCACTCCTGGTAGGGCTCCAGGGGCCATATGTGGTGCTAAGGATTGACCCCTGGAAGGTTCAAGGTTTTCAGTTCTTCCATTTTGCTGCCAATGCCTCCTATTGCATTAAAAAAAAAAAGAGGTTATTCTCTTTAGCTCATTCATATCATGATCACGATCACGAAATTCCGTTAATCACCGATTTGTCGGGCGGGCTCAGTAGCATCTCATTTCGTCCTTTCCCTGAGATCTTAGAAGTCCATCTGGACTCAGCCCTCCTAAGGATGTTGCACTGGGGCTCTTCAGGGTCAGGGGAATGAGATCCAGCTTGTTACTGGATTTTGCATATGAATACACCATGGGAAGCTTGCAAGGCTGTCCCATGTGGGCAGGAAACTCTCATCAGCTTGCCAGTTTCTCCCAGAGGGAGAAGTAGGCTACAAGACACCGCTTCTGGGAGCTGGCTTTTAAGTCTCATGCATGAAGGTATGGGCAGAGAAACCCAGGTGTGTGTAATCCCATCAACGGCCAACATCCAGAGAGAGACTTAAAAGCAAGCTCTTAGAAGAGTGATTCAGAGAGTCTCTTGCCCGCATGCCTGGCTGTCTTCCCCGTGTGGAGAAGGGCCTCTAGCATGGTTGTAGCTAGGTTCCGGTGGTCTTCGGCCACCGGGAGCTCTGCTCAGGGTGGGGAGGGAAGCTGGAGCCCATCCCTTCCGAGGGGCCCCGGAAAGACAGCCAGGCGTGTGGGCAAGAGACTCTCATTCATATATGTTGAATTTTTTCATATGTTCTTTCAAACTTTCTCCAAACTTGTTAATTGTCTTCCACAGATTTTTTTTTCTTTTCACCAAATGTCAATGCTTGGAAATCTTTTTCCAGGAAGTTTAGTAAATCATTTGGGAGCCCTTTCTGGCTTTTTGTAAGGGCAAATTTCTTCATTTTGGGGCCTGGGGCAATAACACAATGGATTGTGTGCTTGTCTTGCAGATGCCAACTTGGGTTTGATCCTTAGCACCACATAAGGTCCTCTAACTACTTGCAGGAGTGATTCTTTTGAGTGCAGAGCCAAGAGTAAGCCTTGAGAACAGCTGGGTGCCCCAAATTCCTTCATTATGTCTGGTGGTATGAGAAGGGTAGGGGACGGCAGGGGGCGAGAACCAAACACATGCTGATCTGAAGCCATGATGAGATACTCGCATTTACTATGTCAAATATGTGCCTGAAGGTTTGAGTTCTGAGGGTCGAGATGCCAGCTGGGGATTTTGTGGTCACATGTGACCTGTAGCAGCTACACTGCTATTGGGCCTTTGCCATTCCAAGATTTTAGCATTAGCTGTGTCACCAAGATAAGGCAGGCGAGTGTTACAGTACCTGTAGTCCCTAGCAGCGCTGTTATAAATTAGGATGATTGTGTTTGCCAGCCTCTAGTCATCTGTGTTACCAAGGTCAGGCTGGCCCGCGTTCCCATCCTAAGAGTGCTTCCACCCAAAGGTCAAAATAGCTGGCAGGCGTATGTGCTGCTGTCAGCTCTCCTTTGCTTCTACGGAAAGTCTGTTTTCAAGCCCCTCCTCTACTTGGTCAGGGGGGTTTGGAGTGGTGGGTGGGTGCTTGTTGTTTTCCCCACTACTCCCTGACTGCAAATGGATTACTTACTGCTTTGAAGGGCACGGAGCATGTCTGAAGGAGTCTGCTGAGACTTGTGAATAGCTTGTGACTTTATATATTGCCCACCTTTGTCATCTGGGTCACCTACGAGGGGCAGGACTGGTAAAATCTGCCACAATTCCCTGCCCAGCTGCATCTGATCTGTAGTCCCTTTGACTATGCAGTGCAGCAGCTGGTTCCAATTACTCAAGTTCTTGGGGGCCTCAGGCTTGAGTGGGGAACTGCATGTTACAGAAATGGAAAGTCGGCCCTAACCTTTGCCTAGGCTTTCCAGGTTGGTATCCTTCCTCGCAGAAAACAATTTCAGGAGGAGATGAACAGTGGAGTGAAATAGTTTTATTTAGAGAAATATGGAAACGGGGTGGAACGATAAAATAGCAAGTAGGGTGCTTGCTTTATTCCCAACTGACCTGGTTTGATCCCCACCACCCTAGTTGCTGATCCTAGTTCCATCCCTAGTACCACATATGTTCCCCCAAACACTACCAGGAGAGATCTCTGAGCGAGACTCAGGAATAAGTTCTCAGGACTGCTGGATTTTGGGCCAGGAGTAACCCTTGAGGATTGCCAGGTGTGTGTGGCCCAACAACACCAACAAAATAGGGAAACAAGATGAGTTTTTCAAGAAATAATAAAACTATTATATTATTTTTCCAAAAATAATAAAATTTGCCTTGCATGTGGCCAATCCGGGTTGATTTCCTGGCTTCCCATACAGTTCCCCGAGCACTGCCAGGAGTAACTTCTGAGTGCAGAGCCAGGAACAATCCCTGAGCACCACTGGGTGTGACCCAAAAAGTCAGAAACAAACAAAATTGAGAAATGTGGAGAAAAAGCAAGTATGAGAGAGACAGAAAAAGAGAGAGAAAACATGAACTAACACAAGAGAAATCCCAAGCTTCTCTAGATTAGGGAACTACAGAACACATAATAAATTGACACGCAGAAACTTGAAACCTTGATGGCCTTTTACATATTTTTATCATGGCCTTTTGTTTATCTTGAAGCTTCTCTTTTTCTGAGGGTGGGGTGGTCTATCCTTCTCTGAGTGAGACCTAAATTTCTGCAACTGGGTGGTGCCTCCATGCTTTGAGGGTTATTTCGGGGCTGATGACTTGACAACTTTTTAAACTCACATCTTAGTTTCATTATTTCTTGAAAAACTCATTACCAGTGTCTCATCCCTGTGTACCTGCCTGTCACAATGGGGTTTGTTACCAATTACTATTTTGGTCTTGTTGATTCTTTTTAATTTTATTTATTGATCTTTTTTTGGGGGGGTCATACCCAGCAGTGTTCAGAGATCACTAATGGCAGTCTTTGGGGAAACATATGTGGTGCCAGGGCTGGAATTAGATCAGCGGCATGCAAGGCAAGTTAAGTGCCTTAACCCCTGCACTACCTCTTTGGCACCTGTTGGTTCTTTTTAACACTGCAGATATAGGTCTGCTTTTATTGAGGAGTTCTCAAACTTTCTTGTCATGAAGCACCCTTAACTATTTTTTTAACTTATTATTCTGCCCAAATACGTAACAAATGATTCTACTTATTAAGTAATTATATATAAACAACTTAAGGAACATTGCTGTCCTTTTCTAGGTGTGTGGGTTGGGCCACACCCAGCAGTACTTAGGGCTTACTCCTGTCTCTGTGCTCATCGATCACTCTTGGCTGCCTTGGGGAACTTTATGTGGTGCTGGGGATGGAATAAAGGTCGGTTGTGAGCAAGGCATCGTAACCTCTGTACTATTTCTCCAGCCCAAGAAACATTAGTGTCCTATTTAATCAATATTTGAAAATGAATAAATGTAAAGTCGCTGCAAAATATTTTAATCTATTTGACTTTTGGTCCACACCCGGAGGTACTCTAGAGCCATTCCTGGTTCTGTGCTTATGAGTGACCTTTGTGGCAGTGAAGGGACCATATCTGGTACAAGGGATCAAATTGAGGTTCACTGCATGCAAGACACACATCTTAGCTTCTGCACTATTTCTCCTCCTTGCACCATCAATTTTTAAATGGTCCACTCACTACTTCATGCTTCTATTGGAATCTCATTGGACATTACCACCGTGGTTTCCTGCTCCACATTTTTACTTTATTTTACCTCAAGTGCTGAAAGTACATACTTGCAGATAGTAAAGCAAATGGAATGAAGCTTGAACTATCCCTGTGACTCTTGATGTAGCAGAATTTACAAGGGAGTTTTAAAAAAATTTACTTTTTATTTTTTGGCGGAGCTCGTTTTATTATTAAATTAAAGGTTATTTTAGGTTCTTTATAGTTTATGACCTTTCATCTCCCCCCCTTTGTTTTGATTTTTGGGCCACACCTGGGGGAATGCTTGGTTTTGCGCTCCGGATCACTTCTGGCGGGCTTGGGGGGGGGGGGGGCCCATATTGGATGCTTGCCATCAAACCCAGATTGGCTGCATGTAAGGCAAACTCCTAACCACTGTACTATCTCTCCGGCCCCTTACATGCACTTTTAAAGGTGTTATCCCCCAAAAGTTGGGCCAGTGTCATATCCTTGAGAAGGGAGAATCCCAGCCCCACAAAAAAGGTGGCGGAAGCACAGCGATAGTACAGCCCATGGAGTGTTTTCCTTGCAGGTGGCTCACCTGGGTTCGATTGTAGGCATCCCAGAGAGTTCTCTGGGTGCAAAGCCAAGACCAAATCCTGAGCACTGCTGGATGTGATCCCCCAACCAAAACCAACCAACCAACCAACCAACCAACCAAAACTCCCCCCGCTGCAACTTTTCAGTCAAGTTAGTTTTCCTAGCAAAGTGGTAGTACAACACACTGGAGTCCTGTTATCTCTGAAGACCGCACTCTGGGAAAAAGGTGAAGGATTGTTAAACGACATTCAAAGTACCTTCCTGGTAGTACTTAGTTCTGCAAGAAAGAGCAGGGAAAGGTGATTTTGCTGGGCCTCTCCACGCGGAACTTCCCCGTGCATCGCGAGGGAAACCCGGCCCGTGTCCCGCTTCCTCCGGCCTCCCGGACCTCCCTGACGATGGTCTCGGTCGCCCCAACTGTCCAGCAGGCCGGGGACAGTCAGACCTGGCCCTAAGCGCCCGCGGGACTCGGCCCGGCCTCCGCCGGGGAACAGGTGGGGGGCGCGGGCGCGCGGAGCCCTGGAATTTAGGAGGCGAGCACTGATTTTGGAAAAAAGCCCGGCGCCAGAGAACTCGGGGCCCCGCCGTCTACCTTCTCCACGCGCGCCCGGGGGCGGGGAGGGGGTCCCCGCGAGGTCGAGCTGCCCCGCCGCTCCGGGGTCGGGCCCCGTGGGAGCCGGCGGGGCGGGCAGGGCTGGCGCGGCGGGGGCCGCCCCGCGGCCGACACTGGGGGGCGGGGACTAGGGGCGGGTCCGGGGGGTCGGGCGATTGTGTCGGGAGGCGAGCGGGGCGCGGGCGGCGGAGGGCGGAGCCCGCGGCGAGCCGAGTAAGGAACCCGGGCGCCCCGGCGGGAGACTCGGGGGCTGCGCGGCGAGACCCCGGGGGTGCGGGGCGGGGGATCCCAGTCCCCGCCCCTGTTTTCCCCGCCCCTCCCCCGCCTCTTCGATGCCCCTCCCCCCTCCTCCCCTCTGGTTGGAAAGTTTCTAGAATCTCTTCCCAGCGGCCTTTGCGGTTCCAACATGGCGGAGCTGACGGTGGAGGTTCGCGGCTCCAACGGGGCTTTCTACAAGGTACCGACCCCCGGGCCGCGCCGGCGGGGCTCCTGGGACCCGGGGGCCCCGCGTGGGAGCGGGCGGGCGGCCCCGCCGCGGGAGGGCCGGGCCGGAGGGGCGCGGCCGGGCCCCGGGCCGAGCGCGCCGGCGTCCTGGCTGCGCCCCCCCTCCGGCCGCGGTTTAACGGTCTCGGGGGCCCGGGGCTCCGTTAGCTTTGGCCGCGGCACGTCGGACGCGGCCGGCGGCTCCCCCCGGAGGGGGCTTCCTCTTGGGCGCCGGGGGGCGGCGGGCGGGCGCGGCGGCCCCGCGGGGCGGCGGGGGAGCGCCCCGGGAGCAGGCCCGAGCGCCCGGCGCCGGTGTGTGTGGGGGGGTGGGCGGCCGTGGCGCTGGGGGGGAGGGTCGGGGGGCCGTCGACTGCCCCCCCGCCCTCCGCCCGGGGCCCCACGGCGCGACCCCTCCCCGCCCCCCGGCCGCGGGGGGTGGGGGCGCGCTTCGCGGAATCCCAGGAATTCACCTTTGTGTGGGGCTTTGGGGCTCATCAACTTTAGAGGTCTGGGAGGGGAGCGGCGGCGGGGATCGCGGGTTCGGGTCGGGGAAGGAGAACTCGGGGGAGAAGAACAACACCCCCCCCCCACCTCCCCTAAACAAAACAACAACAAAAACCAAAACCTTGAGAGGTGGCGGGTGGGTAAGATTTTTGCGGCCTGGGAAAGGGGGCGGCGCTTGGAGCCCCTGATCTTTTACGGAAGAGAGAGAGAAAAAGGGGGAGCCCGTACGAGGAGGGTTGAAAACATGAACGGGGTCCGAGAGACAGGTGGGGAGACGACTAGTTTGTTGGCAGCAAGTTGCCCAGTGTGGGAGGGGAGCGTGGGCTTCCCGCCCCCCACCCCGCTCCCCCTCCCGCCAACCTTCCCCACGAGTTGTTACGGTGTTTGCCTGGGAGGGGGGAGAGGCGCATTATTACGGGGGTCCCAGGACCCGAGGCAAGGGGAGAGGCCTCGGGGGAGTCGAGTGTTCCAGGGGAGGGGGCCCCCGCGGATGGGAACGAAACCCTTGCAGCCCGGGGTCGGCCGCCACTGCGCGCCTCCCTTCGCCCCGAAGTGTGTCACGATGTTACGGGATCAATACGGAGCGCCCAGCTGTTGTCTGTCACTCAGCCGCGCTGAGCCAGCATCTCAGATGTTGGAGAGTGCCCGGCTATTTTTGTGAAGGGCCTTTTCCTAAGACGGGAGGACGGTGGCGACGCGGGCGAGGATGGCCTTGGGTTTCATTCCAGCGTCCCCTGTTCGGTCCCCGGGGCGGGGGGGGAGGGAGGGGGAGTTTTATGTGTGAGCTGCTTGGCATTTGCAGCGTGGTCCTGAAACTCCCGTCCTGGGCAGGAAGCCGCGTGGATATGCAGGGACTGTCACATGACCCGAGGAGCTCGGGGGAATCCGGAGTCGAAGGATCTGGCCCAGCTCCCCCCGGTGTACGGTGTTTTTGCACCAGGTGGCCGGCATAGAAGGAGAAACAGCACGGTGGCAGCGGGCCTCTGAATGCCCGGGAAGTTACAGTAGGAGCCTACCTAGGTTTAAAGATTGATGGCGGAAGGGAAGGACCCAAGTGAAATTGAGTTATTTTATTGACTTCAGCTCCTTTTGCAGGCCTGGTGGGAAGCGAGAGCGTTGTGGCTTACATGCACAGGATTCTATCTTTGGCTGTCCCACGCCGTGGTTTACTTGCATCAGGGCCCCCTTCCTCCAGAAACATTTAAAATTCCCACGAGTGCGCTGTAATGAAGATATACATCCCCCTCCCCCCACCTTGCTAACATGTAGATACTGGCGGGAATGCCATTTCTTTTAGTCTACTGTGTGTTATCTTTATTGCCTTGCTTGAAAATCATCTTTCATGGCATTAAGATCACTTGGTAGCTTTTGCTTTAGCCTCTGGTTTCTCATTGTGGTTCAGTGCACGATAAGGAGTGAAAGAGACGTTCCTCTTTTTAGAACTCGGGAAGTATTGATTTCCTAGCCGAACTCAAATCTGTTAACTCATTTTATTTCAGCTTTTACCATGTTATGCATTTTTATCTAGCAAAACGAATGCCTTCCTCTAAGGAGGGCAGGGAAGGGCCTCAGCCACATTTGCCTACTAAAATAACTGCACTTGAACCTTTGGAATTTTAGGTCCGGCTGTAATGTGTTTGTGTATACATTTGTAGACATTATGGTTCACAGAAAGAAGCTCGAGCATGAAGTAGGAAGAGCCCAGGATTTGCCCTTGAACTCGGGACTTAGCAGTGGACCTCTGAATAAATCTTCCTGGTTCTGCTTTATGTAAGACAAGGGGCTGGAAGTCTTGGTGGTCTTCACTACATATGTCACACCCAAGAGGTTTGGGCCCCATCAGAGTGGTGCTGGGGAATCCACCCTGCGCCTCATTCAGCACTTGCAACTTGCACCAGTACTTTCAGCAATTGCTCTGCTCCAACTATCATATATATTTTTTAATATTTAAAACTGCCCACTTGGAAAAAACGTTTGGCTTTCTGCACTAACAGTTTATAACCAACACACTGAAAGAGGTCCACTATTCCCCGGATTTCCCTCATGCCTCTTCCTAGTCAGTCTCCCACGTCCCACAGTGTGTTTTCTTCCTGCAGGACTTACTCTCGAATGTCCTGTATGTAGAAGCGTAGCGTAAAGTGGGCAGGGTCACTTTTCATGTAGTGGAGCAGTAGCTTAATTTTAAGTATTTTTGATTTAGATCCATACCTGGTGGTGTGTGGTGCTCAGGGGCCACTCTTGGTGCTTGGGGAACCATCTGGGATACTGGAGATTAAATCCAAGTCCGCTGCATACGAAGCAAGTGTCTTACTCACAGTACTATTTCTCGAGCCCAATTTTAAGTAATTTTTTAAAGAATAAAGATACTTTATGATTTAGTGAAAACACTTGGGAAGAACTGGGTGGTGGGGTAAGAGTTGCCTTGAAATAACAGTTGCTGACTACTTTTTCCCTTTTACTGAATGACACAGGTGATTCTTATTTTCCTTATCTCCTTTACCTAGGCATGCATTTGACTACAGATGTTTCTCATAGAAGGATTTCAGTTTTGAACTTGTAGTTGGGTTATTTATCAAGTTACCCAATGTTCTGATCCCAATTAACATTTCTATTGAAAGCATGCTTTTTATTTTATAAAGTAATTGTAATCAGTAAAAAGCTGAAGATTTAACTTACAATTAGGATTTTAAAAAATGGTGATAATTTTCTAAATATGTTCTGCATTAAAAAACGAAATAGTGGTATTATTAAATGTTAAACATTTGATAAAGAAATAGAGTTCTATGTAAAATTTTGCTTTTATGAGCCTCTCTATCTTGTGTGTGATTTTTTTTTTTTTCTTTTTGGGTCACACCCAGCGATGCTCAGGGCTTACTCCTGGCTTTGCACTCAGGAATTACTCCTGGCGGTGCTTGGGGGACCATATGGGATGCCGGGGATCGAACCCGGGTCGGCCGCGTGCAAGGCAAATGCCCTACCCGCTGTGCTATCGCTCCGGCCCCTTGTGTGTGATTTTAATTTATACCAGTGTTCTCCTCTGCATCCCCCTTTGGCTTGGTTTTTAGGCCACATTGTGGAGGTGAAAGGTTACTTGTGGCTGAGTGCTCAGGAGACCATTGGTGCCTGGGATCAAATCTTGACCTTCTTTGTGCAAAGTATGCACTCAGTCTATTTATTACTTATTTTTATTTATTTAATTTTACTATTTTTAAAAATTTTTTAATTGAATCACTGTGAGATAAACCATTGTGAGATAAATCATGAACAAAGCTGTTCATGATTGGATTTCAGTCATACAGTGTTCCAACACCCATCCCTCCACCACTGTACATTTCCCAGCACCAGTGTCCCCAGGTCCCCTCCCATCACCCTCCCCATCCCCTGCCTGCCTCTATGGGAGGCGCTTCTCTGTCTCTCGGTCTGTCGGTCTGTCTGTCTCCCTCCCTCCCTCCACACACACATACACACATTCTCTCTCTCTCTCTCTCTCTCTCTCCCTCTCTCCCCCCCCTCCCTCTTCTCCCCCTCCCTCCTCCTGGGCATTGTGCTTTGCAATATCGATACTGAAAGGTTACCAAGATCTTGTCCATCGTGATCATTCCTAGCTATTATTGTCATACTGGTCTTTTTATCTTACCTACATTCCACCCCATACACACTTGTGGTTAGTTCCAACCATTGACCAGTCCTCCTAACTTCTGTTTTCCCTGGCCATAGATAATAGTCTCCTGCCGTATGTTTTTTTTATATACCACAAATGAATGCAGTCATTATGTATCTGTCCCTCTCCTTCTGACTCATTTCACTCAACGTGATACTCTCCATGTCCATCCATTTATAGACAGATTTTATGACTTCATTTTTTTCCTGACAGCTGCATAGTATTCCATTGTGTAGATGTGCCATAATTTCTTTATCCAGTAGTCTGTTCTGTACTCAGTCTCTTTAGATCTTTCTCCAGACCTCAGATGCCTTTTTAGGTGCCCTTAAAAAAAAAAAAAAAAGAAAAACTAAGAGTGATTTTACATATGATTTTAAAACAGTCAAAAATCCCAGAACATTTTCATTTAATCCCTCCCCAGTCAAGCAGAGGAAAAACCCTGTGCCCATCTGAAATAATTAAAATATTTTTAAAACTAATAATGTTAAGTAAGCTCTGTGATAATGTTGCAGCTTCCATAGACGTGGGTATATATAATTTTAAATAGAAGTTGGAATTAAGTCACTCAATTTCTAGGTCATGTAGAGCGTCATTTCTCAAATGGGGACTTTAGGCTATTTCATGGGGGCCACAGGTAAAATGTGGGGCCAAATGAAGGAAGGAAGATTAGATAGGGCCATGGTGGTCAGTATAAGGTTGAGACACTGGTATTGAGGAAGGTTCACATGCTATTCCAAGGAAATGTGTAGTCTTTAAGATAACTGAATGAAATCTCAGGTCTTTAAAGAGAATTAGTTGTTATCTAACTACTGAACAAATTTCAAAGTGCTTAGTTCTTTAGCTTAAAGGGAATTTGAGAGCAGTTAAATTATGCTGTGGGTTATCACAAATGATCACTGAAGTTACAGTAAAGGAATTGTGTTCGAGGCTGTATTGGCTTTTCAAAGTTAGTGTAGACTGTTGCAGTTTTTGTTTTTGTCACACCTGGCTCTGTTATGGGTTGACTCCTGGTGGAGCGTGCAGATTATGTTCAGCAAGCTCAAGAATATTATTTGTGGAAATTAGAAATTGAGAAGATGGTGGCCTTAATATGAGTCAGTGTTAAAAGTTTCAGATATTAAGGTAAATATTCTACATATTTTAAAGTTTTTTTATAAAAATATAAAAGCTAGGATTTAATCTAACAGAAAAGGTCATAAACTTTTAAAAACATTCACTGTCACTGTCATCCTCTTGCTTATCAATTTGTTCGAGCGGGCATCAGTAACGTCTCTCATTGAGAGACTTATTGTTACTGTTTTTGGCATATCCAATCAATACGCACGGGTAGCTTGCCGGGCTCTCCGAGAGGGGCGGAGGAATCGAACTCAGGTTGGCTGTGTGAAAGACGAACGCCCAACCGCTGTGCTATCGCTCCAGCCCACTTCCAAAACATTAGTAATATTAAATTGAAAACTATTAGTTACCTAAAGATGTATTCAGGATTTGGCTTTATATAGGTAAAGAAAATACTTTTGTGCTATATTTTAATTTATGCACCTGTATATTTTATCAGATGTGTATGCTTCCTGTTCAGATAGTAGTGTGAGTGCCTATTATAGACATCCTATTAAAATTAATGCATGCATTTTCTGATTTTTTTCTCTCAACTCCATGAGGTGCATTTATTTCCATTTTATCTATTAGGAAACTGATGATAATGATTAAGTAATGTGTCCAAGATGATGTTGCAGCTTAATTAGATTTAATTCTAGGGCTTCACACTTGAGTTAGCTCAGCGTGAGAGGTTTTCCTAAAGAAGTCTTAGAGTACTGAGCTTTTGTTTTCAGTCAACACCATTTACTGAAAATTCAAGAATGAGTTTTGTACCACTTTATGTGGCAAACAGTCTCCCAGGGGATTGAACCTCAGGCCTTACATGTGAAGCAGCACTTTACCCACCTACCCACAACATCCTTAGCTCCAAACTAGCTTTTCGTGTATTAAGGCGTGATAGCAACATTCATTTTATGATTGAAAGCCCTAATTTTATTAGCTAGTTTTAAAGATCTTGGTGTTTTCCTTTTTCTCCTTATTTTCTCTCTCTTTCTCTTTGTTTTAGTTGTGATTGGAGATTGTACTTGTGCTTGCTACGTGTGTATGAGGAGTGATCCTTCTCTCGGGTTGCACTTATTGGCACTTGAACTTTTTTAAATGTGCAGTTGTGCACATGAAGAGTATGGTGGTGTGGTGCTCACTGAAGATCTCATTGATGCTCACACATGTATTCCTACACTTCCTGGCTGGATCCTTGCACTTTGTTAAATTCCTTTTTGCACTACACCCAGGGATGCTCAGGGGCTACTACCAGCTTGGAGCTGGAGGGTTACCCCTGGAGACACTTGCAACCATGCAGTTACATGGAATGAGTCTTGCATGCTGAGCATGTGCTCTAGCCCTTTCAGCTATTTTTGTGCTTCACGCATTTTTTTTCAGACTCTGTGTGCGTTTGTGTGTGTGTGCGCGCGCTTGCTTCTCTTGTGGGGTGGGGGAGATTATTCCTGGTGGTGGTTGGTGTTCTTGGGGCCCATGGTGCTGGGGTGTGAACCTGGGCCTATAAAAAGCATGTGCTCTGCATCTTCGTGGTCTCTCTGTGGCCCTGCCACTTAATATTTCTCAGTATCAAAAAAATTATAAATTACAGGATTTGGGTGTTTTTTTAGGTAGGGGTAAGAAATTGTGATGGGTCTATGTTCTTTTTTTGGGTTTTGGGTCACACGCATGGTGCTCAGGGGTTATTCCTGGCTTTGCCCTCAGAAATTATTCCCGACGGTGCTCAAGTGACCATCTAGGATGTCAGGGATTGAACCTGGGTCGACCCTCATGCAAGGCAAGTGCCAACCAGCTGAACTGTCTCTCTGCTCAGATGCATCTATTTTTGAAGACCAAATCTTCATATTAAGGACTAGCTGGAGTAAAGGCAAAATTAGGTAGTGCAAATTAAGTTTTGTTAATCAGAACGTGTATTTTTACATGTATTCTTACAAATAAGTTCACAGCTTATTTGTCCTTTTATTAAAGACGGTGAAAGCCATGGCAAATTCAAAATAGTTTAGTTTTTATTAACATTCTGTACTGTAGCACTTTTGTGGTGCTGGGGACCCAAGAGGGCCCCGCAGACAAGGCAGGTGCAGTGCCCGACCCCTGCAGCCGCAGCAGTTGTTGCCTGGCTTTTTGTTGAGGATGAGAGGGATTTTCCATCACAGATGACATTTATGGTTACTGCTGGCAAGGGAACATGGTTTCCCCATCACGATTTCTTCAGGATCAGGAATCTCATCTTTCAGGTTCCTGTCTCTCTGCTTTTCTTGTTTTTGACTAATCATAGTAAAGTTTCTTTCTGTCAGTGTTTTGCTTTTACAGTTTTTCAGTTGTTTTCATGTCTTAATTTTTTTGTGTGTGACTTGATGTGTATCTTCTGCCTGCTAGTTCTTTGTACGTAATTGTTGAACTAGCAGATGAACTGAAGAGTCTTGGTTTCTGGATAGTCTCGAGATGATGTGTAGTCTTGGTATAACCTCACACACAAAAACCGGGTTTTAAAAACTGGAGCTTAACTTTTTTAGGTGTTACGTATTGATGCTGTTTAAGTTGAGATATTCAGTATCTTATGCATAACAGAGAGTCATAGGGACCTTTATTTTTTTTGGAATAGGAAAGTCATAATAGTTGTGGATGAACACTTGGAATCAGTAAGTCATTAACATTTAAAAACTGTTGGATATCACATACCGGCCAAATTTAGCCAGAGAGCTATTTCAAGAACTGTTGGATATATCGCAAACTGCCACAGACTTTGCCGAAGAGCTCTGTATGTTATTTACAAATGATATTCCTATGAAATCCTAACAATCCCCATTGTCTTTTTTCTTCCTTCTCCTTTTTCCTTTTTTGGTATCACCCAGCTATACTCCAGGGACCATATGCCGCTCAGGGATGAAACTGGAGTTTACCACATGCAAGGCAAGGGCCTTAACCCCTATAATATCTCAACAGCTCTAGATTACATAGAACCATATGATTTTTTTTTAATTGCAAATTGTGTTTTATATTACTACATCAGACCTTTTAAAATATAGGCAGTTGTGCCAGCATCTTCCAACATACATTAATCCTGTTGGAAAGGCTTTTTTGCGGGGGATCGGGGTTGGGGTGGGGTGGGCTTGTTGGGCTAATCAGGCATTTGGTCCCATCGGGTCTTTGTTTCCTTCACTTCTGGGGTTAGAGTGGATTGGGGGCAGGTTAGCTAGCAGAAGAGGTGGTTCCTGTTTAGGTTGGTAGAACCTAGAGTCCCTGAGAATTGTTCCCAAGTCTGGGTGGCTGGGGAGATCAGAGGACCTGTGCACATGCTTTGCGTGCTGCAGGGCCTGTTGGATCTCCATCACCACAGGGTCTCCCCAGCACACTAGCTAGGACCCCACACTAAGTGTTTCTGAGATGCTCAGTGAAGACTCAGAAGTTCCACGGGGACAACATTGACTTTTGGACAAGTAAACTTAGGAATTTTATTTCCTTTACCTACTGCTCTGGTCCCTGTTTTGTCTTCAGTTCCGTGCAGTAGGTCCTAGAGCACTTTTACCTGTGACACTGCTGTACCTTCCTGTCTTTGTTTTTGTTTTTGTTTTTTGGGTCACACCCAGCGACGCTCAGGGGTTACTCCTGGCTTTGCACTCAGGAATTACTCCTGGCAGTGCTTGGAGGACCATATGGGATGCCGGGGATTGAACCCAGGTCGGCCGAGTGCAAGACAAACGCCCTACCCGCTGTGCTATCGCTCCGGCCCCTGTACCTTCCTGTCTTTAGGAATCTTTTCCCCCTCAGTTCTTCCTGTACTTGTTAACTGTGTAGATAGGAACAAACTTCGTTTTTTTTAATTCTTTCAGTTAAGGTGAAAGCTCTAGGAAGAAGCTACCCAGGTATTTTTGGGAAGTGGAGTAACTAAGTGCTTTGAAGTAACTTTGAGTACCTGGAAGTACCTTAGTTTAAGATAGCCTCTGTTAGTTTCCAACTTTTGAAAAACTTTTAAGTTGCTGAAAGAACTGGCTGAACTTGGCACCCCCTAGAAGTTAGTTTTTTCAGGTTAATAGAGTTGGTCATTTAAATCACAGACAAAAATGTACCTTTTTGTCGTTTTGGTTTTTTGGGACACGCCTGGCTATGCTTAGGAGTTTCTCCTGGCTCTGCACTCAGTAATTACTGCTGTATTTTGGGGACTGTCTGGGATGCTGATGGTGCCTGCAAGGCAAGCGCCTTACCTGCTGTGCTGTCTCCAGCCCCCAAAATGCACTCTTCTTATAGTGCTGGGCTTTGTGCACTTCACACTGAGCCCTGTGTCCCTGGCCTCCAAACACTGTTATTTTCCAAGCATTGCGTAGTCAGGATCATTGTTTCCCAAAGTAGGTGGTGCTGCCCCTGAGGGGTGCTGAAAATACTCTGGAGGATGGTAGTTTCGGGGTACAATTTGGGGCGCTTTTTGCTCATTTAAGATTTTGTGCATGCTCAGTATTTTTCCCCCTGAAAAAGGGCAGTAGACCAAATAACTTTATAATCTCTTCTTGAGACTATTGAAATTGAAGAGAAGTGTTTGGAGAGAAGTTTATTGCACAAAACAAATGGCTTAGTGATTATGTTTTTTTTTTTAAATTCTAATAAAAAATGTTTGATGTGTTTGGTTTTCTTTCTTTTGATCTTGTTAGACACGAGGCTCATTCTGACTGTTCATATGTTGATTAATCTATAACAGTAAGTTAGAAAGGACCAGGAGGACTGGTCCATGGTTATAAGCTTGCCCTAAGGTTAGAAGCTTGCCACAAGTGGTGGTGGGGGTGGGGGTTATGATAGATAAGGGACCAGTATGACAATGATAGTTGGAAATGATCACTCTGGACAACAACTGAGTGATTGGAGACAATTACTACAGCCTTTCAGTACCTGTGGTGCAGACTGTAATGCCAAGAACAGGGGGCGGAGAGAGGAGAGATGGGGGAAGGGGAGGGATGGGGAGAAGGAGAGAGAGAGAGAAAGGTAAGAATGGAGATATATTTAGAAGTTGGGTTGAGAGAGCAAGTGAGAATGCTAAGAATGGAGATAAAGTTGGAAGTTGGGTTTAGAAACTAGGGACTAAGTAGTTCTTCCATGTTTAGATCTGGAAAGTTTAGTGGAAGATCTGTACAGTTTCATTTATTGTGTTAAAGTATACTTCTCAGGGGCACGAAGGAATATGTATCCTGTGACACTTGTACTGAAAGTTTTCCTTTTTGACTCTTGTCTACATAAAAGGGGAACTATAAGCCAAATAATGTTGGCTGTAGCACTGTTTTCCCGTTGTTTATCAATTTGCTCAAGTGGGCACCAGTAACATCTCCATTGTGAGACTTATTACTGTTTTTTAGCATATCGAATACGCCATGGGTAACTTGCCAGGCTCTCCTGTGAGGGCGGGATATTCTCAGTAGCTTGCCGTGCTTTCTGGGAGGGATGGAGGAATGGAACCCAGGTCAGCCACGTGCAAGGCAAACACCCTGCCCGCCGTGCTATGGCTCCAGTCCGTATGTTGACTGAGATATCTTAATACTTAGATTGTTTCTGCTCACTTTTTTTTTCTTGCTTATTGGGTCACACTCAGTTGCACAGGGGTTACTCCTGGTTCATGCACTCAGGAATTACTCTCCTCTATTATATCCAGGATTTTCTTCAAAGATTTGATGATGGTGCTTTCTTGATTTTTATCAGTGTCAACAAAACCTTCTGATAAGAAACCTCAATCAGTCCTAAAATGAAGACCATTGATAGCTGAGGGAAATGTCAGAGGGCTAGAGAACATTGTAAGCAAACCATGTTTGAGCATGTGTGTGGCATTTACATCCTGACTGCTGTGTGTCTTGTATTTGGCTCCATATAGATGTATCTACTGTAAGATAGTTGTAAAAAGCTTCCTGATTTCAGGGATGCTAAATCATTGGAATTGGGGGAGCTGAGAAATTGATTGGGATCAGAGAATGAATCAGTAACTTAATAATTTGTCAAAGGGTGACAGTTGTTCTCTAAAATTTTGTAAGTTCCTGGAAAGAAAAACTTGAGATGAACTTCATGTAAATTATGCAGTTACCTTTTTCCCCATGTAAGCTTGGTTTTCCTGATGTAAAAAAAAAATTACATTTTCCTGATATAAACTTTAACTGATGTAATTAGGGGAAAATAAAGTTCACCCTTTCTAAGAAAAGCAGTACCTAATGAGTACAGTGACTTTAATTTATGTAGATTTTATTTAATCATTTTGCTTCTAGAAATACAGTATTTTTATTAGCAACTGCAGTTTTTGTTTTGTTTGGGGGCTGCAGCTGAGAGTGCTGGAGGGACCGGACCCTGTCACTCCAGGGACTGAGCCTAGACCTCTGGCCTCTTAGAAAGAGGCATACAAATGAAGTTATGTTTAGCTTTTGTGCTAGGTCAAAGGGAAAATAGAAACTTTAACATTTTTATGCCTCTGAGCCAGGGAAGTTTTCAAAAGAAAAACTTAAGTACTAAAGCTAGAATGACATGTATGTACGAGAGTTCTTTTTTTTTTTTTTTTTTTTTTAATTTATTTATTTTTAATTAGAGAATCACCGTGAGGGTACAGTTACAGATTTATACACTTTTGTGCTTATACTTCCCTCATACAAAGTTTGGAACCCATCCCTTCACCAGTGCCCGTTCTCCACCACCCGTAAACCCAGTGTCCCTCCCACCCTCCCCAATCCCATCTCCCCCCCACCCCACCCTGCCACTGTGGCAAGGCATTCCCTTCTGTTTTCTCTCTCTAATTAGCTGTTGTGGTTTGCAATAAAGGTGTTGAGTGGCCGCTGTGCTCAGTCTCTAGCCCTCATTCAGCCCGCAACTCCCTTCCCCCACATGGCCTTCGACTACAATGTAGTTGGTGATCGCTTCTCTGAGTTGACCTTTCCCCGGAACGTGAGGCCAGCCTCGAAGCCATGGAGTCAACCTCCTGGTACTTATTTCTACAGTTCTTGGGTGTTAGTCTCCCACTCTGTTATTCTATATACCATAGATGAGTGCAATCTTTCTATGTCTGTCTCTCTCCTTCTGACTCATTTCACTCAGCATGAAACTTTTCATGCCCATCCACTTGACTACAAAATTCTTGACCTCCTTTTTTCTAACAGCTGCATAGTATTCCATTGTATAGATTGTACGAGAGTTCTTGATCAAATTTTGGAGGAAGCAGTAATGAGCGGGGACTGCATTTTCTTTGCTTAATTAAGAGAATAAATGTGAACTAGCATTTTTATTCCTGGTAGATGTTTGGCTTTTACTACTTGAGTCATTAAAACTGAATCTTCATTTAGAATGCTGAACCTTTTCTTGCTGGCATTTTACCCAAACTATTCATAGTACACTCTTAAGATTTTTGATCTTTAGTTGTTGAGGTTTTAGGGTTTAAATCTACAGTAGACGGACTTGCTTTTTTTTGGGGGGGGTCACAACTAGTGGGTGTTTGGGCCCCTTCTGGCTCAGTGCTCTGATGGAGGGGGGAACCAGGTTGTTCCAGGGTTCTAATATGTACCTCCTATGTTGGAATTACACACTTCAGCCTGTTCCTCTGGCCTTGGATTCAAAAGTTTTGGGAACTGAGGATTGAAGTCATCTCGTGTCTGGTAGTTTTCTGATTGCTTTTAAAACTGTTATCTGTTTTATGAGAAATGTAATTAGTCTAGGAAGAAGGAGGTCATTAGTAGATTTTGAATCCTTTCTCAGGAGTTTTCCTAGACCTCTCTGTGTGGTAGTTAAGTGGGAGTGTTTTCAAAAGTAGCTAATGTATTTCTACGTCACACCCAGGCAAGGCCTTTGGTTGTTAGCTGATCACCTCCGGTTGGATTGGGGGCCACACCTGGTGGGTGCTTCTGGTTGGTTCCTCAGGATAACTGCTTAATAGTTCATTCCCTGTTGCTGATGATTGGAACAGGGCTCCCACTTGCAAGGCATGTATTCGTGTCATTTGAACCACTTTTTCTTACATGTTCTGTGTAAGATTTCTGTTCTATTTGTGATTAATTTTGATTTTTGTTTTAGATCTTTCTATCAGTAGACTTTAAGAAACAGTTTTGCTCAAATTAGTATTAGTACCAGATGGAGTAATTTACTATAGTAGATTACTGCACTGTAGTAGGGGCTAGAGAGAGAGTACAGGGGTTGCAACTGACGTGGTTTGATTCCTGAAAACAGCCTGGAGCCCACCCTGAGCATTGCTGTGCATTGGCCCCCAAAACAAAACAAAAAACCCCTGTAATAGCAAAAGCACACGATGATCTGATTGGTGATGATTTAATGAAAAGAGCCCCAGACAAAAGTTGAGATTTTAAGTTACCTACAGTGTCTTATGAACTTAAGTTTGGTGTTTCATAGTAGATGTGTATGGTTTTAACTTATTTCTCTAAAATGAGGGATCCGGAGGGTTTCTTTTTTAACTTTGATTTTGGGTTATACTGGGCTGTGCTTTGGGCTTATTACCCCTGGCTGTGTACTCAGGGGATCATTCCTGCTGGTGCTCACGAGACCACATAGAGTTCTCAGGAATTGAACCCCAGATCAAATGTTTTACCCACTATATGTCTCTGACCCCTAGCAGTTACTTTAAAACAACAACAACAAACAAACAACCTATTAAACTGTAGTTTACAAAGTTGTTCCTAATACAGTTGTTTCAGGCATTCAGTGTTCCAACACCAGTCCCGCTACCAGAGTGACCCGTCCACTATTGTCCCCGATTTCCCACCCACACTACCCAAGTCTGTCCACTTCTCACAGAATATTTTCTTTTATATTGCCTGTAACAACAAAATGGCTAATAAATTTATCTAAATACTTCAGTAAAAGAAAATTGGTGAAATTGTGTCTCATAGTGGTGATGTTAAAGTCATTGAGGATTTACTGAACTGCTTGTTGCTCCTGAAGCTTTCTGTGCTACTGTTTCACTTACTGAGTTCATCGGGCTTCTTGCTACTTTCCAATCTAATTTGTTGTTGTGCTCCTGTTGGGCTGCCAGGGTTGTGGTATTTGGAGGTTTTGAGCAGCTGCGTATGTGCGTATGTGGCCATATACTCCAGTTGCTGTAGAACTGGTCTGAGTCTTTGCCTTAACATCTCTTGAGATCAGCTGTGAAGCTGGACCATTTATGTGGTGGAGGCTGTGGGGTGTGGATGTGTCTGTGAGGCTCTCACAGGGCAGGTACTTGTCCACCCTCTCCTGAGAGGGCCTTAGGGTTTTCAGCCTGAAAACCGGTGTACCTGGGAGTTTGATGGGCTTGGCCTCTCCTTCGCCATTACTCATGAGCCTGAGGTTGGGTTATTTATGAGCTGGAGGCTGCAGGGCTTCTGCCAGTATGGTGGTGGCAGAGGACAGGAAGAGAGGCTGGGGATCGGCCTAGGGCCTTTGGTGTCCTTTGTTCCAGCTTGTTTCGCACACTCGCTGGCCATGGGTTGGTTGGTTAAGGCCACCTAACTTACTCCAGTTTTTCATGCTTTCTTCTGGAGTCTTTATTTTTAAAAGTTTGAATTTCTGCTTTGTTTTTGGTGAAAACATCCTTGTTCATTTTCCCCTATAATAGTCAAAGGTCTCAGTACCATTTTACATATTTAATTCCTCCATTTGTGATTTCCTAAATTATTTATACTTACTTTGGAATCTTTGTCAATGTCATCTCACAGGTTTTCTTGATTTTTTTTTTTTTTTTTGGGCCACACTGTATATACTCAGGGACTTCAGAGGACCAGAGATCAAACCTGGGTCTCCTGAATGGAAAGCACGAGCTCCAGGAACTTGAACTCTCTGCAGCATGATAGCTGTAGCTTTATTTGTCTTGGTGGCAGTGTGGGGGAGTTTCTGTGATACACCTGCCTGTGCATAGCCTCTCTGTTGGTGGCACTGGGGGACTCTGTGTGGTCTAGAGAATCCAGTCAGCATCAGCTGCATGCAAGGCAAGCACCTTAACTTCGGTACTATCTGTTCTCTATCCCTGATTGTGGTAACTTTAAAACAAGGCATCTGTCTGTCTGTCCTAATATCCTTCCTTGTCAAAAGAGCTATTGAGTTCTTTTGGGGGGTGGGGCATGTGGAGGAGACATACCCAGTGATGCTCAGGACTTAATTACGGGCTCTTGCTCAGGGATCACTTCAGTGGAGCTGGGGTACCATATGTGATACCAGGGATCGACCCCATGTCCCGGTGTGCAAGCCAAGTGCCTACTTGTTGTACTATTGCTCTGGCCCTAAAATAAGTTTTAATATTTAATAGGGAATGTGAAAGGAGGATATAAAAATCTCCAATAATTAGACTCAAGGAGGACAGTGATGGATAAATACCACTCTCCCTTTCCCAAATTGAATTTACAGCAGATGTGAGCATTATTGGTGACCCTGAAAAAAGATTTTGGCCAAGATTAAACCTTGCCATTTTTGTTCTTGAATATATAGAACACACCATTCTGGTAAACTACGGAGTATCAATTTTTTTAATAGCTTTTTTTTTAACTGTCCTTTATCAAATAGACACATTTACAGTTATCTGGCTATTATTTGTATCTTATCCCTAGACTCTAGGGTTTGGGGATTAGAATGTTTAGTAAGGTGTCTACTAAAGTTTTAAAAAGCCCTGTAGTTGAAGTACACTTTGAGGTGGCCAGGGACATAGCTCAAGTGCAAGGCCCTGAGATCCTTGGACTACATGCTTGCTGTCTGCTCCGCTGCCATCTGCCCTCAAACCTTGAGCAACACTGAGTACAGCTGTTTGCTTGAGCAGTTGGGCTCTGAGAGTCAAAGGAATAGTCCTGAGCCCTTGAGCTCTTCGGAGTGTGGTGTAGCCACTTTTAAAAAATAAAGCCAAAGTAAGCCACTCAGGGTCAAAGTCCGTAATTGGATTTCATGTTTAAAGGATATTAGTTTAAGATCAAGTGTTCCTGGAGAGTTCGAGGTTAAGTTGTTTGCCTTGTATCCTGCAGACCTTTTTTTGAATCTTCAGCCCCACATGTGGTCCCCCAAAGCACTGCCAAAGGCCTCTTGAGCATAGTCAGCAATAGCTCCAGGGCACAGCTGGATTCCCCAAATGTGTGTGTTTGTGTGTGTGTGTGTGTGTGTGTGTAAAATAGCATAGGTGTGAAGGCTGTTTTTTCTTAGTTTGTGAGCAGCATGTAAATTTGGGATGGAGGAAGGAGAGGTATAAGCCCGAATTTAAGTTTTGAAAAGGTTGTGTGATCTTAAGTGGAGCTCAGGATCTCAGCAACTGGGCTGAGGTATTTGGGGGTGCGTGCTGCTCAGATTCTGTGGTGCCATTCTCAGTGATGCTTGGGGGCCATGCTGGGTAGGTGCAGGGTGGCACGAAGACATGACCTTTACGGCTCAGTACCAGATCCTTAGCCACAGGCATTGATTTTTAGCTAGGAAAATGGAGATTATAATGAAGAGTAGAATTTCTTTGTAGATTTGAACTCTAAATTTATAAGTCATAAATTATAATGAAATAGTTTATTTTGAGGAACTCTACAAACTGCAAGGTGTTTGTGAAAGATTAGTAAATGTTAAAATTGAACATAAGACTAATGGCAAGATATATTGTACTCTTAATATTTATAAATGAGGGAATTCTCAGTTTCTGAAGTACTACTTAAATGGCAAGTGTGGAGTATAGTTATTATGCTTGTAACTTAGCTACGAAAGTGCTGACAAATATGATGGCTCAAAGTGAATGTGCGGATGAACTACCAGAAATAAAACTGGCCAGGAAGTCATCATTTGTAGTCAGATAATCAAAGCTTGCAATAGAATAGCATCTCTCAATGTTTAGCTTTTAGAGAAGAAAGAGGACTGTAATGTCCCCCGATTCCATTTCCTTCTCTTTCCTCTTTTCTTTTGGCTTTTTGGGTTACATCCATGCGATGCTCAGGAATTACTCCAGGCTCTGCACTCAGGAATTACTCCTGGCGGTGCTTTGGGGACCATCTAGGGTGCTAGAGATCAGGCAATTGCCTTACCTGCTGTATTACTGCTCTGACCCCTACCCCCAGATATTCAAGGCAGAGGAAGAAAGGTAAATCCTAATTTACAGCCCTTGCTTATGTCAAATAGAGTAAATTGTTCTATAGCATAAACATAGACTGTTGGAAAGAGATTGGAATCAGATTAGAAAATATTATAGTGGTGGGTGGGTACCAAGAGACTATAGGATTAATAGAAATCTATATTTTTTTGTTGGTGATCTTGTGTGTTAAAATGATAGTTTTGTTTTCACGCCCATTTGTTTTATATATATATATATATAAAATATATGGACTGGAGCGATGGCACAGCAGGTAGGGTGTTTGCCTTGCACACGACCGACCCAGGTTCGATTCCTCCATCTCTCTCGAAGAGCCTGGCAAGCTACTGAGAGTATCCCGCCCGCATGACAGAGCCTGGCAAGCTACCCGTGGCATATTCGATATGCCAAAAACAGTAACAGGTCTCATAATGGAGACGTTACTGGTGCCCGCTTGAGCAAATCGATGAACAACGGGACGATAGTGCCACAGTGCACTACAGTGCAGTATCTAAACAAGCACCTTAGTTGATTTTTATTACTCTATCTGCTTTGTAATTTTTCCAAGTTTTACTAGTCTGTATTTTTATACTTGTGATTTTGCCTTAAATTTTTTTTTTTCTTTGTAGGAGTTATTTACACCTGGCGGTGTGCTTACGAGTTGTTCCTGCTGTGCTTTGGGGGACCACATGACGTTAGGGTTTGAACCTGGGCCTTCACTGTGCAAAACATGTGCTCCAATCCTTTGATTTATGTCCCTGTGTCTTAAAATTCTCTCAGGATTATTTCAGTGAACATTTGGGGAGGGACAGTGATTCAAATTAGATGTATTCACTGCCCTGCTATTTATTTATTTAAAAAAATTTTATTAGTGAATCACTGTGAGGTACAGTTACAGACTTACAAACTTTCGTGCTTGCATTTCAACTATACAGTGGACAAGTGCCCATCCCTCCACCAGTACTATTTTCCATCACCAGTGGTCCCAGCGTCCCTCCCACCAGCCTCACCCCGTCTTCCCCCCACTGCTGTGTTATTTTAACTGCACTGTAGTCCTGTTGTTCATCGATTTGCTGGAGCAGGCATCAGTAAGGTCTCCATTGTGAGGCTTGTTTTTGGCATATTGAGTATGCCACGGGGAGCTTGCCAGGCTCTGCCATGCAGGCGGGATACTCTTGGTAGCTTTCCGGGCTCTCCGAGAGGGACAGAGGAATCAAACCTGAGTCGGCTTGTGCAAGGCAAACACTCTATCGTTGTGTTATCACTCCAGTCATCCTGTTATTTCAACCAGACATTGAAAATATATTTAGTTTTTGGTGTATATTATGGAATCTTCTGTGATAATCTCTTGGGTTTTTATTGATTGCTTTACTTTTTGGATCACTTTTGCCTTTGCCTGGAGCTTGGGGGTGACTATAAAGTGCCAGCTCTTATATCTGGGGCACCCACACAGAAAGCATATGCTCTACTACCTAGAGCTACCCCCGATTCCAAAGATTATTTTTGGTGTTTAAATTGCATGTTCTTAAAATATCAGCACAGTACAGTGTTGTGTTTTTCCTATGTTCCAAACATGTTTTAATGAACTGTGTACCAGTTACCTAGTATATTTCAAAGTGTGTAAAAGCACTTGACTGAGGTGGGGGACTTTGCACTTTTGATTGACAGTAATATAAAATTATTTAACATGAATTCACTTATATGTGTACCAAGAATAGTTTGCCCACGGTTATATCATGATGGAACATTTAAGTAACAGTTACTTTAAATCTAGGTCAATTTCTTTTTCTTGAATGTGTCAGATATTAGCTGTATTAAAGACTATAATGACTAATTTTAAATTTAAAGCTTAGGAATTGATCTCTGTTTATTGTTATTTTTGAACCGCACCCAGCAGTGTTTAGGTACTTTTTTCCAACTCTGTGCTCAGGGCTCCTGGCGGAGAGGGTTGAACCTGGGCCTGTGTCAGTTTGTTGAACCATCCAGTCCTTGACCATTTTATTGACTATATTTCCAAGAGGGCTTTGAAGTAAATTGCTCACTAACCTTTTTTAGAGCTTTCTGGAGGATGGGAGCTATTAAGTAGTACTGCTTAATGGGGTTGGGGTGACTCTTGGACATGAGTCTGGATGCACAGGTCACATGGTTCAGTGCTATCACTGGTGATGTGCTTTGGGTTAGTGCTACTACTCCCAGATTGAACCTGTGTTGGTCTCATGCAAGGCAAGCGTCCTCTGCCCACTGTACTCTCTCTAGCCCCCCTGTGTAATTAGTTATAATAATTGAAAGTATGTGAGAAGAATTACTACAAAATTCTTTGTGGTAAACATTATTTCACTTTAATTTTTATGATTGTGTGAAGTGCGATACTGTAATTGTTGGGTTCAAATTTAGAACTTGAAGATACAGTATCCAGTTCAGTATCCACTTACTATGATGTTCTGATCCTGTACAATTGTTTCTCCTATTATTGAGGTAATGATATTATGTGAAAACTCGGGTTATTTGGTTAAGTAGCTTCCAAGGTCATAAATGATGGAGATGCAATTTAAATGCAGGTTAACCTAATTCTTTTGAGTTAATCCTCCATAACTGCCTTTTTTAAAAAAAAAATCTAATATTTTTAAAATTAATGTAACATTTAATTGAATATTGACATGCTTTAAAATTTGTGTTTTATAGGGATTTATTAAAGATGTTCATGAAGACTCCCTAACAGTTGTTTTTGAAAACAAGTAAGTAGCTTTTTATTGATAGAACTCTTAATTTAAAGATTGGTGATACCGAACTGTTCGTTGCTTTTGATGTTTCTCCTGTCAGTGGATATGAACTTGTATTTGGGGAGTCTTGGGATTTTTTTTTTGTAACCTCTTCGTCTAATTTCCTGCACACAATTTTTACTCGTCTCTTTTTTCTGACCTTTGCCAAAATGTACGTGAACATGAATAAGTAGGTTTTATAGAAATAGCTGGCGTAAATGAGATTAAAATATGCTTTATTTTTACGGGTGGTGGAGAATGGGCACTGGTGAAGGGATAGGTTATTGAACTTTGTATGGGGGAAGCATGAGCACAAAGATGTATGGATCTGTAACTGTACCCTCACGATGACTCTCTAATTAAAAATAAACTAATAAAAAAAAATTTAAAAAAATATGCTTTATTTTTAAAGATCCAGAATGTTAGAATGATCTTGTAGGCCTTCCAGTGTCTTCTGGCAAAAATGCTAGATTTTTTTTATTGGTATTAATAGAAACTAAAATTAATTTGATACTGTAAGGGCTAGGTAATGTTTTAAATGTGTGAAAGATCATCTGGGCTTGGTTAGGAAGGGTTGGTTGTAATTTAACAGTATATGATCGAAGGTCAGAAAAGAACAGTTTCAGTTTATGTTTAAGTTGCTTTAGAAACTGCCTGGAAAAATAACTGCCCCTAAAAGCTGATTTATGAGGAAACCAGAATTGATTTCTTTAAGCAGTTCAGACAGTGCTACTGTTTAGACAGTAATGGTGAAAGGAAAGCAGCTCGTGGAAGCTTTTACTATGTCCTGCTGTTTTGCTTAGCATTGGTGAATGGTACTTAAAGGAACTTAACTGTGGAATAGCACCCAAGCTATACGATCTGTTAGAGTTCAATGATAGGAAAGAAATTTTGGCAGTTCAGCTTCAGACAAAAGTAGTAGCAGAGTGGCTTGTACATGTATATTTGCTACAAGGATTAAAAGTTAGCTTTCCGAGATTTCACCTACAATGTTTTAACTGTAGAAAAAAAATTAATGTGAAAAAGTAAAAATCTTTCTGTAAACTCAAAATAATTGAGACTTTATTTGTATCTAGATGAACAAGCATGCTATGGGGGAATTGTGTATCTTGGAAAATTCAGTGTATGAAGTTGTGCCTTTTGATAGCTTATATACTTAAAAATAATGTTAGGGGGCTGGAGCGATAGTACAGTGGATAGGGCCTTGCCTTGCATGCGGCTGACCCGGGTTCGATCCCCAGCATCCCATATGGTCCCCCGAGCACTACTAGGAGTAATTCCTGAGTGCAAAACAAGGAGGAACCCCGGAGTATTGCAGGGTGTGACCCAAAAAAAAAAAGTTAGAAATAAGCTGATCCTATAGCTGTACATTTGGCAGGAGTATAGTTGTGACATTTCCAGTCATTATGAATTTAGTTTATGCTGCTAATTCTTTTGCAAATATATATATATTCCTAGCATTAAGTAGTTTAGAGGGTATGGTTGTTATTATCAGCAATGTTAATTATAAACTTTGTTAAATTCATTGAAAATGTTGTTTTACTTCAGCAAACTACTGGGAAAATACTTGAAAGTTGTGTTTTTTTCAGAGAAAGATAAATGAGTTAACTTGAAAATAGAGTTAACTTGAAAAAACACATAGTACTAAGCAAGCTATATAGCTTCTTGTTAAGAGACTATTAGAATAATGTATTTTAAAATGTGTAATTCTTTTCCTTTTAGTTGGCAGCCAGAACGCCAGGTTCCATTTAATGAAGTTAGATTACCACCACCACCTGATATTAAAAAGGAAATTAGTGAAGGAGATGAAGTAGAGGTAGGTATTTATAGGTTCATTGTTTGCATATGGTTTTTCTAAATAAATATTTTTATAGAAAGATCTGTTTTGCTGATGGATAATAAATCTTGTTCTGTAGGCTTTGGTTGTGTAATGTAGCATTGCTTTAAATTTGGAGTCAGAACTGGTATTCTTTTCTCAGGTCTACTATTTTGAACTGGCCTTGGTTATTCCTTTACACGAAAGTGAAAATGATTTTGAGAATTTAGTAAGATACTGCCCTTTTAAAATTTTGATGTAGAAGAATTTTATTGAGGGTGGATACTATTTCAGAGGAGAATGTGGGAGGAGAGAGAACAGAAATAAGCAAATTTGTGCCCCCTAAAAAGGATACCTCAGAGTAGTTCAAGATAATGCTAATTTAAATGGCCTGTGTAGAATATGGCACAGAGAACTATAGATGGCATTTGCTATTTGCCTTCTTTTTGGTAATTAATTTTGTGTTTTTTTTCTCAATCTTTGCAAAATATTGGTAGCCTTCTTTTATTATAGGATCCATAATGCAGTACATTATGTTATATGTGTAACTATAGTATACTGTCTTACTGATTATTCTGGGAATATTGGAAAACTTAAAATGAAGAAAAGGAGAACAAAAACTACTGGCCAGTGATTAAAAAGCTCTTTTATAATTTACATATCGTTCCTAGCCAGTTTCTGTTCCTGCCTCCTCAGTTTTAAGTGCAAAATGGGATCCTTATTGTATTGTTTTTCTGTTTTATTTCTTTTCACACTTAGAGATTTTCTTACCTGTTTTCAGTTACATTTGCTGATTGTCATACTAGGGATTGAGCTACTGAGCTTCAGTGTACTTAAGGAATGCACTTTACGCTTGACACACAGCTCTCGCCCTTAATATGTCTTTAGGAAAAAGAAACTTGGAAGTAAATGTCAAAGGCATAAGGAATTTGTTGGGGATAGAAAATGCCACTTTTAATTTTCAGGAAGGTAATACTGATTCCTCCTAGGTGCTCAATATGCTAATAATACTGTCAACTCACAAGGAGTTGATAGTATTGAAGAGATAGATTTTCAGTTCTCAGTTTGGGTGGAGAAACTGGAAACATTGAAGCTTATTTATAAGCATAAACAACAGTACACACAGTCCTTAACTTTACTGTTTATTTTTCCAGTTGACTTCCATCAGAAGTGGGTGAAGTGGATGGTTAGGCTAGAAGATTGTTGAAAGGAGACTCTGACTCTAGTTTAGGTGTCAAGGCATAGTACATATATGTGTCTTTCAGAGCATTATCACTGATTGGATAGCAAAGCAAGGAGAAAAGCAATGGTAACATGGCTCTTGAAAATTAGTGTGAAATTGGATACTCTGTCAGATGAACAGTAGATTGTAGCTGTGATGCTTCTGGTAACTGTTACATCATGTTCACTGGATGCCGGTGAAAATGTGTTTCCAGTATTACTTTTTTCTAGTAACATTTGTGTATGAGAATGGGTGAAAGAACAGGACAAGCAAAGAATGGCAGTTTTAGAAATTTTCTAGAATTTAGCAGTGAGTCCTATCAGGTATTTTTTTGTTTTGTTTTTTTTTTTAATTGAATCACTGTGAGATAGATTTGTTAAAAAGCTGTTCAGGATTGGGTTTCATGACCATACAATGTTCATACAATGTTGCAACACCCATCCCTCATCACTGTACATTCCCCACCACCAGTGTCCCCAGTTTCCATTTTACCACCCTCTAATCAATCCCCCCTCCCCCTGCTGCCTCTGTGGCAGGCAACTTTCTCACTCTTTTTTGGTGCATTATGGTTTGCAGTGCAGGTTCTAAGAGATCATAGTGCTTGTTCAGGATGTTCCGTGTTTTGGGGGGGAAGGTACATCTGGAATAGTTCTTTTTAACTGGGTGGCAGCTTTGGGGTGAGGACATAACTGCTGGAGCTTCCACAGGTAGAGGTACAGGGAGGTGAGGAGGTAGCCCATCCTGACCCTGAGAAAGCCTGAAGATTTCTGTCACAAAACCCACATACTTGAGTATTCAGCAGGTCAGTATCTCAGTCAGTAAGGTCTGGACTGAGGTGGTGGAGTCTGACTGGGGGCATGGCAGTGATTTTGGATTGTGGGAGCAAGTGGCTGCAGGGGTCTCTGCTTGGGCAGTCACCAGGCTGACTTGCCCTGCTCTGATGTACCCCAGTTTGCTCAGCCTTGAGTGGGCACGAGATTAATTGTGGCTTTTGATCTCTTTCTAGATTTATTTATGGGTTGCTGAAGTGAGGGCTTATATGGCAGTGCTGGTGTTGTTTCATAGGGGTGACTGCCGGTGCTTCCAGGAGTACAGGGAAATGGGGAGAGGTAGCCCATCCAAACTTCAAGAAAGCCTGGAGATTATCATCACAAAACCCGTATACCTGAAATTTTCAGCAGATTAATCTCAGTGAGGCTCATCCAAGACTCTTGGAGTCCAGCTGGGGGCATGGCAACAATTCAGATGGTGGGAGCAGGCAGCTGCCTGGGGCTCTGCTTGGGCAGGCACCGGGCAAAGCCTCCCCTGTCCCATCTACCCTGGTCTGGTCAGCCTTGTGTGGGTCTGAGATTATGTATGGCTCTTGATCTCTTTCAAGATGATCTTATGGGTCTTTTGAGTAAGCTGATATATGAGCTTGTATGGCTGAGCTGGAGGTGGTTTTTGGGTCTGGCTCCTGCATGCCTAACTTTTGGTGGTTTCTTGGAAAACTTGGTCCTGAGTTGTTGAATTCGGCCAGAAGCATAGCGGCGATTTTGGGGTGTCAAGAAGGCTGTGGGCACCATCAGGTTGCTGATGGCCCTCGCCCTGTTCCCCCCATGTTCAGTCTGACCCATGGGGGGTACTGTGCCCTTGTGGCTCTAGTGGTGGGACCAGGACCGAGGTCAGGGCTGCTACCATTTGCGGCTCACGTATTCTGGGGGTGCGTAGCCACCAGCCCAACAGTACCTGCTCAGAGGGCACACGCCCCATCCTGGGACTCCAGACACTTGGTGCTCAGAGAGGTTTCATCCGTTCTATGCTGCAGGAGGTGCAGTCGGTCCGGGAATGAAATGGTGGCGGGACACCCTGTCAGCGTCCCCTGTTATGAGCCGGATGTGCCCTCACCTCAGACCCTCGCTCCTTGGTGGTGCCTGACGAGCCCACACACACATTCACGCCAACCCTGCGGGTGCTGCCGCCATCACCCACTGGTGCCAGTTGGGTCCCGCGTAAAGCCACTCTTGGAGAGAAAGCATTGGAAGGGCACTTCAGTCATTCATGCACACTTGATGGCCTGTCAGCCGTGCTGCGGAGCTGTGGGTCAGTGTGGCATAGCTCAGAATGCTAGCATCCCTGCAGGGGCTTTTCTTCTCCTTTTTTGCTTTTTGGCCACACCTGACAGTGCACTCAGAAAGTCCTCTACAGAGTGCTCTAGAGACCATATGGGATGCTAGGGGCTTGAACCCTGGTCTGCCTCTGCATGGCAGACACTCTGTCCGCTGTGCTAGCTCTCCGGCCCTTGTGGTGTGTGTTCTCTAATCCTAGTTCAGAAGATCTTCTCTGGTAGTTTCTGGATTGTTTTAGCTGTTTTCCAACCTGTGAGCAAAACATTGATGTAAGAGGTGAAATGATTTGGACATTGATTGCTATGGAGTGTTTTCTTTCACTTTTATCATCATCATCCTGTTGATCGTTGATTTTCTCGAGCGGTCTCAGTAACATCTGCATTTGTCCTAGCCCTGAGATTTTCGAAGCCTCTCTTTACTCGTCTTTTCCAATGGTGCCACATTGGAGGCTCTTTCGGGGTCAAGGGAATGAGACCCAGCATCTTCCACTTTGTTTATGATTTACAGTTCAAGTTTTCAGTTTTGGTTTTGGGATTATACTTCATGATGCTCAGGGGTCACTTCAGAATCACTCCTGATAGTGCTGAGGGAGGTGGGGGGAGGCATAGAGGATGCTGGGGATTGAACCTGTGTTCATCGTGTGCAAGGCAAAGTGTCTTACCTGCTGTACTATCTTGCAGACCCCAACAATTTTTATTTACTCTTTTTTTTTGTTTGTTTTTGTGGTGATGGGCAATCATACCAGGGCCTCACTGCCTGCAAATCTGACAGTTTTATCACAGAGATACAGTCCTAGCCTAAACGCCTAATAGCAAAGTAATTAAGTTTATTTAGGAAATTGGAGAGAGGGTCCAGTTGGGGTTAGGAAAAGAAGGTGGGAGGGGAGAGGTGGTAGGGTGGGAGGAGAGAAGAGAAGGGCGGGGGAGCGGGGAATGGGACTGATTAAATCCCGGTAAGCTGCTTTCAAGACAAGCTGTGTTAACCTAACTCTTTGAGGCTTTGTTTTTACTTTTTTAATAAAGTATTTAGGATTTTAATTTAATGTGTAATTTATTGCGTAGTATGGTTTTAGTTTAGGTATGTCATCACACTCAGATGTAAATATATAGATTATATACAGGGCATCTCTTGTTTTTTGGTGGGGGGGGCATATACTGCATTGTTAGAGATTCAATCCGGGTCTCTCTCGTGCATAGCTTATGTGCTAGTCCTTTGAGTTATCATCTTGTTCCATAGATTTATTTTACCTGGCAAGCTACCCATGGTGTATTTGATAATGCCAAAAACAGTACCAACAAGTCTCACAATGGATACATTACTGGTGCCCTCTCGAGCAAATTGATGAGCAACGGGATAACAGTGCTACAGTGCATAATATTCCCTTGGGGGTCTTTCCTAAATTCTGAATACTAAGTTAACATGAAGGCTTAGCATCTGATAAATAGCTTCAGTCCTGAGTGTTAGTTTCTAATGTATCATGCTCGGTTCACAGGTGCTGAAGTTTTGTATCTGTCTCACAACTTGCAGCTCTGCTTCTTTGAGGAGGGGAAAGGTGACCTTGATTCGCTCTTTAGTAGAAAAATTATTTGGAAAGGCCATATATGGTGACATTCAGGGGGTTACTCAGGAATCCCTCCTGGTGGTGCTCAGGGGACCATATGGGATGCTGAGGATTGAACCCATGATGCCCTAGAAGCTGTATTATCTCCGGCCCCTAATCATTAGTAACTTTGGAACAAAAAGGATTCAGGAAAAACCTTTCCATTGAGTTTTTAAAGCATTTTTATAGATTACTCTGTGAGATTTCTATTCTTATAGGTCAGGAATGGTTGAATATTGGCAATTTTAGCATACAAATGTTTGGCTACTTGAGCTTTACCTTTTAGTCAGCTTCTAAGACTTACATGGTATTATAGGACATACATTTGAGTCTTAGTTGAATAAGAACCTAAAGAAGATAGTATATGGTTTACTAACTGTCCTACTAAACCTGTTTCTTCATTGATTGTGATGAAATGAATATGTGGGGACAGTACTTGGTCAGTATATCATCACACTGTTTGGTAATGAGCCATTAATACTGATAAAGTGTTTAGTGTAATGCCTAATATTGTTTAGAAATTTTCTTGTTGAAAAGTGTTGAATCATTACTTTTGGTATTCATTCGCATTATGTCTGTTTAGTTGTGACTTTGAAAGACATTGTTAGTGAAGTTTGGTAACTTTAGGAACCAGATGAGAGTTTAAGTTATACTTTGGTTTTGTGCTTAAAATCTGTAGGTTGATTTTAGTTACTTGGTTTGGAGTTACTTGGTTGGACTCCTGAAGTAGACTTCCTGAATTTGATTCCTCACATTATATCCTCCTCTATCAAGCTAATTTCTGTTCTGTTATTTTTTTTTTTTAATTTAACCAAGCATGTGTGAGGGAAAATAGTAATCACTGGCTAGTTTTGTTTTGTTCTTTGTCACTTTACTTACAATTTTGCAGAAACAATAAAAGAATACCTAAGGTCAGTTTTCCTAGATTTTCTTTTTTTTTGGGGGGGTGTAGAAGGTGTACAACCCAGCAGTGCTCAGGGCCAGCTCCTGGCTTTACACTCAGGGGTCCCTCATGTTGGCTCAGGGGAACCATATGGAGTGCTGGGGGCCGAGCCCAGGTCTGCCTCATGCGGGGCAAGGGCCCCACGCACTGCTCTCACTCACTCCAGCCCCGGGTACCTGTTGTTGCAGAGTTGGGTGAGGCACATGAATGGCTTAGGACTAACTCCTGGCTCTGCTCAGAGTTAACTCCTGGTGAGCTTGGGATGCTGAGTCCGCCGCGTGCAGGGCAGGCACCTTACCCGTTGTACTACCACTCTGCCCTTCCAGCCCCAAATATTTTAATAAATATTTGAAAATGGCTAAACCAAAAAATTCCCTGTACTGTCAGGGTTTTGGCAGTATGTCCACCTTTGGGTTAAGTATTTTGTTGGCGCTCTTCAGTTACCATGCATAAACCTTGAACAGCTCCTTTTAAAAAAATGCATGAAAAGTAAAATACATGTTTAATAAGTGTTTTGTTTCCTTTTTGTGTTTTGACTTTTGGGCCACCCCCTGTAGTTCTTGGGGGCCTATTTCTGACTTTTGGGATTCCCGCCAGTGGTACTCAGGACTATTCAGTGCCACAGCTCAAACGTAGGCCTCCACTAGGCCTGCTCATTTCTCTCTGTAACTCGGATTTAATCCATTTTAGCATACTCTGTACTCTGCTTACTTATGTTCCAATATCATAATGCAACATTTTCTTTTGGGGGCACACAAATCACCCTGTCAGGGACTACTCCCTGCTCCTTGGGAGTTGCTCTCAGAGATGTTGTGGGGAGTACCAGCCATGGAACCTGCAAAGCATGCACTTAGCCCATTGGCGCTCTCTTCAACCCCGAATACAATATTTCAAGACATTTCGGTGATTTTAAATTTTGAATGGAGAGCATAGTCATCTGTACTGTAGTTAACACAATTTTAATATTGCCAACTTGATTCACTATTAAACTTTTTTTTTTTGCATTTCTTTATCATCAGTATCTAGTCACCTTTGCACACAAAGCTGCCTTTGGCATTTGTTCAGTAATGAACTTTATCAATTTAGTTGTACAAACATCATAAAAGATGAAAGAAAACTGTCATATGTCCTTTAAAAAAACAGGATGGTCCAGATTTTTGTCACAGGATTTTGTATGATGAAGTACCACTTGAATAATTAACTGGGTGAGAGTACTAAATTTTCCTTTCCTCCTTAGAGTTATATTGTATGGGGATATTCATCTAGGAAGTTGCCACTGAAGACTTCTCACTGTCTGATATTGTTGATAAGAAAAGTTCACAATTTTAGTATCTAGTGTGCTGTTTTCTCTTTGTAACAGTCTTCTGATTCCTGATAATTGTGAGAATTCTCTTGTAAATTTTAGTATTTTTGTAGTTGTGTGGTAGGGGAAAAGTACTGAATCCTCAACATCCTTTCTCCTGCTTCTGGGATGTAATTCGGGGATTCCTGCATGCAAGGCAAACACTCTACCACTGAGCCACATTACAGCCCCCCAAATATGATTATTTAGCTGTTCAGGTGTAGTCAAAATGTAACTAAAAGGATGGTGTTTCTTAATGAAAATAAAAGTAATTGCAAGGCACAGGATAAATAAGACCAAGATAGAGGATAAGATCTTTGAATGGTGGGAGTATCTTTGCTATCAGAATTACAAGATAATGACAGGCTATTCTGTAGCACTATAGCACTGTAATCCTGTTGCTCATCGATTTGCTCGAGCGGGCACCAGTAACATCTCCACTGTGAGACTTGTTACCGTTTTTGGTATATCAGATAAACCACAGGTAGTTTGCCAGGCTCTGCCGTGCAGGTGGGATACTCTCGGTAGCTTGCTGGGCTCTCCGAGAGGGAAAGAGGAATTGAACCCGGGTCGGCCACCTGCAAGGCAAACGCCCTACCCACTGTGCTATCGCTCCAGCCCCCATAAAGATAGGTTTTATAATGAATATACTTTGCTAGGATCTATAGTGTATATAATTCCTTTTGCTCACAATGAACAGTTCTTGTGCATTTAATTCAGGTTCCTCAGCAAATGATCTAAAATGTTATATTGAGGGAACTGGGTTTATCCTAAATTTTTATCACTTTCTGAAAAATGATAATTTCTTCATCTTAAAATCTTTTGTATGTGTAAACTTTTTTTCTTTCAGGTATATTCAAGAGCAAATGATCAAGAACCATGTGGATGGTGGTTGGCTAAAGTTCGAATGATGAAAGGAGAAGTAAGCAATGTTAATACCTGCTTTGCGACTTGTTCCCAATATTCCGACTTTTAGTTTTGATTCTAAAAGTGCACTTCAGAAATAGTTGATCACTTCAAGCATTCATCAGATCTTTACTTTCTGTTTGTGTCCTGAATTTGCAAGTAGCACAGCTCCTCTTGAGTGATGCAACACAGACAAGTGAGGACCTACCAAAGTTGATGCTTACAAGAATCTATAATCTAGTTTAGGCAGTTTAGATTAGCGAACCTAAACTGTGCTTAGTTTTTGTGCCACAAGGGGCAGGTTAAGCCGGCTAAGGTAATTAGAACTTCATTAAAAACTAATTATTTTCATTCAGATGGGATTTTTAAAGTATTTTGATATCTTTTAGTTTTATGTCATTGAATATGCTGCTTGTGATGCCACTTACAATGAAATAGTCACATTTGAACGACTTCGACCTGTCAATCAAAATAAAACTGTCAAAAAAAATACCTTCTTTAAATGCACGGTGGATGTTCCTGAGGATTTGAGAGAGGCGTGAGTAATTTTGTTTACTATTTAATTGCTTTGTGAATTAAGAGGATTTTTATTGTTACATTACAAAAATTCTAAACATCTAATTATAAACCTTCTGATAGAAAATATTTTAATAAATACAAAGTTTTAATGGCTGCTTTAAAATTGAACTACTGGGTTAGCATGATAGTTGTCCTCTAAATTTAATCTGTTATTTAAGTTTTATACATGAATTAATTTCTCCTTAGGTGTGCCAATGAAAATGCACATAAAGATTTTAAGAAAGCAGTAGGAGCTTGCAGAATTTTTTACCATCCAGAAACCACGCAACTAATGATACTGGTAAGATAATTCATATTTTAAGTTATTTAGTGTATCTGACATGGACTTTTAATTAAGCATTGCAAAAGATCAAAGCGATTTTGATGTAAATTAGTGTAAGAAAAAATTAAAGAAAACTTTTTGCGTTTAAAGTTTAATTTTTAAAAGCCTTCTGAAGTGAAGAGGAAAAAAATTTTAATGTGGCATTCTTTATATAAATTTAAGATGTGGGATTCTTAATTTTCCTTCTACGGTAATTTGAATTAGATTTAAGTAATGTGGGATGCAGAAAGAAAAACAGAATTACTTGGGAGGAAGGACATTAAGTGAAGATAAAGTAGATAAGGCTTTATGTAGAAAGTCCTTGTTTCTGTTATCTCGAAAAATGATTGCATTTTTGTGTGTGTCATTAACATGTTTGTTCGTAGTCTGCCAGTGAAGCGACTGTGAAAAGAGTAAATATATTAAGTGACATGCATTTGCGAAGTATTCGCACAAAGTTGATGCTTATGTCCAGAAATGAAGAGGCCACTAAGCATTTAGAAGTAAGTGAATTTACTTCCATTTGTCACTTAATTTCTAAGCATATTATTAAAGTTTACTGTTTTAAAATAATTTATTATTAGGTAAGATAACGCAGGCTAAATCTGGAGTTGTGCCTTAGGGAATGATGTTTTTCTTTTCTATTACTGCTCCAGAGCCATAAGCTTTTGTTGCTGTTTTTTCCTCCCATTTTTTTTATTGTCCTGTTGATGAGTGTTTTTTTTTTCTTAGTCACCCTCTTAGCTATCACTCACACCACACTTTTTTTTTTTTTTTTAAATTTTTGGGTCACTCCCGGGGGTGCTCGGGTTACTCCTGGCTCATGCACTCAGGAATTACTCCTGGCGGTGCTCAGGGGACCATATGGGATGCTGGGAATAGAACCTGGGTCGGCCTCATGCAAGGCAGGCATCCTGCCAGCTGTGCTATTGCTCAAGCCCCACAGCACACTTAGAACTAGTTCAAATCAGCAACTTGTATACCATGAGAGGAGGCCACGTGATGAGTAGTATTTATAAAGATCCTGTCATTGCTTCTCTGTCCTCCGGTATTTGAATTTTCTCAAAATGTTCTCTGTTGTTGAGACTATTTAGAAATGTCTCACCCTGTTCTGAACTGTTTCCCCAGTACATACACAGACAACTCTATTTTAGATCATTTGAGGTGTGCTTTTCTTTGAGGAAATACTAGTTTCCTTATTATTTGAAAACTTGCAAAACATTGCAGGAGGAACACTTAAAATATGAAACATCTGAATTGGAGTATTGCGTATGTTCGTAATTTAAAATTACTAAATATAGCGTATACCAATTTAGGGCAAAATAATTTTCATTGTTTGTGTAAATTGACTTTTTGTCATAGATCAGTGGACATTTGAGTGTTTACATTTTTTTTTTTTTTTTGCTTTTTGGGTCACACCCAGCGATGCTCAGGGGTTACTACTGGCTTTGCACTCAGGAATTACTCCTGGCGGTGCTTGGGGGACCATATGGGATGCCGGGGGTCGAACCCGGGTCGGCCGCGTGCAAGGCAAACGCCGTACCCGCTGTGCTATCGCTCCGGCCCCGAGTGTTTACATTTTAACACTATTTTGAAACATTTTGAACGTATATACACTTTTAATCTATTATGTAAGTAATCTAATGTTCTTTTTACTAGTGCACAAAACAGCTTGCAGCAGCTTTTCATGAGGAATTTGTTGTAAGAGAAGATTTGATGGGCCTGGCAATAGGAACACATGGTAGTAACATCCAGCAAGCTAGGAAGGTTCCTGGAGTTACAGCTATTGAACTAGATGAAGATACTGGAACCTTTCGAATCTATGGAGAGGTTAGTTTTTGATCTCCATCTCCGGGAGCTTAATAACATTGACTGTTGTTTGATAATTTATCTGGAATTTCAGTTATAAGAAAATTATGAAATCTGTGCTCATTTAGGGTTCTTTGAGGATGAGCTGTGTTTAAGGGAATGGAAGAGTTACTGAATCTTTCATGTGAACTTTCGGGGAATTTTTTTTCCCGTTTTTTTTCTCTTTATGGCGGGGGATGGGGTGGGGTTTGGGGCCATATCTGGTATTGCTAATGGCTTGCTTCTGGCTCTGTGCTTAGGCATTAACTTTTGGTGGTGGGGTACCAGCTGGGATGCCAGGGCTAGAATCCTGGTCAGCCGCATGCAAGGCAAACCGCCCTACCCTCTGTACTGTCGCTCTGGCCCAGTACTTTTGGGAAATTGCTAACTGCTTCTGAACCTAAGTAGTTTTACGTTTATTAACATAACTTATTTAAATATTTCTAAGCGCTTGCTACTTGCCAAGCGTGATTATTTTATATTCTCTAGTACATAGGATAGCTTTTGTAATACTTGTATTTGGATAGTATTTTGTCTGTGACTTATGGTGACTGGAAAATAAGTAATTCATACTTTTACTGAAAAATAATCCATATTTTTTATTGAAAACATTTTGCATAGGGGGGTGATTTTTTTAAGTTTCTTCTGAAAGTCATGAAAATCTGTAGGTCTAGTTTTTATTTCTGAAACCTGTAGAAGTTTCAGAAATAAAAGCTATAAGATAATTAAGACAAAAGTCTTTGGAGTCATACTACCTGAATTCAGATTCTGCCTCTACCACTCTGAACGGATCTGGAAAAAGTTACTTAACTACCCTGCATAGTTTTTCTTCATTAAAGATATTTATATAAGACACTAGTTGCTAGTGTCTTAATTCTTCCAGTTTCTGAGGATTATATTATGATATGGTGACCTATAGTTTTTAAGAAACAGATATTAAAAGCTGAGTCTGACTCACTCTCACCTTTAGAGAGCACTTTTGTGTCCTTCCCCTTCCCATTTGGTAAAAATTATATCCATTAGAAATTAAAATAATTGGGCTTTAAAAATGTATCTTTGCCAAACTAAATAGTACATTCTTTTCTGTTCCTGAGAATGAAAAGTGATTTAGAATGTTAAGATCATTGAAAAATACTGTTTTTAACATTTACCTAGAGAAATGTATCATTATATCTTAGGGAATATCACTGAGTATATTTAGGATTGGGGAAAAAAGTGTGATCAGCATAGATAACTAACTCTCTTGCTTGTTTTCTCAGAGGCTTAGAGAAAACTTAGGGATGTCTATGCCTTGATTCAAATAGTATTTTTTCCTTAACCTCTTAATTTTATTTTTTATGTACTTGTCATAAAATGTGGTTCTGGAGTAGAGGGCTCCATACTTAATCTAAGGCCTCCTTTTTAAGAAAAGGAACCATGTAACCACCCATCCCTCCAAACCCCAGACCCAGAAATCTTTCTCTAAGCAAACAGTACTCCCTAATTGTCCCTGAGGCTACTTTAACAACCCCTAAGGCCTTGACTTTGGAAATCTGTAATTTCAACCATTTCCTGCCATTGTCTTCTTCAGACCTTGTTTTCTCCTTGCTGCTCTCCAGTCCCACAGGTCAACAAGTCTGTGTGTCTGCCCTGCTCCCTTCACCCCCTATACTTCTCACCTGCACTGTTCACCTGCACTGTTCTGAGGACCCACAGGACGCCCTATGGCTCCCAGTTGACAAATGCTGCTCTAGGGGACTGAGCAGGATCTTGCATTAGGACTTAATCATATTTTTCTCAGTTCTTGTGTTTTTATTTTGGGTTATGGGTTTTTTCAGGTGTGAAGAATTTCATGTTTGTTTTCCCTCTCCCATCTACAGAGTGCTGATGCTGTAAAAAAGGCTAGAGGTTTCTTGGAATTTGTGGAGGATTTTATTCAGGTTCCTAGGAATCTGGTTGGTAGGTACTTAAACTAAATGTTGAATAAGTTAAATGTTGAAGTCACTTAATGGGAAATGAATATTGTTTGGTATCTTAGTTGGTTACATGGAGTGTCTGGATAGCAACACTTACTTGATTTAGTGACCTAAATTATTTAGCACAACTTGCATCCCCTAAGTCATTTTTTAAAAGTGAAGATTTTTTTCCTACACATTATTACAGAACATGATATTATAACTATAACGTTTAGTTATTGCGGTTCTTCTTAAGACATTCCCTCCTTTGGTTTCTTCTTACCCCTAATATCTTTTAATCATTCATGTAGCCATCAAAATTGTCATAACTACTTTTTGAGAAGGTGTTTGTGATAATTTTTTTCTTTTGTTTAGTGCAGAAGAAAAAGTAACAGTGGATTAAAAATAGGGTAATAAACTTCTACACAATAGGCCCTGAATAAATAATAATTGGTTGTTGCAAAGGCATAGAATAAGGTAAGAAGTCATGGGCAGGAGAGAAGGATGGTGATGATGAGGGGAGGTTTCACTATTAAATTTTGACACCATTAACAAACAGTATTTTACCCATGGGTTATAAATTAAGTGACAAGTTTTTATTCCAGGGATTTTGTCTGGGATGAGTTGCTTTAATATACTCGGCACCTGTTATCTATTCTTTTATTTTAAATACTGTTTGAGAAAATGGAAAAGTTTTGCTCATATTTTAAATACCCAGTGATTGTCCAAAAAATTTAACATACAGTTCAGTATCAGTGTTAAGTATTGAAGTTACTAGGAGAATGAGTTTTTTTTGTCACCTTTGGTGTCTGTTTTGTGTGGGGGCAGTTCCTACCTGGTGTTGCTCATGGCTGCTTCTTAGAGTGCTTGGGGACCGACGTGCTGTGCTGTGAACCAGGGTTCACATGCAAGGCCCGTGTCTCAGCAAGGCCCCTGCCTGGGTGCTGTTCCTCCTCCTCTCTTGGTCTTACTCAGTAGCCTGAGGCCTCTGTGCTCTGTTCACACATAATCAGATCGGTTTCAGCTTCAGGAAATAAGATCTTAGCTATTGGTGTTTTTGTCAAAATCTCTAAAACTTGTAAACAGGAGTGAGAAGTTGTAAAACCATCATTTTGAGTAGTGGCAAGTAGTGTACCTGTAAGTAGTTTATAGTACAAGAATTTGGAAAGTTTCTAGTATTCTGCTATTTCCAATTCTGCCTAAACATCTGAAACATCTAAGATACGTTTCCAGTTAAGATTCTCTCTCTCTCTCCCTCTCTCTCTTCCCCCTCTCTCGCTTCCTCTTTTTCTCTCCCTCCCTCACTCTCTCCTTCCCTTCCTCTCTCTTTCTCTCCCCACCTCCCCTGTTGTGAGGGGTTGAACCCAGGGCTTCACATATGAAAAACATAAACTTTAAAACTGAGCTACTTACATCCTGGGCCCCAAGTAAGCTTTTTGAAGTCAGTTTTTGGAAACTGTTCTGTAGACTGAATTGCTACCAGCATGTTAAAATTGAATGTAAGATAGTTACTGTGCAATTTTAATCCATTCTAAAATAAAATGCTACTAAGTGTTTATCATTGCTAAAGACATCAATTTGAGAAGAGGCTGCTTTTGAAATTGATCCTCTATGTTTATCTAAATACTAATTATTGTTATGAGTACTAACTTTATGGTTGTTGCTTTTATAATTTAACTTAGGTTTCTTCACTTGTAAAAATAATTTGGAGGTGAGTGTGTGCTCAAGGGATTCAGGGCTCTTTCTAACCTAGCAGTTCTGCAAAAAATAGCCCAGAGTTTGTGGTAAATTTTGAGTAAAAATTACAGATATTTAAGAAATAAAGGAAAGAAGATACATTTGTTGTTCTCTGGTCTTTTTTCATTTATATGTGCAGTGTTATATGTCCTGTTTTTCTCTGTCCTGTCTGTGTTGATTTTAGTGATTTGGGTTCTTTGAGTCCTTTTTAAGGAAATTTACATTACACTGATAATTTGGTGAAATACAAGTAGTGTGAAGATATAAATTGGTGGTAGTCCATGATAATAAATTTCCTTCTAAAACACTTTATGGGTGAACAGTCTTGAAAACAGGATATTCTTAGTCTAATGAGGGAAAAAAGAGCACTGATGAGAGGGATTGAGGAGCACTGGTGGGTAAGTTCTGTAGAAGGTTCCCTTTACACATTTGGTTCCAAAAATTCTGGAATCAACCATCATCCCTCTTCCAAATCTAAAGAAAGCTTACTGTTTGAACTTTGATTTCATGTCGGAAAGTTATTTGCAAAGGAACCGGAACCTTTCACATCCTTGAAGCCTTCCTTAGACATAACTACTCTGTTCCTTCACCTTTTTATGCTCACGCTCAGTTTATACTACAGGTCTGCTTCAGTTTGT
Source organism: Sorex araneus (assembly GCF_027595985.1). Taxonomy (NCBI): domain Eukaryota; kingdom Metazoa; phylum Chordata; class Mammalia; order Eulipotyphla; family Soricidae; genus Sorex; species Sorex araneus. Next base: position 297,328,272 of record NC_073303.1, on the reverse strand, counting down.
CAATATACTTTGGAATTAAACTATGAACATGGTCAATTAAAATATTAACTGCCTCTGGTGGGACTAATAAAAATTGCAGGTAGGTTCCTGCCAAGGACCCCAGATGGTGATGGATATTCACTCACTGCTGGTGTAACTGAGAGAAGGAAGGGGTACATTTGGGGGATGGAATACGGGACATCCACCTGATTCTTGTTTTTCTGCAAAAGATCTGGTTTTTTTTTTTTAGCTGAGTCGCGGATGGAGTTGCTGCTTGAGTGTCTGTGTGTTAACAGTAAAAGTTGCTTTTTTATACTGCTACTAGGGCTTTTCAAAGCTGCATCGTGAATTCCCTGTTGTTCTCTGTTTTAAAAACTATTTCTGATGCTTTTAACCATAAATGTACAGTTACTAATGGTGGTGAGATTTAGGTGTAGGGACAGAAAGTTTTAAACTTACTACTGTATTGGTCAGTTTATTATTCCTATTATCCCCCCTCCCTTTTTTTTTTTTTTTTCTATTAATGCAAAAGGTTCTCTCAAGAATGCACTGGGGAAACACGTGCATTTTAACCCTTTTAACCAAACTTGAGTTTAGATTGCTGATTAAAGGTTTAGGGTTTTTTTGTTTGGTTTTATTTTGTTTTGGACTACACCTGGTGCTGCTCCGGGGTTACTCCTGGTGGTGCTCTGGGTACCATCTGGGTTGCCAGGTATTGAACCCTGGCTGGCCTCATGCAGGGCTAATGCCCTACCCATTGTACTCTCTCCAACCCTGTTTCACATATTTTTAAAGGAAGATTTTGTTTTTGTTTTGGGACCATATTGGTAGTACTACTCTTGGGTTGGTGCTTGGAGTCATTCCTCACTCATTCCTGGTAGCCATGCAGTGCCAGTAGTTCAACCCAGGTCTCCTGAATGCAAAGTATGTACTCCAGCCCATTAAGCTATCTTTCTGACTTTGCTGACTTAATTTTTAAAAATGAACAGGAGGTATTGATTTAATAAAAGGAATTTAATAATACAGTGTTGCTATTAACTTTATAAAAGACACATTTGTTTTATTATAGTTAAGATTGCCTGTATATTTTTATCACTGGTTAACTGTGTTATGACCAGTACTACTTTGTGTGATATCTTTATAATTACTTTCTTATGGGAAGAGAGTCTTTATACTGCCTTTAGTTTCTCCTTTAATTACTGAATACTCAATACTGCATTTAATAAATTAATGTGGAGAAGGTAAATGATTTGCATTTTATGTCATTTTGGTTATAGGAAGAGTGAGTATACTATATACATGTTGTATGTATTTGTATAGCTGTGGAGTACACTGTAAATGTATAAAATGTACACATTTTATTTCTACTAAGCGTATCTTAAAGGTAGATTTCCAGTCATAGGTATCTTGAACACATAGAAACTGAAAATAGACATGACAAATTGTTAACTCGGTAATATTAAAAAGTTGACATTAAAGCCAAAATTATTTTAAAGGTATTTAATGTTTTGAAATGTGTTTGACTTAATATTTCTAAAGTGTAGAAATTGGGCAGGGCATATTAAGAAATGTCTTGATTTTGAAAATTTTTTACTATGAGCAATCAGTTAATGGTAGCCTTAAAATACACTAAACAAAATGGGGAAGTTTCAGAATAATAAAACTACAGCATTTAGAATTAACTGAGAATAAAAAGATGGAGATGAAACTTTGTCTTTTATTTTTATAATCCGAATGTACATCAGACTTTGAAGTGGAAAAGAAATGGCAAGTTTTAACTTAGTATATTTGTTTTTTCATTAAAGGAAAAGTTATTGGAAAAAATGGCAAAGTTATTCAAGAAATCGTTGACAAATCTGGTGTAGTTCGGGTGAGAATTGAAGGAGACAATGAAAATAAACTCCCTAGAGAGGACGTAAGTATTCAGATACAGTTTAATTACTAGTCTGCTTTTTTTTTTTTTTAATGGTCTTTACTGATCTAACATTTTATCTTGTTTGGTAGAAATAGTTTTTGAAGGAGTTACATTTGATTGGCTAATTAGCATTGATGCAGTGGTAATTTCTTTATTAAAATTTCATTCCTTAGACTAAGTGTTGCTTTATCCATGTCATTATACAATTTTGTACTTTAAATTCTCTATTGGTTTCCCAGCATTTCATTAAAGCTGTTTTATTTATTTTTTGTACTTTGCGGGGAGGTCACAACTGGCAGTGCTCAGGGGTTATTCCTGGCTCTGTACTCAAAAGTTACTCCTGGCAGTGCCTGATGGGACCCTGTAGGATGCCAGGGATCAAACTTGGGTCAGCTGCATATAAGGCAACTTTCCTATTCATTGTATTATTGCTTTGATTCCCCAGACATAATTTTTTTTTAATAAAAAAGGTTTTGGTTTGAAAATCTTTTATAGTTTATATTTCAAGCAAAAAGCTGTCAATCAAGTTCTAAATTACTGCTAGCATTACAGTGTTTTGTTGTTTTGGGACCACACCCCAGTGATACTTAGGGATTACTCCTGGCTCTGCACTCAGGAATCTCTCCTGGTGGGATTGGGGGACCAAATGGAATGCTGGGGTCAAACAGGGTGCAGCATGTGCAAAGCGAGCACCTACCTACTGTGTTAGCGCTTGGCCCATCTAATAGCATTTCTTAATTGAAATCTGCTAAACTTTTTTGTTGCTAATAACTTAACATTTTTGAAAAGCTTCTTTGAAGGAACTTGTGGTTTGGTCTATACCCGGTGACGTAAGTTTAAGGGGTGCTACTCCTTTAACTTTGTGCTTGGTGGTCTTGGTGGTGCTGATGGGCTATATATTGCCGGGAATTGTACCTGAGCCTCAGCTGATGGTTAAGCTATGTCTGGCTGCTAAAATTTCTTTATCAGTTTTATCACTATTGATGTTTGGCTACAGTTATACTCTTCATACTTCATAAATCACTCAAGGACTTCTGAACTTTGTGGCTTCAGTGATAATTCTTTAAACTTTGTGCCCCCCTAATAGGGTTTTCTAGGATTTTCTCCTGAGAAAGTATTGCACTTGCCACTTCATTTGGTTGTAGTGTGTGTGTGTGTGTGTGTGTGTGTGTGTGTGATTGAACCATGAGATAGACCATCACAAAGTTAGACCATTGTGAGGATTGGGTTTCAGTCATACAATGTTCCAACACCCGTCCCTCCACTAGCGTACATTTCCCACCACTAATGTCCCTGGTTTCCACCCCCACCCGCCTCTGTTGTAGGCACTTTGTTTTCTTTCTCTCTCCTTTTGTGCTTTATGGTTTGCAATACAGATTCTAAAAGATCATGCTATATGTTCAGGGCGCTCAGTGTTTTTATTGGGAAGATACATCTGGAAAAGGTTTTTTTTTTTAACTGAGTGTTGGCTTTGGGGTACAGGCGTGACTGCCAGGGTTTCCAGAAGTACAGGAAGGTGGGTGAAAGTAGCCCATCCTGACCCTGAGAAAGCCTGGAGATTTCAGTCACAAAACCCGCATATTGTATTTTTCAGCAGATTAATGTCTTGGTGAGATCTGTCGCGAGATGGTGGAGTCTGGCCAGGGCATAGCGGTGATTATGGATTGTGGGATCAAGCAGTTGCTGGGGACTGTTTGGGCAGGCACTGGGCTAACCCGTCTCCCCCTATGATGTACCCAGTCAATCATTCTTGTGCAGCCCTGTTTGGGTCAGAGATTAACTGTGACTTTTGATCTCTTTTAAGATTTATTTATGGGTCTCTGAAGCAATCTGATAAATGAGCTTGTATGGCTGAGGCAGGTGGTTCGTGGGCGTGGTTCTACATACTTAAGTTTTGGTGGTTTAATTTCTTGGGAAACTTGGTCCTGAGTTCTTGAGGGTCCAGCCAGAGGCACAGCGGTGACTTTGTATTGTCAGGAAGCCTGCAGGTCCAGGTTGTCTTCTTGGCCACGCTAGCGCCCAGTGGGCCCCAGTGTCAGTGTCAGCAGTGGCTCCAGCAGGGACCAGGACCAGGGCTGCCACAGTTCGCTCTGGGCAGGCTGCAGTCACCAGTCCAGCAGAGCCTGACCAGGGGCACATGCCTCCATCCTGGATCCCTAGACTGCACTCAGGGAGGTTTTTCTCCATAATATGCTGCAGGTGGCACGTGGGCTGGACCTGTGAAGAAATGGTGGTGAATAATTTAGCCAGGGAAAACTTGATGTTAGGCAGAAGTATCATTTAATGACCCTGGCCAGTAAACATCCTAATCCAGGCAGGTGGACCCTCAGCTCTGGGACCCGCACCTCACCGTCCTACCAAGTTGGCCCTGAGGAGCCCTATTGAGACACGTTAAAACTGCAAGCGTGCATGGCTCGTGCTTTGCAAGTGGGAGGCCTGGGATTGATTCCCAGCACTGCATCGTCCCATGAGCACTCCTGGGAGCATAATGTCTGTAAGGGCTCCCAAACAAGTAAGGACTCAGGTGCATGCGGGAGCCCAGGTTTGACTCCTGGCACATGATCACTGCCAGTAGCTGGTGCCTGAAGCTCTGCTGAGTTTACCTTCCCCACAAAACAAATAAATGAGAAAAAACAAACGTCTTAGATTCGTACAGGTAAGCCTTAGACTCATAATGTTATTTCCAGTAATTTCATCCTACATTGCTTCTAGAAGTGCTATAAATTTAAACTTGTAGTTAAAGAAATGACCTCCTTTATTAATCACAGACCCACTGCCTGAATTAGGATTTTTACTGGTCAGGGCCACTAATGATGCCTGTATGTTTTAAGTGGTTCTGATACCTAGTTTTCCCTTAGCTTACCCTATTCCTAGTTACTTTTTAATAATATTTAGTATTTTCTGGCAGTTTTTTTCCCTCCACATTATCTTCATAAATAAGAACTTAATGTATTTTCTAATGTTTGTAGTTGGCTATCTTTTATCACCATACTAGGGCACAATTGACAAAACTTAAATACAGAAACCAAATACATGATGTAAACGTGTAAGTAGGATAAGAAACACAGGAGAAACCGTGGGTGCTCTTCTATAAAAGAAATAAAATGTTTGGTTTTAATTTGGGTGTCATGGGGAATGTATGTATTAGGAATTGCTGTATGTTACATGTTTAGAATAAGCTAAAAACAGTACACAATTTTTAGTTTTTAAAACATTACATGTTAAAATCTACAGGTTTATTTGGGACTACTTTTAACTTTTTTTCCTTTTTGTTGGGACACACCTGCCTGTGCCCAGGGCTCACACATCAGTGCGTGGGGGACCACTCGGTGCCGTGGTGCCCAGTCAGCTCCACCCACTGTATGGTTTCTCAGGTCCCTGCTCCTGACATTTTAACCTGCCTACGTACACTGTAGCTTCGGTTTACAACTTGTTTGCTTTAAAAACTGATGACTCACCTCTTTTGTGAGATGACCTTAAATGTAACAGTTAACATAACAGTTATCTGTAGTTAATGATTTTTCTCTCAGCCTCATATTTTGTTTTTTGGTCTCTGAATCAGATTCAATGAATACATTGAAATTAAATCAAATTTGAATTAAATTATTTTCCACTACTATTATAAGTTATATAGTATGACTTGAGGAATGATTAATTTAAATACAAAACAGTGATCAGATGCTGCTGCTTTTTCAACATTTGGGGTGTACTCCTGGTGGTACTTTTTTAAGTAAAACACAAGGTACTAAGGATTAAATCTTTGCTTCCTGCTTGCCAGTCATGTGCTCTGTAGTTCTTTGTTTTTGTTGGTCTTGTTTGCGTGGGGTGGCACTCAGTGTTTGATTCTTGCTCTGTGCTCATTGGTCACTCCTAGTGGTGCTTAGGGGACCATTTGCAGTTCTGGGGATTAAATCAGAGTCAGCAGCATGCAAAGTGAGCACCTTAACTCTGTGCTCTCTCTGACTTCTGCGTTAGGAGCCATCTCCCCCATTCTTGATAAATACTTCTGATCAATTATTTGATTAGGGTTTTTGAAAGATTTATCTTTATATTTCTTTTGGGGAGGAAGGCCACCACACCTGCAGCAGTGTTTTAGGGGCCACTTTTAGCATTTCTACCTATTTCTACCTGTACTGTCTTTTTTAAAAAATTTTTTATTAGTGAATCACTGTGAGATAGTTACAAACTTAAGAACTTTCGTGTTTGCATTTCAGTCATACAGTGATCATTATTTACCCATCCCTCCACCAGTGCCCATTCTCTTCCACCAATGTTCCCAGTACCCCTCCCACCACCCCCACCCCACCCCCACCACCCCACAAGGGTATTGTAGTTTGCAATAGAAGTATTGAGTGGCCTTCATGTTTGGTCTATAGTCTACTTTTGGCACGCATCTTTCAACCCGAATGGGTCCTCCCAACATCCTCTACTAGGTATTCCCTTCTGTATCTGAGCTGCCTTTCCCCCCAACATGTGAGGCCAGTTTCCAAGCTGTGGGGCAGACCTCCTGGCCCTTATCTCTACTACTCTTGGGTGTTAGTCTCCCACTCTGTTACTTTATATTCCACATATGAGTGCAATCTTTCTATGGCTGTCTCTTTCTTTCTGACTCATTTCACTTAACATGATACTTTCCATGTTGATCATAGTAAAAAACATATTGTGTGTTTTTTAATTAGAATAATTTTAATTTTTAAGAAAAATCTAAATTTTTAAAAAACAAAATGCTATTAAAATTTAACACATTAAACTTAGATCTGTGCTTTTCCTTTATTTCTTTAGTTTGTGAACCCAGACTCCCTGTCTACCACTGAGCCACATTCTTAGCCTCCTCTGATGTCAAAGTATTTGTTCTCCCCATCTCCCCCCGTCAGAAATTTTTAATTTTGCTTTGTAAATATTTATATTCTGTACTAATACTCGAAACACTTGACAAAATATTGAGTTATTTTCTGAGCATGTACTATAGGGTTAACCAGATCACTGGACTTTATTTTATTAAAACAATTCCACTAAAGATGATACATTTAGCCAGGAGGAAGTTCATGCAAGGTGTTTTTTTTATTATTATTATTATTATTATTTTTTGTACTTTGTTTTGGGGCCACACCCAGATACTTAAGTGTTACTTCTAGTGGTGCTCAGGGGAACTCTGGCTTTAGGGATTAAACCTTGGTCTTCTGCATGCAACACATTCATTTCAGTTGTTTAAGCTATGTCCTCAACCTGAAGAAAGATTTGGAATCTGAAGAAATCAGATTGAATTAAGTTTTAAAAGCTTGAAAAGGAACTGATTGTATAAGTAGTAAGTTTTTATTACACTACAGTTTCTTTATTTTGGTCCTTCCCGGTGGTTCTCAAACACGAAGAGCCACTTGAGGATTTTCAGTCAACCAGGACAGTAGTTCAGTGCTAGACCCACAGATGAGATGATGATTAGATCTTGAGGTAAATGTAAAAACTATATGTAATATGACTATGATCAGTGGTTAACGAGTTTAGTATTCCCAAATTACTGATATTTAGCAAGTTATTTTTAAATTTTGAATTTGGTAGCTATAAAATGCCCTGTATCTTAAAAAGCTTTCCTGATACCTTGACATGTCATATTTATGCTAGAACTTTGTTATAAAACTAAGTGCTTCTACGTTGTGTTTTCTTACAGGGGATGGTTCCATTTGTATTTGTTGGCACTAAAGAAAGCATTGGAAATGTGCAAGTTCTTCTAGAGTATCATATTGCCTATTTAAAGGTTTGTAATCTTATATTCATATCTTTGTTGGTCCAGGTGTAAAATTTTTTTCTTTGTGGTAAAATTTTTAAGTATTTTATTAAATAGCTTTAAAATGAAAGATCTTTCACGATAAAAACATTTTATGCATATTTCTCTTTGGACTTTCAATTGTTGTATATCTTAATGTAATTTGATTCTTATCTACATTTTTTTTTTTTTTTTTTTTTTTTTTTTTTTTACTTTTTGGGTCACACCTGGCCACACCTGGCCATGCACAGGGGTTACTCCTGACTCTGCACTCAGGAATTACTCCTGGTGATGCTCGGGGGACCATATGGGATGCTGGGTATCAAACCTGGGTTGGCCTTATGCAAGGCAAATGCCCTACCCACTGTGCTATGGCTCCAGCGCCCATATTTTGTTTTTAACTTGACCTGTTAATCGGCACAACACCAGTAATGAAGTTGTGCTTTCTTGGTAACTGCGGTAACTGAATTCGAATTTGGGACATAGTCATCAGTTGATAGTTTTAACTATTGTTTATAGTATAGTATATTCGGGTTGATAAAGAACAAGGATACTAGAAAAGGTGTTCTGTACATCGTTAAACGTTGCAACTGGCATTTTATACTCTTTTTCCTCTTAGTGTTTCTTTTACTTAAAGTAATAATATCCTAGCTTTTCTATCCCTTCTGTATTTTTCAGATGATCTCATTAATCACCATTATATTAATACTTTGAAGCACTTTTAGTAATGTCAGTTGTCCTGTCTTTCCAACACTCCATGCATCATTCCCCACTCCCCCCCAGTTTTAAGAGTAAGCAGTACTCAGGGCTTAATCTTTTTTTTCTTTTCTTTTTGGGTTACATCCGATGATGCTCAGGGGTTACTCAGGGTTGGCCTATCACTCAGGAATTGTTCCTGGTGGTACTCGGGGACCATATGGGATGCTGGCAATTAAACCCAGGTCAGCCACGTGCAAGGCAAATGCCCTACTGGCTGTACTATCGCTCCAGCCTAGAGCTTCACTCTTTTATGTCTGTTTCAGCTTTTGGCTTGGGGACCTCACCTAGTGATATTACAAGTTACTCCTGGCTCTGCACTCAAGAATCATTCCTTGTGGTATAATATGGGGAATGGTATGCCAGGGATTGAACCTGGGTCAGCTGTGTGCAAGGCAAATGCCTTACCCACTGTACTATATAGTCTGATCTCCTAAGTCAGTCCTTTTGAAAAATTCATTTTTATGAAAGTTTCAGTCTCGCATTCTATGCTCATTATATTAATACTTTGAAGTATTAATGAAGATGAAGGTTTCATCTTCCAGCAAGTGTGGAATTGTAATCACCAATTTTCTTTAGACATCTAACTTTAATAAATAGCCTGTAATTACTTAAGTTTTGAGGGAGCAAGTCTACTGATTTAACAAGATTATGAATCAAATATCACTATATTTTTTGACAAACTGCCTTTTATTCTTTAGGGAAAGGGGGGGCATTGTTAGGCCACACCCCACAGTCCTCAGAGTATACTGCACACTCCTTGCTCAGGACTTGCTCTTGATGATGCTAGGGGAACCAATATGTAGTACCTGGGATTGGATACATGCAAGGCAAACATTTTAATCTGTTTATTATCTCTGGTCCCAGAAAAACACTTTTCTAGTAGTGCTTCCACCTGAGGTGGTACCTGTACCTCATTTAACAGAAAAATTATGAGGGGTGAATTTGGTAATGGGAAATAATTTACTGTCTAATATATAGTTTATTTTAATGTTCGGCTTGTGAAAATGTCCCTTTGGAGGAGTAGAGTCTTTGTCTGTGTTTTATAGTGTGTGCTTGTGACACTTTGCATTGTTGATTCATGTTAAGGCAAGCAGTAAACCTTAGATACTATGGTTTTAGGGAATTATACTTTACCAAAAATTGAAAGATTTCTTTAATTACTACTGAGAATAGCTCTGTTGCTTGAGAAGACAAAAATTTACATATAAGATTTATTCCACCCTACCCCCCACCCCTTTTTTCTTTGGTTTCAATTGTAGGAAGTAGAGCAACTAAGAATGGAACGCCTACAGATTGATGAACAGCTACGACAGATTGGTATGGGTTTCAGACCTTCTTCCACCAGAGGGCCTGAAAAAGAGAAAGGATATGCCACTGACGAAAGTACCGTCTCTTCTGTACAAGGTTCTAGGTCTTATAGTGGAAGAGGCAGAGGTCGTCGGGGCCCTAATTACACCTCCGGTTATGGTAAAAAGCTAACATTTTTTCATAGTTTTAGCTTGGGTACTCTTGCTTAATGTATTTTTATTTATTCTTGTCTTTGAAGATAGGAGGTAGTTCTGAGGTATATGTCTTAAAGTCGTAATCTCTTTATAATGGTAAAAGGTAGTGAAAGAACTATTTTTGTAAGCAGCTCTGTATATTTTAAGGTGGTAGTATGGTCATGCTTATATGAGAAACTTCTTTTCCAAATATGTCCTTGTACAGTTTTCATGTAATTAGTAAAACACTCATGATAGTTGTGATACTCTAGGAACCCTCTTTCTCACCCTGTAGGGGGAAAAAAAACAGTTACTGTTAAGTGACTGTTACTGTTAAGTTACTGGAGAGCCTGGCAAGCTCCCCGTGGCGTATTCATATCCCAAATATAATAACAGATATATACATACCTCTTGGAGAGACCGGCAAGCTACCGAGAGTATCCCGTCTGCATGGCAGGGCCTGGCAAACTACCCGTGACATATTCGATATGCCCGATATGCCAAGAACAGTAACAATAGGTCTCATTCCCCTGACCCTGAAAGAGCCTCCAATCATTGGGAAAGATGAGTAAGGAGAGGCTGCTAAAATCTCAGGGCTGAGAGAAATAGAGACATTACTGGTGCTCATTCCAGTAAATCGACAAACAACGGGGTGACAGTGATACAGTGATACTGTTAAGATTGCATATGCCAACTCTATTCTAGCTTTTAAAAATGCACTTTATTTGACTAGAAGAAATCCCTCTGTCTCTCTTGGTGAGCCCGGCAAGCTACCGAGGGTATCCTGCCTGCACAGCAGAGCGTGGCAAGCTACCCATGCTATACTCTATGCCAAAAACAGTAACAATGATGGTCCTCATTCCCCTGATCCTGAAAGGGCCCCAAATACGCCATCGGGCTACACTAGCAACACAACAGGGACGAATGGCAATGTTACTGGCGCCCGCCCTAGCAAATGAAGAACAATGGGGTGACAGTGATACAGTGATAGAGAAGAAATCATCTCTATTTGTAATTCTTCTGATTAAAAGCTATCCTTCTACAAAAATAAATAAAATGCACTTTATATTAACAGTGTTGAATTAGTATCTGAAAATATTTTTGAAATGTGGCATTCACTAAAATGAGGATTTTGAAGCTAGAATCTAACATTTCATAGTTGAACAGTTTTATGGTTAGAGTCCAGTCTGTAGGAAAGGCTCTGGATGATTTTATCAACAGTCTCAAAATTCGAGTAACTCTATTTCTACATTTTGACTTGAATTTTATTAGTGATCTGATTTTTATCTTAGCGTATTTATTTTCTCTTTCTCCTCGGTCCTGCTGTGATCATCCTGCTTGGGAAAATAATTCAGTTTTTCAAAACAAATCACATTTAGGAAAAATCAAAATTCATGAAAGCTTTATAATGTACAGATACCACATCTAGATCTTATGTTTGAATCATCATCTAAAGATGCGATATGTATGAACTTGTACCAGTTTTTCTTTTGTTACAGTTTGGAAGATACTTATCTCTTCCTTTCATATCTTCTTTGTCTTTAATTCTTAATTAAAAAAATTTTTTTATTAGTGAATCACTGTGAGACAAAGTTAGACTTACAAGTTTCATACTTACGTTTTGGTCATACAATGATCGAGAACCCGTCCCTCCACCAGTGCCCTTTTTTCCACCACCAATGGTCTCAGCATCCCTCCCACCACCCTACCTAATTTCTTGATTTTTTTAAAGAGTGTAGTTAACCCTGTACAGATACTGAGAAGCAAAATTTCAGCAAAATCAGTGTTTAGTATATGAAATACTGAGGATTGTGAATGTTTAACTACCTTAAAATATGTGTTAATATAAAAATAACCAGTAATTAAGTTCATACTGAATGGTTTTAGAGGTACAAATTACTGTACCTACAGTCAAGTTTGCTTTCTTTGATTGGTAAATTTATTGAAAAATTTGTAAGTTTCTGTGAAGTTTGCTTAGTAATGAAGACACTAGCAAAATGCTGTTGACAGTAGATAACAAATTTATCTGAGAGTGGTGGGAAAAATGTACATTGGAAAAAAACTAAATTGTTCAGTAGATGGCACTCTTAGCTCTAAATCATTGTAGAGTAGTAACATTTCTACAGTCAACTTTTGAACTGGGCTCGAGAAAAACCAGTTGAATTTAGTTAGAAGTGGTTTTGTCCACATGATCATTTGAAAGGCTGTAGAACCATCTTGTGAGTGTATTCTAGAAATTTTAGAATGAGGAAAACTAAAATTAAAATTTTCTTGAAAGGCCTAGAGACATAGATAAGGTATGTTCATTGAAATGTGGCCAACTGTGGTTCCGATTCCTGACACCATGTGTCGTCTCCAAAAAAGATTTAGGGCTTCTCAGCACCGGTGGGTGTGTGCTCTCCCCTATCTCCAAGTTTCATGGAAACAGGTCCTTTGTTACTAAAATTGGGTCTACTTGAATTCCTTTTTTCTTTTTGTGACTTTTTGGGTTACACCTGGCGATGCTCAGTGGTTACTCCTGTCTCTGCACTCAGGAATTACTCGTGGCAGTTACTCTTGGCTCTGCACTTGGGAATTACTCCTCTCGGTGCTTGGGGACCAAATGGGATGCCGGGGATAGAACTTAGGTCAGCTGCGTGCAAGGAAAACACCTTACCTGCTATACTATTGCTCTGGCCTGAAATTTTTTTTAAAAGTTTTTGGACAGTTCACGGCAGAGCTCCAGGGCTACTGCTGGCTTGGAGCTTGGGCTTCTCTTGGTGGTGTTCAGGTACCACGTGATATGAGCCATTGAATCCAGGGCTCCATTGTGCAAAACATTGGCTCCAACCCTTTGAGCTGTCTCCCCGGCCCAGTGAATTTTGTTTTGCTTTGGGGCCTCACTTGGAATTGCCCAGGGGTTATATTAGTCCTAGCTCTGCACGCAGGAATCACTCTTGGTGGTGCTTGGGCAGGGTGGACTGTATGGGTTGCTGGGGATCAAATCCAGGTTTGCTATGGGCGAGGCAAACAAGCACCTTTACCCACACCCCCGCCATCTCCTAAAGAATAAGTTCACTTTTTTCCCTAATTTTTATAATGTGTAAACAGTGTTTTACAAAATTGAGAGAGTTTGGAATGGTCAAAGTGACTTCAACAGTTTTCTCTTGTTGGTGTAACAAATTACAGAGTCTTGAAAGATGCACATTCATTGTCTTCATGTTAATTAGGTAAGAAGTTTGAGTGGCGTCTGGTCCGAAACTCCCAAGGTCAGCAGTTCCTTTGTGGAGACCTTTTAGAGGGGAAATGTCTGCCCTCGAGAGGTGCTCAAGAGGCCAGGATGCCCCTGCAGTGATTCTCAGACACCTTGGGTTAAGGATGCAAGACTGCTGGGTCCTGTGGTGGTGCTAGGGGCCATATGGACCTGTGTTCTGGGCACTGTGCTGATGGACACCTCCTGTACTCTGCCCAGGCCTTCCTTTTCCAGTTGACTCTTAGGGAGACTTGATTTCTTTGATAGTCCAGCTTCTGTGACTCCTCCATTTTCCATTCCTTACCTGTTGTCTCCCCCTTCCCCCCCAATATAAACAAAAAACCCAAAACCTTAAGGAAACTAGTAATTGGTCATAATGTTTTATTATACCATCTCTGATTCTTTGTTGAACAAAAACAGTTTTCTCTTTTTCCCTTTTTTTTTTTTACTTTTGTTGCATTGGTTCTCTTACAAAGTCCCATGTAATGTGGATTCCCCTGAATAATTTTCACCTTAGCACCCTTAGCTTCAGTTATATCTGCAAAGCTTTTTGCTATCATACATGTTTAAGTGGCTCGCTTACTATAAATAAAACAGCACTGCTAGTTCACTTGCCCTTTTTGTTTTTGACTTTAATATCTGTCTACTGAAATCCTGTAATGTAACCAGTGTTTCCCACAGTGGGGCAGTAAATGCCCGCTGGGGGCATGGAACTGATCTGGGGGGAGGTGGTAGTTTTGGGTGCCATCGGGTAAGCTTTTTACGTTTGTTTGCACAGGTAATTTCTAGAGGGGGCTCAGAGTTAGTTATCCCCCTTCTCCACCCCCCACTCTGATTTGTGATTTCTGATTTAAACACCGCTTTTAATATCTTAACTACTAGATTTAGATTAAGGGGTGTGTGTGTGTGTGTGTGTGTGTGTGTGTGTGTGTGTGTGTGTGTGTGTGTGTGTGTGTGTGTGTGTGTGTGTGTGTGTGTGTGTGTGTGTGTGTGTGTGTGCGTGCGCGCGCAGATGCACTAATTCACTCTTGTGCATGGGTGGTGGGCTGGGGATTAAAGTCTGAGTTCATCCGTGTAAGGCATGCCCTTTATCTCTGGCCCAGAAGATTTTAAAACTGTATGAAATGTCAATTTTCCCTATTCTAATATCAGCTAATGTGTTTTTACTTGTTTTGGAGAAGTACTTGGTTTTTTTTCTACTGACTCCATTGTGTTTCTTTTGTTTGGGAGCTGCATCTGTCAGTGCTCAGGAGTTGCTCACAGCAGTGTCAGGGACTGTGTGGTGCTGGGAATGAGACTTGGGGGCTCAGGGTCAGAGCGTGCACTCCGATCCCGTGATCTGACTCTGACCTATACAAATGCTCTTTAAAAAATGCATTTCTCGGGGCTGGAGGGATAGCACAGCGGGTAGGGCGTTTGCCTTGCACGCGGCCGACCCAGGTTCGATTCCCAGCATCCCATATGGTCCCCTGAGCACCGCTGGGGTAATTCCTGAGTGCAGAGCCAGGAGTGACCCCTGTGCATTGCTGGGTGTGACCCAAAAAGCAAAAAAAAAAAAAACAAACCGCATTTCTCAATCAGTTAATCTGTTATGAGCATATTATATAGATATAATCATATCCCCCCAAAAAGACTGCATTGAAGGGTTTTCTTTATTGACGAGAGGATGTTGATAGGCATATTTTTTTAATTACAGGGCTCCCCAGTGATAATAGAGGGCCAGTGGTGGGGGCCTACCCCACTCCCTAGTGATACTTGTGGTTGGTGTGAGTGGCCTTTGGTACCGAGGACTTACTTATTTAGGACTTACCTTATTCCTACAAAGCATGAGTTCTACCTCTGTCTCCCTGACCCAGTATTGTAGGCACTTGTAGAAATTATGCTGCATTGTAGAAATTATGCTGCATGTGTATTTTTAAAGATCACCATTAGAACAGGTGATTTTATTGTTAGAAATGATCTATAAACATTCATTTCACCTTTTTTGTCTTGTGATTGGGAGAATAATGAATGTTTGATTGCATTGATATGGAGATCACACATTGTTGTGGTCTTAGGTCTTGAATGGCAGTGCCACTTAGCATGTGGGCTGGTGCCCTGTTGTTGAATTCTGGAGACTAATGGCCAGCACTCTCCTTGTCCCCTGAAAGCTTTTATTTCATAAATGTATTTGTCTCAATATTTTTGTGGATCCGTGTTGCTTTTAGAAGGTGCCTTCCTACTGCTCCCTTCAAGGAAGCTCGCAGGGGCCCGTGCAGTGCTGGGATTGAAATTGGAGTCTGCAAAGCATGTGGTCTAGCCCTTTGAGCTTTTACCCCCTCTTTGGTTCTGGGGCCATCTCAGGCTGTTCAGGGCCTATTCCTGGCTCTTTGCTGAGAAATCACTCAAGGGACCATATGTGGTACCGGGAATTGAACTAGAGACAGCTGTGTGCAAGAAAAATGCTTAAACATCTCTACTATTACAAATAAATATACTAAATATTTAAAAATAAAAAGACCTATAAAAGCTCTCCATGTGTCCCACCCCCACAGTAATGGACATTGCTTTATAGTCCATCCGATCATTGATAGATTGTCTTTATAGTGTGATGTTAAAATGTGTTCAGTAACTTTGAAATTATATTCTAGGACACTGTTGTGGGCTGGAGCTATAGGAAGAAGAGGACAGGGTGCTTGCTTTGCATGCAACTTACCTGGGTTTGATCCCCAACACCATATATGGTCCTCCTAAGCCCTATCAGGAGTGATCCCTGAGCTCAGAGCCAGGATTGAATCCTGAACACTGTCCAGTGTGGCCCCCAAAACAACACAAAAGACACTGTTGCTTGTAAAACATGCTATGCTATGTATGTATAATGAGATCATCAATTTATGAGAGAAATCCCAGTTTGGGGGTGTGGGTCAGTGGGATAGTTGTATGCTCAGCATGTTTGAGTCTTGGTACTAACTCCCACCCCTTAAACCCTGAAAAGAAAAGACTATTTCAGGGGCCGGAGCGATAGCACAGCGGGTAGGGCGTTTGCCTTGCACGCGGCCGACCCGGGTTCGATCCCCGGCATCCCATATGGTCCCCCAAGCACCGCCAGGAGTAATTCCTGAGTGCAAAGCCAGGAGTAACCCCTGAGCATCGCTGGGTGTGACCCAAAAAGAAAAAAAAAAAAAAAAAAGAAAAGACTATTTCAGATACATTAAAAATGTGCACTGTATTATATATATTAAAATATCCACTATACCCACTACAGTCAGTGAAATACTAGTGGAATACACGATAAAAGTTTTTCTAAATATCGGATTTACTTTTAAATATTAGACAGTTATTTTTATTATACTAGTTCATATAAAATAATAAAACGGGCAGTTCTTGATTTCTCATATTAAGTATATTTTTATATTGTAACACTTCATACTTTCTGAAATAATTCGTTGGTAGTGTTTATACATAAAATGGTTCCATTTTTGTATGACTAGTCTGTTTTTGATATAATATTAATACATCTTAGTTTTATTTTGATTATTTTAGTCGGGTGGATGGGAAGTCATACGCAGCCATGCACTCGGGGCTCCTTACTGGGGGCTCAGGGAAGCATATGGGGTGCCAGGATTTGAACCCAGGTCAGCCACTTGCAAGGCAAGTGCCTTACCTGCTATACTCTCTCTAGCCCTGTATTTAGTTTTAATGAAGTTTAGAATCATTTAAGTTTTCTTTAACTCTTTGAAGTAGTCAGTCCTTTTTAAATAGAAACATAATTGGCTTACGTTCTCTTTTCCAAGGTACAAATTCTGAGCTGTCTAACCCCTCTGAAACAGAATCTGAGCGTAAAGATGAGCTGAGTGATTGGTCATTGGCAGGAGAAGATGATCGAGAGAGCCGACATCAGCGTGACAGCAGGAGACGCCCAGGAGGAAGAGGCAGAAGTGTTTCTGGGGGTCGAGGTCGTGGTGGACCACGTGGTGGCAAATCCTCCATCAGTTCTGGTAGTCTTTTATATACTATGTCAGCATTCTGTCTTTGTAGACATTATAACTTTATACAGGTTCATTTATTTCCCATGATCATCTGTTTTTAGAGGTTTCTCTTTTCCATTGAGGAAAACAAAAAAGAAAGTTTGGCAGAGTTTTCTTGGTGAAGTTTTAGCTAGAATTTTCAGGTTTGAGAAACTTAATTTGGCATATTCTATGCGTTTTGATAGTTAGGTGTACTTTTATGCTTTGGTTTTGGAGGTGGGAGCTTTACGAGCTCCTTAGCCCTGGATAGAATTTGTGGGTTATTTTTTTCAGATGCTTTCAGAGACTTGAACAAAAAAATATCTGTCTGGAATAAGAAAGATGAGCTGAAAAACATTCTCCGTTATCTTTGGAAATAGGGGGTTATTGTAAAGCCAGCTTTTAAACTTTAATGTTTAAGTCATTGGACTGTGAAGAGGAATGTTTAGATTTGAAATGTATAACCAATTTTTTAACTAAAGATTTTGAAAACTTTAAATGATGTATAATTTATCATGGCATTGTGGAAGTTGCTAGGATGTTCTTGCTTAATAAAATAAGCTGGGGTGTGTGTGGGTGGATGAGTACATGTGGACTATATTATTTAATAGGCATGTACCTTAACATATTTATACCACCTCAATTATTCTCAATATTGTATATTCCCAGGCAGCTTATATAAGTATCAAATGTCAGAGAACATATATATATAGAGAGAGAGAGAACATATATATATATATATATACACATATATATGTAATTATAAAGGGTGCTTAGAAATTATACACTCTAGTCTTAATAGTATTCTTTGAACTTTGAAGATTCAAAGTCTTTTTAGGGAAATCACTTTTATAATTTAATATTTTACTGTTACTCAGGCTGAAATTATAGTATGCTGGTTTGCAGAATAATATACTTTGCCTAGAGTTTGTGATTAATGGATAAACTTAGTGTCTTTTGCAAAGATGCTAGCTTGCTAGCTGTTACCAAAGGAAAATTAGGAAAAATCGTGATTAGGTGCATTTCTCCTATAAGTTGATTGCTGGAGGCAATAAATGCACATAGGTAAGATGGGTATTTTTTTCTTATGGATTATATCTTAAAACTTCCTTTTCCACCCTCACCCACCTTAACTCACCTTCATTCTTTCTTTCTAGAGATGGGAGTCTAGTCCATATTCATTTATTCATTTTCCTTTAACCAGTTTCACCATTTTTTAGTTTGCTTTATTTTGTGCATATTGTTTATTGATAGAGTGCAGGTGTTGAGTATTATTTTTTATTTGCAAGTAGTCCATTAACTAGCACAAAAATACAGGAATCACCTTGAATTCAGTAAAGGGAACAAAGTCCCCCCCCCCTTTTTTTAAAAAAAAAAAAGAATCAGTACTTTTTTTGCTGAATAAATAATTTGCCTTTATATTTTGGCTGAGCAGGCTTAGCTTGAATCTGGATGTCAAAATTAACATTTAATAGCACTATTTTTTAATATTTTCAAAGGAAGTTGGAATAGTATGCTTGCTCTTAAATTTTTCATTGCCATTACCATTTTTCACACTTGTTATTGTATAGGTAAAATTGCGATAGAGAACATTTTAAATTTTTATTGTGCGAATTTAAGTATCAAAATAGTGAAAGATAGCATTTTATTTGAAGAATTTATTGGGGAATATTGAAGTTTATCATTAATTTTACATAGTTCAATGTAGATCGAAATGATACTAATAACAGCAGCTCTCTTAAACAAATATTTCTTGCCTCTGACATGCATATAGTGCTCAAAGATCCAGACAGCAATCCATACAGCTTACTTGATAATACAGAATCAGATCAGACTGCAGACACTGACGCCAGCGAATCCCATCACAGTACTAACCGTCGTAGGCGGTCTCGTAGACGAAGGACTGATGAAGATGCTGTTCTGATGGATGGAATGACTGAATCCGATACCGCTTCAGTTAATGAAAATGGGCTAGGTATGTAAGCATTTAGGGAAGGATGTTGTGTAACTTTAACATATGTAGCTTTGGGGGGAGGGAGGACTGCATTAATCATGCAGATACAAGTTGAGTTTTTCTTAGTGTTTACTTCAAGGCAGATAGCTTTGTGTTTGTCCCTAAATGTCTGCTTCTCAGATTTGTATAGGAAATTATTTGAAACTGGGAGGTTTTCGTAAAAGTGCCCTTTGATATTATTAAATCAGTACAATTACTGTAACTGCAAGGTATGCTCTTTATTATTCCCAAACCAGAATTGGGCTTCCAGCTTTGTCTTTAAGAGTTATTTTTTAAAAAATTAAGAGTTATTTTTTAAAAAAATAACTCAAGTGAAGGTGTATATTTTGAAGAGCATTCACTTTCAAAGGGCTCAGATATTAGTTTTGTTAAATCTAAATTTATTCCCTGTATGGTAATTTAAATCTCACAGTTTGAGTTCAACCACTGTTAATTTCCTTGTGGTAATTCTACTTTTAATCTATTTGAAACATTTAAAACTACAAAAGTATTTTTTCTGTCAGTAATGTATATTATTTTACCTTCCTGTTAAAAGTTGTATCTTCTTAAGTCTTTGATGGGAAGAAATTTTATTTTTTTGTTTGTTTGGCTTTTTTTTTTTTTGTCAGAATAGTTCATGGTAAACTTTGCAATTACAGATGATAGTGAAAAAAAACCCCAGCGACGCAATCGTAGCCGCAGGCGTCGTTTCAGGGGTCAGGCAGAAGATAGACAGCCAGGTAACTTCAGTGGACCTATTCACAACACCAGGTCACAAGCATGAAAAAATTGTCATGTGTCTGCTTTCTAAATATACTGTACTTACATGTACACATGTGTGCATATACATTCAAGATGTGCATCGCATAAGTTGTTTACTCAACTAATAAGACTACTCTTAAGAAAATGCATTCTTCCTTCACATCGGAAATGTTTAGTAACTGCTTAATTGAGCTAATGCTGTGTCTCAGTGTTTGTTTGTTTGTTTTTTCATGGGGATACTGTTGAGAGGGCCATTACTTTGTCCATGTGGCAGATTCTTCACATTTGTGATGGGGCCTGCCATTCCAAGGACTCTGGTATAGATTGTAATTGAGGTTAATTGGCAAAACCGGGCAGATTTTGCATGGTGCCTGCTGACTGTATATGGAATCAGCACCTCATTTTTGTGGGAACTGTAATACCCACAGGGTTTTTTTTATATATATATATATATATATGTATATAAGTATAAAAGAAAAATACTGAAGTGTCTTTTCCTATTAAGAGGAATGCATGTTACATTTTTCTGTTTGTTTATTGTAGTGTGATGCCCTTTTCCTTACACCTACTAACTATTCAAATTAATAGTACTTACTTAGTTTTAGAATGTTAATATAAGTAGTCAAAAGATTTAGTGACTTAAAGACAATTGTTTGCTATGTCTATTATTTTGAACATAATTTCATTTATGTACAGAGAACCATATATGTTCACAGTGAAGAAATGTGTGCACCAGAAATAAACCCCTTTTGAACAAATCAGTTTTGCATTCTTTAAAAAGTAAATTCTTTCACATTACAGTGCTGCCCCCAAATAGTGTAATTTTTGTTGCACTTAGCATTTTAAGTTTAGTGGTTATAGAGCTATTTGGGAGGACCAAGGCTGTTTCTGTTCTTGAGGGGAAGGAGTATTCATATTTTAATGAAGTTATTTAAAAGGGATTAAGTATTTCAAAATTAGGAAGTTTTCAGGAAATGTTTTTCTTTTCCTGTCTCTTTATTTTAGATCAAGATTACCTTTTTTTGAAGCTGGAAAAGCAGTTAGTTTTCTGGCCATACTATATAAATGCAAAAATTAAGGCTATCAATGTGGACCTAACATAGAAAAAAATTGAGCATAACTTACTAAGTGGTGACTTTTTAAATGTCAGTATACATAAAAGGAATCACTGTTGAATGCATTATAGTAGAGGCAGAGATTTCTCTGTTACTGGAGTTTTCAGTAATTTGATAATGATTCGTGTGTTTCATACCACATTTATCCCAATTTTTCTTTTTTCTTGGTAATTACTATTTTCCCTTGAGAGAAGTTAATTCTTTCACTAGCCCTTTTGACCCCCACGTCCCACTGAAGTAAAACCAACTATCAGCAATAGTGTGATAGAAGAAATATAAGAAGTGCATTATTTTCTCTTTGACCATGATAGCAGTTCTAAGCCCCCCCCCATCTAAATTTAATAGCAACATTTCTAAATATAATCATTTAGTTTGTCTTCATTTGCTCAGAATTTCTTGTTGACCTTAGTGTCAAATAGTGGATTTTCTTTACATGATAATACAGTGGTTCGTTAACCTGGACAATTTAGAAAAATTATGAAGTACAAATTATGCTACACAAATTACCTGTATTTCCCACATAGATATTTGTTTATTAATATTCTAAAGTGGCTGTATTACAAGGTTGAGTCTAAGCAGGTTTCAGTTTCTTTGGGGGAGGGGGATGCAGCAGTTGGCAGGGGGCCGGGAGGGACAGTGCCCGGCTGTGCTGAGCGGCTGCTGCAGGCTCTTCATTGGAGCCCACGCCGAGTCAGGGCCAGGCCTCCAGTGAGCAAAGCCTTTCTTTTCTTTCTTCCTTTCTTTTGAGCTGTCTCCCTGACCTAGGTTTTTTCTTCAGATCTACTGAGGAGGTTCTAGCTTTACCTCCGTAGTGGGTGAAGAGGGGCACTAGTTAAGGTTTCACCAGCTTGCCCAGTAAGTGCCTTTTTGCTGGTAGTTATTAAAGTATACCAGTCTCTTCATAGTGCATGAAATCATCTTAAGACCGTTTCAGCACCTTCATGTAGTCTCATATATTGATGTCTACCCCCATGGCAGGGTTTCCAAGTTGCCTGGATGTTTTAAATGTCACTGAGGGCTGAACTATGGAAACAAAGAATTCTAATAAGCTGTTTGTAGAGCTAGACTCACTCCTGAGTGGGTTTGCTATGTATCTGCTTAATAAGTGAATCGTGATACTTCCTATGTATATAATACCTATCCTACCCGGTATTGAAAATGATTAAATGCATGAATTCGTTAATATGATTTCAAAAGTTCCAGACTGAGCACACTGAGTTTTAATTTGGAAGAGACAGGTTTAGATATCTTTAGTGCCATTTCTAATAAAAGTTGTGTATTCTAAATCAGGTGTTTGGGATTAAAAAGTATTTATTAGGTCCTTAGAAATTTTTTGAATTTTGTAATAGTATTAGCATGTTAATTTATGGTTAATAAAAATGAATTAAAATATCCGGGATTTTCTTACTAAAATGATTTTTTTTATGAGACCAGTTCTCCCCAAAACCACAAATTTAAAATTTTACTTGAGTTTTCATTTTTCACATAATGAACTTGTTCCAATAAATTAAAATAGAACTTTTTCATAGAACCGGGGATTTTTGTCAGTTTCCAGTAGAAAATCAACTCTTTGAAAGAGACGGCTATTTCCTTGTGTCAGTGAAACAAGTTGTAAGATCTCAGGCAGGATTGTGGTATTAAGTGAGGCCTCTCCAGACATTATTTGTTGTACTTGATTTTATGGTAGGTTGCTCGCTTGGGTTAGCCTTTTTCCTGAATCACTGCTGTCATCTACCTGCTTCTTGCAAACACACATCAGTCCATCAATCAGTCCCTCTGAAAACTAGCAGAGTGAGCAAGGGGATTATGACTATTATCTTAGTAACCTTTTTCCAACACCAGTGACTGAAGTTTTAAGGTTAAATCTAAATCTGTTGATCTATCTTCAGTTTGCTCCTAGGCCCAGAATGGTTAATAGTATGAAATGTTTAAAAAGGGATCCATAAAATACTTGACTAGCTTATTTGTGTTTTAAAATAACTAAGTACTTGAGTAAAGTCTCTTAGATATTTGATAATTTTTGAATTGAATCATAACACACTATGACTTGAAATACCCCCCTAACTGCACCCGCAAACTGATAACTGCAATCATTGCCTGTGTTTTAAATGCTGCATTTTCTGTTTTGGGTTGTGGGTATCTATACCAGTTTTTCCCACAGCCACATGTTTGACTTGGAAGCAAATGGCTGGATCCTTGTCAAAGAGGACTTTAGGCTTCCTCAGTCTCCAGCTTCCACTTTTGTACCATCATTACTAAAACAGATGCAGTTTTTTTAAGATTTGCTTTTGGTTGGAGGTGGTACCCAACTTAAGAAAATCTTGAAATTGGGTAACCCTCCATCAGTTTATTTTAAAAGTAAAATTTTCTTTATCCATAAATAAACGTTAGAAATATTTTTTCAACACCTGTAATTTTTTTCTCATCTTCAACAGTCACAGTTGCAGATTATATTTCTAGAGCTGAGTCTCAGAGCAGACAAAGAAACCTCCCAAGGGAAACTTTGGCTAAAAACAAGAAAGAAATGGTAAGGAGAATTTAACCTGTAGGGTTTTTTTTTGTTTTTGTTTTTGTTTTTTCTTTTTTTTTTTAATATGGTTTAGCTTTATTTTCACTTATTGTGTGATCACTCGTTTCCCCAACTAGGAGAATAATTTAAGAGTATTCTTGATTTTATTCTTGGTCCCAGATAACTGAAGATATGCATGCTTGAGCTAAAATTCTTTTCAGTTAGAAAGTTAAATAGCATACGTAAAAGTCCTTCTGCCCAGAGATACAGACTGTTGTTTGATTTGGGGAGCAGTAGGCTGTGAACCTTTATCAGCGATGTAGACATAAGTTTCTGTTATCTGAGTGCTGTAAGGGACTTGATAGATGAATAGAACATGTCATGTGAAAGGTGAGTGAAGTAGGCGATTTTGCTTTTCTCATGTTATTGACTGTTTATATCTTTAAGATGAGCTCTTTAAAATTAAAGTGGCACAATTTTAGTAAATAAGTACAAATTCTTCCTGTGGCTTAGGTGTGGCTATTTATATCTAATTTTTAAATCACTTTAATTCTTTGAGTCCTTATGGTACATGAATCTATAATTATTAGCTGTTAATATTTATGTAGGTTTTCTTCCTCAGCAATAGATTGCATTTATAAAGAAGTTGAAAAAGTTGTCTCCCTTTGGCAGGCAAAAGATGTGATTGAAGAGCATGGTCCTTCAGAAAAGGCAATAAATGGCCCAACTAGTGCTTCTGGCGATGAAATCCCTAAGCTACAGCGTACTCCAGGAGAAGAGAAGATTAATACCTTAAAAGAAGAAAACACTCAAGAAGCAGCAGTCCTAAATGGTGTTTCATAAACTGAAGAAGTTCCTAGTTTACAGTTCTTTTACATTACATTTTCCAGTAGTGCTTGTACAAGCTTGCCAAAGATAGCATACGGATCGCCAGTCTTTCCATCGCACTTTCCGTTCCTCCATTTGGAATTCAGAAAGGGGAGGGATCCTGAAGAAATCATATGTTAAACAACATACTTTGACACCTACTGTGTTATAAAATATATCATCAGATGTGCCTTGAGAATAGTATATGTAACATTAAAAAAAGTTGCTGGCTATAGGAAATGTTATTTTGTTTTCAAACTGTGGCAGAAATGGGGGGAGGTGGGTGGGGTGTGGGATCCCTGACTATTCTTTATGGAAGCAGTAGCTGCTTTTGTTACATTTTTAATAATATGCAACCACTTCTTCACCTGAGGAAACTAGAATGAAATGCAGTCTAAAATATTTTGCACTGAATTGTAATTTCTTCATTAGTTTAGTCTGGAAACTGGTCTGTTTTAATGTGTGTTTTTTAAATGCTGTGTGTAGAGGAAAATCTGCAGACCACTGGAATACATTTGTTAAACTCATCTGCAGGGACACTGGGTGATATTGGCAGTGACTGTTCTACATTGAGGCTTTGTTTGGTTTATTTATTAAAGTGTACAGTATTTAAAAATCAAACATAGCTTTAGTTAAGACACTAAGCTGAATTAGTCATGTCCATTCAGACATAAACCTAAACTACTGAAAGATCAATTTCCAGAAGGTTTATTCTGTATAAACTACATGTTAGTCTTCAGTAGGCTATTTTTTCTTTCCTTCCCCCCCTTTTTTTCCTTTCTCTTTTTTTTTTTTAAATTTTTTATTTTGGTTGTTTGATGTGCAATATGTTTTTGTATGCAGGTAGTAAATAAACTTTGATCTTCCATTTGCTGATTTTTAACTTTCTACTTTTTATAACAGTTGTTACAAAGTAGTTGGAACTACTTACTTTCAGTTCTAGAATAGTGATTGCTTTTTAAAAGCATCTATACTTATAACTAATATTAAAATGCCACTTTGTTAATTATTCTGTAATGAATTCTCTCATCCCAGCACTTTAGTTTAGGTTTTTAGAAGAGTTTTTAGAAGAGTAGTTATTGATTAGACATTTGCTGCTAGGAAAGACATTTGCTACATTGAAAGGCAACTTCTGGGAGGTTGTGGTGTGAAATCCAGAATTTTGCTTTTGCCTTTGATTATAAAAATTAGACATGATGAGCAATTTTTAAAACAGAGCTAGGTGGCTAACTTGATTTTTGATTCTCGAATACTTTGAAAGGTTATAGGAATATTATTATTGAAAACATTTATTGGCAGTTTAATCAGATGGCTTAATTTTAGGAAAATAAGCACATGAAGTGTGTTTGAAATTGATAATTTATGAAGCTAATAGGTCATATCTACTAAGTATGGACTGATGAGTTTATCTTTACAATGTAAACAGCTGAGCAAGAAAGATCGTCCTATCATTTGACTTCTAAAGATTTTTTTTAATGTACATATCTTAATTTTTTGTCTATAAATATGTGGTCTTAAATTGATGACTGAAGGAGAATTCAGAGTATAGTTTAAAATATAATTTTTGCCTGGTCTGAGTGTGTGTGTGTATGCGTGTGTATACACACACACACACACACATATATCCCTAGCCCTCAGTTTTATTGCAGATAAGTTTAAGATGTGATACGGTATTAAATCCTCTTTCCTGAAATTCTGATAACTTTGTTGAGTAGTGCAATCCTTGCACTATGAATAATACCAAGTTCATATTCTAATTTCTAAGAAATTTGACCCATGTCATTTTCATCCTTCAAAGTTAGAAACAGTGAATTTTTTTTCTTTTTATTCTTGGTAATAATTGGATTATAAGAAGGGGAATTTTCACCTATATATAGGCAAATATGGTATAGAGAAAATGAATTTTCACCTCTTTATATGTAAAATAGATTGGTTAAGCATATTTTCCATAAGCGCTGTTAGTGGGAAAGGAGATAACAAAAACATCTTCGGGTATGGTCTAAGCAGTTCTTTAGAGCTTAGTAATCATACTCAGTGGTAGAACTCTTTTATGCATGCAGCAGACCCAGGTTTGATCCCCCTGCATCCCACGTGGTCCCCTGAGGACTGCCAGGAGTGATTCCTGAGCTCAGAGCCAGGAATAAGCCCTGAGCACTGACTGCTGGATGTGGCCCCTAAACAAAAAGGTATTCAGATTTCATTATTTGCAAAGACTCCATTCAGTTTCATGGTTCTTTCAACAGGCTCTTTGTTCTAAAAGGCAAATGCTTACATTCAGAGGGGACCTGTCTTTGGGCACTAATTAGATAAGATCTGACATAGGACAATTTGTTAGAAACTAAAAGCCACAGATGCTCAAGAAAAAAGGGGGGGATGGTAATCTAAAGACCTTGTGCAGTTCAATACTGTTTGACCATGCATGGAAATCATGAAGGCATAGCTACTGATATTGATGTAGGAGCAAAAGTATAAAAATGGAGTACTCTTTTTTTATTTTTAAGCCCGTTTAGGAGTCTTTGGTTTGGCATCACTAAGTCTTCAGTGGGCCTGAAACTAGCATAAAAGTATTGTCTGTTGATAGGACAGTCACATGGGTGAAAGTAGTCTAGGGATTTACTAATCTTAAAACATATTTAGGTGGAATTAAGAAAAAGAGCACATAAAACTGTTAAGTCCATACAGACATAGCTTAGGCAGGGGCTGAAGGAGGTTGTTCATTTTATTTTATTTTTTTTTTTAATTTATTTATTTTTAATTAGAGAATCACCGTGAGGGTACAGTTACAGATTTATACACTTTTGTGCTTATAGTTCCCTCATACAAAGTTTGGGAACCCATCCCTTCACCAGTGCCCATTCTCCACCACCCGTAAACCCAGCGTCCCTCCCACCCTCCCCAATCCCATCTCCCCCCCACCCCACCCTGCCACTGTGGCAAGGCATTCCCTTCTGTTTTCTCTCTCTAATTAGCTGTTGTGGTTTGCAATAAAGGTGTTGAGTGGCCGCTGTGCTCAGTCTCTAGCCCTCATTCAGCCCGCAACTCCCTTCCCCCACATGGCCTTCGACTACAATGTAGTTGGTGATCGCTTCTCTGAGTTGACCTTTCCCCGGAACGTGAGGCCAGCCTCGAAGCCATGGAGTCAACCTCCTGGTACTTATGAGGTTGTTCATTTTAAATAACATTTAGAAAATGTACTGGCATATATTGCAGCCAGAATGGAGGAAGCGGTGATAAGCAAAAGCAATTGGTGTATTCTGGGTGGTGGTTTAAACCAGCCATTCTTTGGAGCCTGTGTTTTGTTTCCTTTATGCTAAGTCAGAGGTACTTTCATTGCTATTGTTTCTTTGAGAAAGGCCTTTGCAATTTTTGTATGCTAACTGAATAATTACAATAAGATTGGGAAATTACACTTCTTGAGATTGAAACCAGGTAGTATTATCATAGGTTTTTCCTGTAGTAAGCTCAAGATAGGGGAATGGAAAACTGGGGATAATGCCCCAAGTTGAAATGATACAAAAAGAACTTGGGCTTAGATTGATTTAACATTTGGCACTGTTTCTGAGGGCAGGGAAGTAGGATGTTGATTTTAAAGTCTTTGAGTCTTCTGATCGCTGATGCGCTCTTTTATAAAGCTATCTGGTAGAATAAGTTTGTTAACCCTTATTAAGGAGATGTGTGCTTGAATAGATAGTGTTATTAACTGTGATAGCATTTGCATTTTAGTGCTGGAATGATTATAATCTCTAGTCAAACTTTGGTGGGCAGCTTGTGGTAATTAAAAATGGTGGTTGGAATGAGTTGGATTAAGCCATAGTAAATTGCCAGTAGTTGGAGTTGTTACCACAGAAGTGGCAATTTCCTTACCATGATTCAACCTAATTGTGTTAGAGTCCCCTCCTACTGCAAGAGGGAAATGCATAAGGAAATGCCTAAGTTTTCTTTTCCTTTTTAGATTCTGTGTCGGACCTGGTGCTGCTCAGGGATTGCTCCTGACTAATAAAGGGGGATTAGGGTCCAGGGATAACAAAGGACCATATGTGATGCCAGGAATCAAAGGACAAAGCAAGTGCCTTAAAACTCCCCCCACACCTACTGTCTCCTCAGCCCCAGTATATTTTAAAAGGAGTTTTCAGTGAGCCACTTTAGACTCAGATCTGTATCTCCTGAACTTATGTTTGCATGTTCAATCAGTGTATAAAAGTGCTCCTGGATAATCTGTAATACAGAATTTTCAATCTTACTGTTTTCCTATTTTGTTCTTGACAATTTGAGAAGTTGTTGAAGATCTTAAGGTAAAAATAGGGAGTTATACAGCTTTTCAACTTTTACTGTAGTCTAGTAGTCAAAGGACTCTCTAGAATCAGTAACTTACATAGTCAATTACAAGTCTTAAAGATAAGCTTTATTTCTAAATACTCTCAGTATGTTGAAGTACAAAATTGCTCTTCCCTGTGTAGTCACCTTAACCATTTCCATCTTGGCATAACCAAAAAGTAATCTAAAATGAGTAAAATTCCTTTTCACTAAAACCCTCAGACTAAAAGCTCCCTATTGAGTATATAGTTAACAACTTTTAAAAGTTGTTTAAATGATAGGTACATTGCATTTTGAGTGAAATTACTGGTTTGTACCTTTCATGGCATAATTGTAAAATGTACCTAATCTTTTTTGATTTAAAGATGATCATAAAATTTTTCCCGGTGATTTTTTTCCCAAATGAAGTTATTTATTGCATATAGGTTCCTTAGTCTTAGTTGGCTTTTTAAATTAAGTTTTCAAGTTGTAAAGAAAAATGTCTTCTGAGCATCTGAAATGATGTTAATGTGTAACAGCATTTAGTAGCAGTGTTAACATTCTAGACTCTACTTAAACACTGTGGCTTTGTCATTGAGTCAGGAGTAATAACACTGAATAGAATCTCTTGCTAAATATAACTCGTTGCTAAGGCAACATTAGACTCTAAGCTGATAGTACAGTGAGCAGTAAGAGTATATTATGTAAGTTTTGTGGTATTCAAAATCAGGATATATTATAGAATCAATGTTGAATTCTGAATAGTTTGCTTTGAGTTGGTATTTTGACTGGAGATGGAACCTCCATGTCCCTTGTGACATCTGACTCCATTTTATTTCATATTTACAAGTATTTTCCACTATTTTGAAGTTCTTATGCTCAGTTTTAACTAGATTTTGGAATCACACCATCACAACTGGCAGTACTGACAATTTGCCAGTAACTCTGTACTTAGGGTTACTCCTGGCAGCTCTGGGGACCATACATGTGCTGGAGATCAAAATGAACTCGGCTGCATGCAAAGTAGAACTCTCTCCTGCCCCTGAAATTCTCATTTTTTTTAATTGGAATTCCATGTTAGGGTATAATTTGTACTTCCATGAAACATGACCCTCCTGAAAATTTCTGAATTGCAAAGCAACCTTCATAGGTAATCAGTAATAGAATTTCTCATTGCAACAGAACTTAGTATTCTAACGTATTGAAACTTCAGAAGTGACTTTGGGGAGCCAGAGAGATAGTGCATCGGGTTACTGTGCTTGCCATGCATGTAGCAGACCCGGGGGTCGGTTCCCAGCACTCCATAAGGTTTCCTGAGTCTGCAGAGCAAGGAGTAAGCCTTGAGCACTTCTGGGTGTAGCCCCAAATCCTATCCCTCCCCGCAAAAATTTTTTCAGTGAAGCACTTTAAGTGAAGTTTGTGAAAGTATTTTTTGCTTTTGGGCCCTTGGGGCCACAGCTGGCTGTACTCAGGGTTTACTACTGGTGGGGCTTGGAGGACCAACATTGAAGGTGTTGGGGATTCTTGGGTAAGGCAAGTACTACACCTGCTGCATTCTTTACACTCCTGGAAAATTCCCAACCCAGGTTTTTCTTTTAAGGTAGGACATAAATTTCTAATTGCTAAGGAAAATACAGCTTTTCACTATGCCACTATTCCAACGTAGTTGGAATTCTGCTTAAGAGTTCAAAGGCTACTCTTTTCACTTCTCAATAGTTTTTCCCAATGGTTGCCTTTCTGCTTATATTTATTATGAAGCAAATTAAAAATAGCAAAAGAAATCCATGTAAACAGACAACATTGGAATTTTAGGCAAATTTCCATTCCATTTTCACACAGGTTCTGAGCTTTTTTGAATGCCAGATCTACTGATTTTTATAAGTATACTGTGTGCATAACATATTTTAAATGTTTGGGAATACGTGAAGATGAGAATTTGCTTAAAACTCAGGATGTGAACAAAGTGTGTAACCTCTAGGAACATTCAGAAGTAGACTTTAACCCGTGTAAAGCATTGTAGGATTATCTAGTAATGTCCCAGAGACCAAGTGAAAGCAAAAGGTGGGGGTAGGGACGTACCAAAACACACATGTGTACCAGGGATCAGTCTTAGAAACCACTCCCAATTCTAACACTTGCAGGAAATTTTTCACAGTAGTTCAAATAGTTGGCCCAGATAAGCAGTCATACATAGAGAGGGGCCTGCTCCAAAGTTGTGTGGCCAAAAGGTAAGCAGCATTGTTCTCCACGAGGCAAACCATTCCTGGGTTTTGCTTGCTTTTTCTCCATTTTAGTTTGGAGAGAAATTTACTCCAGAATGGGTGGGGATAGAACGTGCTCAAGAGAGAATGTGGACTTCTCTAGAGGGGAAAAATGTCCATTCAGCGTTTTTAGACTAGTGAGCCCTATAAAAGTGGAGGTAACTAGAAGAACAGAATTTTGAGAAAGATAAAGCTTTCAGCACATTGCTTTAGCTAAGTTATGTAACCTTACTAAGATTCATTGTAAAATGAAATAGTGTTGATGCTGGGAGAATGACATGGTAAGTCAAAAAATAGCTTAAACCTTACGTTTAAACTTTCTAAGAAAGTGCCATAAAAATGCGACTGTCCTAAAAAATACCAGCATCGGTTAACCATATTATCTAAAGCTCAAATTTTTGTCCAAATATAATGTAATTAAATAGGGAACCTACATGAAAGGTAAGCTTCAGCTGATGAGAAAAATACTGTCCAGTACTACCCTATTATAATGCAAAATTATTTTTAATACTTTTACTACTTAGTTTTATCTTACTAGCACCAAACATGCAGCACTACATAGTTTCATCTTTGAGTTGACTGCCTACGGGCATGAGTTTTTAATTCGCTTTCACTTTTAAAAGGTTTCATAACTTTCCGTAAACTCGTTGAAATTGTGTTTAGTCCAAAGTATGAATTAAAAACTTAGCAAGTCAGAACACACAAGCCTCATTATCAGCAGTTCCTTTTAATTTGTATCCCTGCTACTGACACTTGAGTAGCTTTTCTTTCCTGGCCATTGGTGGACATGTGGAGGATTGAAAAAGCATCTCCACAGTTCTGCCTTATTCCAGCTTATATGCTATCAGCATGTTTTTTTTGTGATCTGCGTAGGGTCAAGTTTTTCATATTTGTGGGTGATTTTTCTGCTTAAAAAAATGATATAGATGTTTAACGAATTGCTTTCTGAAGTTCAAAAACAGAAGGTGACTACATTCTTTACAGTGATGTTGGCTGTCAGCTGAATGTTAACAGTACTGTTTTTCTTTAGGCAGAAACATAAAGCAAGGTTATTTGGTTGACAAATTTTTGTGGTGAGGTTCATGGAAACCAGTGTTTCCTCTAGAAGCAATGGTTAATATTTGCAATGACTTTAAAACTAACTTGAAAAAAAAAAACTAACTTGAATACTTACTTTTATACCTGTTTGCACACAGAATTAACTGACAACTATCCTGTACAAGAGCTGGTACTTCCTCATCTTCACACTTCGTCGTATCAAATGGGCTTGGTCAAATTTTAAGCAGATACCATAAAAAACAAGTTCAAAGAGCAGATACACTAGTAACCCAACTTTGAATTGACCATAAATCCTAGAGCTAATGTTATGTTTACTTGGACTACTTTCTCTAATAAGATCTAAAATAACCTACAAATTCAGGTGACAGATAATATAATTAATCTTGGAACTAAACAATATCCTCCTTTCCTGGATCTCCCAGTGGTGCTTCAGAAGTGCAGGTGATAAGCAGAGGCCTGTGTTCCAAGAGGCACATGCTTGAAGCTACTTGCCAGCCCTAGAGTAGCCATACATGGGCCATTTTACCTCCAGAGGTTGAAGATCCTTTTCTGGTTAAGGTCCTTAATTACCAATTGCCTTTTGTGTGTGTGCCACACCTAGCTCTCTCCTGGGAGGTCACTTCTGGGAGTGTTGGGGGACTGTGTGGCGACTGGGAATCAAGCCTGGACTGCTAGGAGTGAGCAAAGCAGGGGCTCCAGCTGCACTGAGCTATCTTTGACCCCAAATGTCAACTTCTTAAAAGCTCCAAGCTGAGCATTTTGATAACAGAGATCTCAAGTTTTATTGTGTAAGCTTAAATATAATTATGCAGAATGCTTTTAAAATGTAATTTAAAAGCCCCTTAAAATCAGCTACCTGGAATACATCAGATATTAAAATGGATCCTATTTTTAAATCTTTCATCATACTGTTTTTATTATCAGTAATATGTGTCTGATTGTTTCTTAAAAAGTTGTGGCCAAATTCAGTTTTGAAGGTTTTAAGCATTTGAGCAAGTTTCTTTAGAATAGTCTTTTCTCCCAACATGCCCACGTCTCTTTTCCCACAAGATTTTTCTTTTTGCCACACAGTGGTGCTGAGTGTACTCCTGGTTCTGCAGTCTTTTGGGTTCGCAGGTGGTGCCAAGAATGAACCTAGGTTGGCTGCCTGCAAGGAAAGCACCCTACTCGCTATAGATTTTTGGGGGTTCACACCTGGCTGCATACTGTGGTTTTTGTAGAGTGAACCAGTCAGGGTGCACAGGGGCACCCGTGGTAGCGCTCAGGGGATGGGGCATACCACATGGGGTGGATCAAACTGGTCTCCAGCTCCACTACACTGTGCTTGTAGGACCTAGGGACTGGGTCTGATGGCCCCACATCTCTGGAATCCGACCCTTCAGCTGTCTGCCTGGCACACTGTTACATATGCAGGTAGACCAGGGGCTCCTGGAGACTGTCTCCATTTTTTTTTTTTTTTGGAATTAAGTAGATTATTAATGAGTAATAGTAATTACATATATTTACAGTTATATATTTACAGAGTGAACCAATAGCACAGCAGGTAATGCATTTGCCTTGCACGCGGCCGACCCGGGTTCAATTCCTCTGACCCTCACAGAGAGCCCGGCAAGCTACTGAGAGTATCTCACCCACACAGCAGAGCCTGGCAAGCTACCCGTGGTGTATTCGATATGCCAAAAACAGTAACAAGTCTCAGACGTTACTGGTGCCCGCTAGAGCAAATCGATGAGCAACGGGATGACAATGATATACAGTGATTTACAGTTATTAAACTTTTGATATCCAAGTATTTTAATTTACAAGTAATCTGACTTTGAATCCTCATAACAAACCT
Organism: Sorex araneus; assembly: GCF_027595985.1. Classification (NCBI taxonomy): domain Eukaryota; kingdom Metazoa; phylum Chordata; class Mammalia; order Eulipotyphla; family Soricidae; genus Sorex; species Sorex araneus. Next base: position 297,294,463 of record NC_073303.1, on the reverse strand, counting down.
ACTATAACAAGGCTTGTGCTGAGCTTGTGCTAAGTCATTCTTTAAATTTTACCTAAGAGGCATTTTATTATAAAAATTTGGTACTCATACATAAACTAGTAAGAAAGAACTTAAAATTCAAGTTCACTTCATTTTTTAGCTTGACCTTCTAGTAAATCTTTAGCTTCATTGATTTTGGCTGCTATATAGGGAGATCCTCCTGTAGAAAGGAAAAAAGGAAAGTTATATGGTTTCTCAATTTTTATTTAAATGCTACTTTTGTTGTTCAAATGTAACTGATCAGAGGGATTTGTTTGGGGGCCACAACATGATGGAGGGAAGAGGTGTTTGTTGGTAGGAGGGGGGACGCTGCTGGGGGGGATATATGCATGTCGGGGGCATCCATGGAATCCCCTCTATTTCCTGCCTGGAAATGATATTTTGGTATTTTAAAATAACTATGACAGTGTTGGAGAGATAATACAATCAATAAGACTCTTGCCTTGCACGTGGCTGACCGGAATTCAATTCCTGGCACTGCCTATTTATTCAGGGGCCAATCAGAAGTGATCGGAGTGGAGCCAGGAGGAAGCCCTAAGCAGGTTGTCACAAAACTGACACTGCAACTGGCTCACTACATACACAGTAGTGTATCTGATCAATAGGAAATGAGATCCCTTACGTTAAGATTCCAGAAAAATGGTACTACTAAAGATAGGTTTTTGGACCACTCCTGGCATTGCTCAGAGATGGTGCTTGGGATTGAACCAGGATTGGCTGTCTGCAATGCAACTGTCTCAGCACCAACCAAATGACTTTTTGTTTTAGGCCATACCCTTAGCACTCCTTACCGTGCTTTGGGAACCATATGTGGCACCGGGGATCAAATGGATTTACCATATTTAATACAGGCCTTAGTCATGTACTACCTCTCTGGTCCCTAAAAGTTTTCGAAAACTACATATAGTGACCACCTACTCAAAATTGTTAAGTCATAAGTAAACACCAATTTACTTGTTCACTTATTTTCGGTTTTGGACCACAGATTTTGTGGTCTCTATACTGGTATTCACGAATATTTCTTCCAACAGCTAAGTCTAAAGTACAGCAGACATGAGTATGTATATTAAGTTTCTGGTCTGGTAACCAGAGTTTGAAGATCTGGATGAGGAAAATTAAATGGCACTTTTGGGAGGGAAAGAGGACACCTGGTGGTGCTCAGGGGCCCGTGCAGTGCTGGGGACTGACGCTGGGCCTCCTGCTTCTGGGGCATGCAGCACAGGAAGCTCTCCAAGCCCCCCAAGGTATTTTTTTTCCTTTTGGGTCACACCCAACAATGCTCAGGGGTTACTCCTGGCGGTGCTGGGGGACCATATGGGATGCCAGGGATTGAAAACCCTACCCGCTGCTCCGCCCTCCCCCCCAGTTTTATTCTTAATTTCACTAATTGAAATTCAACACATCCTTTACAAATACCCCTGGCAGCAGTATGAGCAGTATCTGATTTATTAGAAGTCACATCTTTATGAATGTAGATCTCAAAGTGTGGTTAGTATTCACCATTGGTTTTAAAATATAGTTAACTATTAAATCATCTCATTCTAGAAATAAATTCTTGTCTCCCCCCCCTTTTTTTTTTTAAATAAAAACAGATGGATCCGCTTGGGAGGCTGTTTAACATACAAATCTAGACATTTTCTTATAAATATCTGACATGAGTAAGTTTAAGCACTTACCTTTATCTGGGTGATTTAAAAGCATAATCCGTCGATGGGCATCTCTTATTTTTCCTTTGTTGGCAGTAGGACTAATTGAGAAGGAAAGGATTGGGGAAACAGTTGTCAACTGTATGAAAAACTGTTGAGGAACCCTCTTTCCTAACAAGATGAATATTCTGAAACTAAAAATGCTCCTCAGAAAAACAGGGCACATCAAATAAAAATCTAGTAGAAAATAACCATTAGATAGCTAGAAATAAAGGCAGATTTTACCACAAAAATTTGTTGACATTTTAGGAAATTTAAGGATTAACTTTTAATCCTTAAAAATAAAATACCTAAATTCGGCAAGTGTGCAGCTCACTGGGCTTTGGTAGAGCAGTTGCAGGTGTTAGGTTTTAATTGGGGATCGGACCTAGTGCTGCCTGGAAGCTACTCCAGGGTGGGTACTTTGTACTTTAGCCTGGTAGTATTTCAGACAGGCCCATGCAGTGCTGGGGATTTGAACCTTGGGCCTCACACATGCAAAGCAAGTGCTCTACCACTGAACCACATCCCCAGCCACTGAAAAGGGAGTCTTTATTACAAACTCGTAAGGTACACTATTAAAATAGAAATTATTTCACCTGACGCCTAGTATTAATGCAGCTTCCCGTTTTGTCATTTTGGTTTCAAATCCACCTCTATAATAGCCCCCACTGAAGGCCTGAAAGAGAAAATGCATTCATATGATGATTAGAATAAACTTTGTGTTTTCTTCCAGTTTTTAAGCCTTGCCTGGTAGTGCCCAGGGCTATTGCCAGCTCAGTGGATGAGATTGTCCAGTGCCAGAGATCAAATCTGGCGCTCTGAGCGAAGTAGCTCCCTGGCCTTGAAGTTCATATGAAAGAAAGTATAGAATCATAGAACAAAGGTTTAAAACTCCCACGGAATTTTAGTTTTAAGTAGCAAAAAAAATTATAAATATTAAACATTCTCCATCCTAATGAGGCTTTTTTGAAAAATAGGCTGTAGGGCCTCAGTTTGTCTGAAAGAAGATTATTTCTCACTAACCATGTTGTACATAAAATCTCAGAATGACTAGTTTTGAAGTGTCCCAAGAGGGGAGGATAGAGATTTCAGTATTTTTGATTCAAGGGGGTTTTGAGGTCCAAAGCAACTGCTAACAATTTAAGCATGTGTCATGATATCAGGTTTCCAGGATCTCTGCTTTTATGTGAACTCATATAGGTAATGTCTATTTCACCCTTTTGTCTACAACATAATACTCCATGGGATACCACGTTCATCTGTACTATAACCAAAGCCCGCACAACCACATTCAGTCACACTCTAGCCCAGTTTAACCCAAGTATCCATGGAGCCTCAGGCCATACAATAGGAATGGCTCACTTTAGCCCCCTGCCCACTCAGTAGATGCTTGATGGGTGAGGAAGGGTAAGGCGACGACAAAATGATTTCATGATTCTAGAGTTGTTAAAATCACGTGTTTGAGTCACTTACGTGTGAAGCCATCATCAGTATTTTAAGTCATCATACATACTGGGATGACAATGGAATAAAAGCTTTATCAAAGGTTTCCCAACCCCCATACCATTTGATATTCTTTTGAGAGATTAATCCATTTAGGTCTCTGGAGAAAACAAACTTCAAAAATTTCTGATGAGATGGATTCCCGTAAATTTCTTTAAAAATACTTGCACTAAAACCTGAAAGCTTGCGGATGAAAGGGAATTTATGTGGCATTTAGATAAGTGACAGAATTTGACTCCACAGAAGAGTGCCTTAAAGTCCTTACAGGGCAAAAATGGGTACTGATTGTTCAGTGATTATCACGCGGTGATATACTTGGACAATTATAAGACAAGACATAAAACAAGAGCACCTAACAGGATTAGCAGTTTCATTAAAAGTATCTTCTATATGTCTTCCCTTGCTCTCTATATTTTATTCTAAAAAGTCTGAGATTAAAAAAATCCAGAAAAACTAAAATAAAATCACACCATCACAAGCATAGCAAAACTTCTGAACCCGCGGGAAATGAGAGACGGACCTAAGCAATCGCTTAGAACTTAGTATCTGTTGGGCCACAGAGATACTAAGAGCAGGTAGTGCGCAAGCATTGCATGCTCACGACCCGTGTTTGATCCCGACATCCCATACGGATGGCCGAGTGTGGCCCCCAAACCAAAACAGGTATCTTCTTCTTTGTTCAGAAATGTGTACCCTCAAATGTGGTTCGCGGCTTCATACACATGCAGCAGTGAAATAAAGGAAAAGTTTGTACGTCTTACAGATTTTGGCAGACTTTGAAAAACTTGTTTTACTTGAGGTTCCATATGTTTCATAGCTTGCAAAACATAGCGGCCTAAAAACAAAAGCAGTGACAGGAAGTCAGTCGGTCCCCTACCTTCCCTCATTTCGACCCCCAGCCCATGAACACACCTGCAAATCCTGCCGCCGCAATGGTCAGTCCAACGGCGACCACCGTACTGGCCTGGGAAGGGAGAGCACAACACTGACTTCTCGGCGTCCCGACCCTTCCCCACGGGGCGCCCCTTCTCCCGGCCAACTCATTGCGGACTTTATTTCCGGGGGACAAACGGGAGTGGAAAGGGTCCCTTAAAAGCACCACCGTCGCTCTGCTGTCCCGTCCGTGGGGAGTTCCGGGGCTTCCCACGGGAGGAGCGGGCAGGCTGCCCGGCGACACCGGTGTCACCTTCGCAAACCCTTCCCCTCGGGCCGGCTCCCGCCCGGGGTGGGCGACACCCGAACGCGCGGGGAACCGCGTCGGGCAGAGCCCGGGACGGCGGCGGCCGGGCAGGCCCAGTACCTGGCTGACCTCTGGGGCGTCCGAGCCGCGGGGGGACAGCGCCCAGGCCCGACCCCCTCCAGTCAGTCCACAACGCCCGGGCGGTGAGCTCGGGGCGCCGAGACCCGCGGACCCAGCGCACAGAGCCCCGTCCCGGGGCGGCTGGAAACCGGGACCCCCGCGCGCCGCGCCGCCGGGACCAGCCGGGGCAGAGGGGGCGGCGCTCACTCACCATGGCTCCCGCTCGGCTCCCCTGCTCCGCCGGCCGCGCGGCTCATGCCAGCCACGGCAGCCCCCGCCACCCACCCGCGGCCCGGCCGGGAACGGACTCGGGCGCCCCGCGGGAATACGGCAGCGCGGCCGCAAAGCCGGCCGGAAAGCGCGCCCACTGTCGTGAGCGCGGCCGCGAAGGGGAGGGGAAGGTCGCTCCGCCGGCACGTGGGCGGCTCGACTGGTGATTGGTGGAGGCAGGGGCGGGGCGCCCCCTAAGGTGTTGCCCCGGCGCGCCCGGCCTCTGCTGTTTGGGAAATTTCTGCCCCGCGGGGTGATGGAGAAAGCCTTGAGCCCGACGCGGAACGCGTTTCTTCCTCCACCTTGCATCCGGGTCCCCTGTCTTTGGTTTGTGTCATGGGAAATGAATATAAAGAGATGACTGTAAACAGATGAATAAATGAAATTAAATTGGCCGAAACACCTCCTCGAAAACCAAAAAAAGTAGTCATTATTTCTGCAGTATGGATTGCAAAACAGAAGTTGCCCCCAGAAAAACGAGCAAGCCTCGTTTGCTCGGGGATTGTTCCAGGAGCTGTTATGTTTATGCTATGTTAGTACTTGTGTTAGTGTTACTTAACTCATTTCAGCTGGGGCCGGGGCGATAGTACTGCAGGTAAGCTTGCCTTGCACGACTGACTTGGGTTCGGTCCTCGGCATCCCATAGGGCTCCCCCCTCCTCCCTGCCCGGACCCCGCCAGGAGTAAGTAATCTCGAAGACAGCCGAATGTAGCCCCCAAAAGAAGAAAATAATTCTATATAGATACGTGACTTGGAAGGACTTTGTAAGAGCTCCTGGGGTTTTGTAGAATGGGCTTACCACTTCAAAGAGAGCTAACACTCTGGTGTTGGATCTCAGTCCCCACAACTGCCAAGTACTATTTAAAATTTCATCTTACAAAAAAAGTGGGCAGGTTTGAATTTTGCCATCATGGGACAGTGGTTTCTTAAGTGTCACGACTGTGAGAGAAGCCAGTAGAGTCAGATATGCTCAAACATTTCGAATTTATTGAATTACAATTTGCACAATACCATGCACGTAAGTAAGCAAATCCAACTAAGAACATTCATATAATGAATACAATATTCCTAATCCGATCCTCACCTCCAGCTGACCGAAGCCACAGCCCAGGCGCCCTTAATGTGCCTCCTTGGAGTTGGGTGAGCTCCGCAGTCTCAGCTGAGGGTCCTACGGTCCACCCGCTGCGAGGTTGGCAGAGGGACGGGGGTGGTCAGCAGCACCATCTCGGACAGAGTCCATCCCAGTCTCAGGCACGTGGGGGACGAGGTGGCAATCTGGAGGTCCACTGGAGGTCCCAAGTAGAGACATGGAGGAGATCCAGAGGTTCCGTGGAGTCTGGCAAGGGCTCTCAGAAGCCTATCATCTAAGGGTCCACTGGCCAATCAATTTGGAGTGTCGCCAGTTGAATTGGCCAGTCCCAGTTCAAGAGAGGAAGTATCTAGCCCGCATTAATAACCAGATGTGTCAGGCTCGCGGTCCGTGTCTGGTAATCCGTGGCTTTGTAAGCAATTTACTTGCTAACTATATCACACACAAAATGAAAATGTTCACAAAATGGTGTAACTTTTGTTCACACAGGATGGATTGCCTTCTGTTCATAATAGTCCATCCCCTCTATGACGAAGGATACTCAAAGATAATCACACAGGAAGTACATGATAATCACAGAAATTAGATATGAAGGCACAAAGCATTAATGGGTGGCACAAAAGATTGACACAGGGAACTCAAGGATCAGGAACACAAAACATGGGGAACATCCCAATGTTTTTTAGCCTGATTTTTTTTTTTATAAGAAAAGGTTGAGGGGCTGGAGCAGTAGCATAGTGGGTAGGGTGTTTGCCTTGCACGCGTTTGCCTTGCTGGGTTCAATTCCCAGCATCCCATATGGTCCCCTGAGCACCGCCAGAAGTAATTCCTGAGTGCAGAGCCAGGAGTAACCTCTGTGCATCTCTGGGTGTGACCTAAAAAGGGAAAAAAAACCCACAAAGAAAAGGATGAGTTATTTTTTATTTATTTTTATTTTTTTAACTTTAAGTTTTAAGTTATTTTTCACTTTTATTTTTGTTTTACTTTAATATTTTTTAAAATTTTTTATTAGTGAATCACTGTGAGGTACAGTTACAAACTTATGAACTTTCATGTTTGCATTTCAGTCATACGGTGATCATTTACATCCCTCCACCAGTGCCCATTCTCCTCCACCAGTGTTCCCAGTATCCCTCCCACCACCCCACCCCATCCCCCACCACCCCACCCTGCCTCTGTGGCAGGGCATTCCCTTTTGTTCTCTCTCCTTTTGGGTGTGGCAGTTTTCAATAGAAGTATTGAGTGGCCTTGATGTTCGGTCTATAGTCTACTTTCAGCACACATCTTTCAACCTGAATGGGTCCTCCCAACATCCTCTACTTGGTGTTCCCTTCTCTATCTGAGCTTCCTTTTCGCCCCCAGCATGTGAGGCCAGTTCCCAAGCTGTGGGGCAGACCTTCTGGTTCTTATCTCTACTACTCTTAGGTGTTAGACTCCTAGTCTATTATTCTATATTCCACAGATGAGTGCGATCTTCCTATGTCTGTCTCTCTCTTTCTGACCCATTTCACTTAGCATGATACTTTCCATGTTGATCCACTTATATGCAAATTTCATGACTTCATCATTTCTAACAGCTGCATAGTATTCCATTGTGTAGATGTACCAAAGTTTCTTTAACTAGTCATCTGTTCTCGGGCACTCAGTTTTTTTCCCAGATTTTGGCTATTGTAAACAGTACTGCAATGAACATACAAATGCAGATGTCATTTCTACTATACCTAGAAAAGGATGAGTTTTAAAGAAAAGTACAGAATAAAAATAAAGCACAAGGCATAAAACGTTTGCTTAAGCCAATTCCAAGGGTCCCAAGCCCAAAGACTAACTTGAGAGTAATCAACTTGGATAATGTATCTAGAAAGGCACACTTAGTGTAAGTGCTTGAGAAGAGGAATGAAAGGAGACCATCAATTATGACATTTTCTGCAATGTGATGTTTGCCTATCAAAATAAGTTGATGCTACTCCTCTTAGAAGTTATGAAATGTTAGGCATCTGCTTGCATTTTTGTTGAAATTTGCTTTGGTGAACTGGTTGGTTAACATGCAAAATTGTCAGCTTTGTTTTCTTCCTTGGTAAATAAACTGCATTTGGATAGCCAAGAGTTCTAGTCATAAGATTTTTATAATGCAAGTTATTGTCAGCCAGTGATCCAGGTCTAAGATACTGGTGTCAGATGTGCATCCTCACTTTAATCTAGTTTCTTACTCAAGAGCTACAGAAGAAATGTGAAGGATAAGTCTTGGGGACCAAATCACTCAGAAATAAGTTACAAAGGCTGCTTGAAAAAAATGTCTTAAACATATTTTTGGCATGTATAAATTATGGCATGGGAAAGCTTATTCTTAGGAAACCAAGGATAAGCAAAAAAGCAAAGCACTTGGAGTTGAAGCAGAAATAGCTCCGCTGTTGTTGTTGTTACTGTTATTATTTTGGTTTTTGGAAACATCGAGCATGTTCAGGGCTTACTCCTTGCTTTGTGCTCAGGTATCACTATTAGCTGGGCTCAGAGGACCATATGGGGTGCTAGGGATTAAATCCAGATCAGCAGTGTGTAAAGCAAGCACCCTACCCACTGTACTATCCCTCCAGTCTGAGATAGCTCTGTTTTATAGAGGAACATAGATAAACATGCCAGCTCTGCCACTAATTACTTGTGACTTCTGGCAAGTTATTTCTGACTTGGGTTTCCTTATTAATAAGACAAGAGTAATGATAAATATGTTGCAGGATTTTTCTGAGGATAGTTATATATGTGCTTTGCACATAATCATTACTTGATGTGTGGTTCTTGAGGGAATTCAGTGAAAATTAGTGCGTAGAGGGCTGGAGTGATAGAAGAGTGGATAGGGTACTTGCCTTGCATGTGGTTGACCTGAGTTTGATCCCCAGCACTCCATATAATCACCTGAGCCATGCCAGGAGTGATCCTTGAGTATGGAGCCAGGAGTAAGCCCTATGCACTGCGTCGTGTGGCCCCCAAACCCAAACAAACAAAAATCAAAAATAAGAAAGAAAAAAATGGCATGTAGAGGTCTTTCCCCATTCTTATATCTCAATCATAGATATTAATCTGGTAATTCCATCCCTAGCTAGTAGGGACCTGGAATGAGCCTTTAAAAGGAAACCTTTAAAATGTTCATTGTCTAATGAGTGGATAAAAACAATTCTTCACTTTTGAAGCCCCTGGTAGCTTTTGACATACCTTGATTTCTAACTTCATTACCTCAATCTAAAAAGAAGATAGGTCTTATTTATTCATTGATTGGCTTTTTGGGTCATGCGGGGTGGTGATGCTCAGGGGTTACTCCTGATTCTGCACTCAGGAATTACTTCTGGTGGTGCTTGGGGGACCATTCGGGATGCCAATGATCAAACCTGGATTAACTGCCTGCGTGCAAGGCAAACAGCCTAATCTTCGTACTATCGCTCTGGTCTCCAGGAAGGCCAGATCTTAAACTTTCTTTGTACTTCATCTTCACATTGCCTTTTCCCTCTGTGTGTCCAACCAATTCTGCCTTCCTGACTCTTAAGGAGTACTTTTAACTTCAAGTAAGGACCACCCCTATAATCCAGAAAAATATCCCTGTGTCCTATTTTACAATTCTTGATGTATTCATAGCTGTAATCACAGAGTGCTTTAGGACCTGATATCTCCGGGGGACATTATTTAATTCACCACAGATAGCAAAAGAAGACAAAAGAAGGAACTAGCAGGGATACATGAATGAGAAAGAACTCAAGTACATTTGTTCTTTCTGTCTCCACAATTATCAATCAGGTAAGTTTCTTCTTGTGGAAGATGCATGATAAGTGACTGGAAGTGGATAGAAATGTCCCTAAACTGTGGCTTTCAAAAACTTTTTTTTCCTCCAAGCTTATAGACACTTCTGTAATTTTACCTATTTTTTGTTTCCTTGAATCTATCTCTTTGTTACATTTTAAAAACCGTTATCTCCATTTATATTCCTCCCCCAACCTTCTTCTCCTTGATGATTAATATCCACTGGTTTCTCCTCTTATGTGGTTTCATATGTTATCAGTTTTGTTCTATTTACACATCAGAAAAATCACTTTAGACTTGTCTCTTTTTTTTTTTTTTTGCTTTTTGGGTCACACCCAGCGATGCTCAGGGGTTACTCCTGGCTTTGCACTCAGGAATTACTCCTGGCAGTGCTTGGGGGACCATATGGGATGCCGGGGATCGAACCCGGGTCGGCCGCGTGCAAGGCAAACGCCCTACCCGCTGTGCTATCGCTCCGGCCCCTAGACTTGTCTCTTGATTTATTTTTTTTATTTAATGCTTTGTATTTGAATTTATGGTATCATGTAATTCCTTGAAAGTCCTTCTATTTATTTACCAATGAAAAATGTAATCTTTTTATATTTTTATTTAAAAAATAAGTTTTTCTTTCCTTTCTCTTTCCTTCCTCCTCCCTCCCTCCCTCCCTCCCTCCCTCCCTCCCTTCCTTCCTTCCTTCCTTCCTTCCTTCCTTCCTTCCTTCCTTCCTTCCTTCCTTCCTTCCTTCCTTCCTTCCTTCCTTCTTGGAGCTAGTCACACATGGTGCTCAGAAATGTGGGGTTAGTCACATGCAGTGCAAGGTTTTGCATGTGACCAAGCTCTATACTATTTTTCTGACTCCTGTTTTTTAATTTCTATTTAATCATTATAATCTAGGTCACATGTTTATGATACTGTTAATGTTTATTGTTATTTCACCTCACTTTTTTATAGGTGAATTCATACCACTATATAAATCCACTACATTTTATTTATCCATTAACCTTTGGTTGCTTCCATATTCTAGCTATTACAGGGAATGATGCAATGAATTCACTTTTTGACCATGAACTTTGATAATTTTTTATTAACACACAGAATAAATATGTATCTGAGCATACAATTTCATAATTAAAATAAGTATTTTTGATACTTTGAGGCAATATTTATACATAAAATATATATAAATAAATATTTATATTTATTCATAAATAAAATATATGTTGGTCTTTTTATTTCTTTTTTCTTTTAAAAAAGAGACTGAGAAGCTCCATAAGTTCCCAGCCCACTAATTGGTTATGATGTGAAATTTGCATCTTTCCATAAAGATTTACATGTGGGAGAGGGCAGAGAGATAACACAGGCATTAAGGAACTTGCCTTGTATACTACTGACCCTGACTTAACCCCAGTACTATGTGATCCCCTAAGCACCATGAATGAGTGATCCCTGAGAAGAATTGTACGAAAGCCTTGTGCACTGCTGGGTCTTACCGAAACACCAAAACAAACAAACAGCACTACACTTGTGGAAATTTGATGTTAGAAATAAAGAGGTTTTTTTTTTTTTTTTTTAATTGATGTGTCAGGGGACTCGAGGGACAGTACAGCGAGGAGGGCACTTGCCTTGCATGGATTGCATGGATCAACCTGGGTTTGATCCTGGACACTCCGTATGGTCTCTCAAATTCTTCAAGGAGTGATCCCGGAGTACAGGGCCAAGAGTAATCCCTAAGCTCCACCCAGTGCGGCTCCACCAAAAGAAATGATGTGTCAACTATTGCATCAAATGTTGTGTGTATGTTCTTTTGCTTCTAGATAATAGTGTTTATTTCTTCTTTGCTGAGGAGGATATTTTACCAGACATAGTTGTTTTCCTCTCCAGATATCTTCTATGCCACTTTCCACTTTTCTCTGTGCTCTAAGAGAGTGCAGGGGGCTAAGCAGATAAACTTGTCATGTTGCATCAAAGATTTCTCGTGTCTTCTGGTATGGAGTTCAATTTTGTCAGAGATCAGATGATCAAAGGGAGGAGGAGAATATGTTCTTTTCTCCTCTTCCTCCTAAATAGTTGCCATAGTCTGACTGATTTTGTCCACAGAATAATACAGCTATGTGTGTGTGTATGTGTGTGTGTATTTATGTATCTTCAGGTCTGAGGGTAGCAGTGAGTTCATTGGCTCTTGCTGCTTTATTGGTTATAAAGGACACTGGATCATTGTATGTTGGTTTCCCTTAATCCTGCAGTCCCATTATATTTATTGATTGATTATTGATTGATTTGTTTGTTTTGAGGCCACACTAGGCAGTTCTCAGGACTTACTCCTGGCTCTGAGCTCAGGGGTCACTCCTGGTAGACTTGGGGGAACCATATACGGTGCTGGGCATTGAACCCGGGTCTGCTGCATGAAAGACGACCCACTGTACTATCTGTCTGAACCCTGCAGTCTCATTATCAAATTTATTTAGGTATGCCATTTTTTTTGGTGAGTGGTATTGTTTAGAGGAGACTGCAGTAGTTTAAGCAGTTGCTGGTAGCAATGGAAGAAAGTGACTAACTCCTGCTTATATTTTGAAGGAGAAGCTGATCGAATTTGCTGATAGAAGAGATGTCATATATAAAAGAAAGACGGGAAACAAGAGTGACTGTAGAGCTGTACATTTGAGCTGCTGGAAGGATGCTGTTCCCGTTAACAATATTGGAAAGACTTGAAAATGAGCAAATAGAAAGTAAATTTGTTTGAATTATCTATAGATCAGGACTTCTTGGTTTTTTTCTTTCTACTCCAAAATACTTTTTTCCTGTGAATTTTTTACATGAATCTGATATATAGGTATAAAGTAGGTTAACAATACTTATTGAATAATCATGAGAAAATTTATTTAAAACAAAATTTTATGGTGGAAGCCTCCCAAGTGGTACTCAGGAGATCTAGGAAGCCCCTTTGGGCATAATCTCGACCAACTGGGTTGGTAGTGTGATGCTCAGGCCTGAGGTTACTCTGCTGCCTGGGCCCTGTGGTGCCAGGCATTATTGGGCCACCTGGGCAGTGCTCACAGGCCTCTAGAGCCGTCCCCAGTGATGGTGCCCAGGAACTGTGTGGTGCTGGAGGTTGAACAGGGTCAGCTACAGCACAACATGCTCCTGTAGCCCTCTGTTATCACTACAGCCTCTGAAATACAATTTTAAAAGACGATGTGACCTCTGTAGAACTGTGAGGTATTTTTTCGTGGGGAGGGCACACCCCACTTAGTCTGGCTCTCACTCATAGCAGCCCTCTGGGGACCATATTTGGTGCCAGGGATCGAACATGGCTTGGCTGTTGGGGCCCTGTAACTTTGGAATTTAGGGAGAGATAGGAAATCCTAATATAGTTAAAATTTTTTTTTTGGAAAGAAAAAAAAAAGAAAAAATCCTGATAATTAGATTCGAAAGAGGTAACCAGAAACCAGGTGAGTGTAGTTGTTCTGGAACTCAAGTGGAGGAAATGTATAAGTCGCTGCTAACTGATATAAAAGCAATCAAAGAAGAGCAGAGAATTGTCTACGAGAGGTCACATGATGTTTTGGGAAAGAATTTCTGTGCCATGATAGGCACAAAATTTTAACGGGAGTGGATTCAACAGAGGATGAGAGGGGATGAATAGAAATAATGTAATTAGACATGTTTCAAGGAATTTTACTGGAAAGAGAAGTAGAGAATAGAGACGTACCTAGAAAAAGAAGTAGTATCAAAGAATATTTTATTTTCATATTTTAAGATAGTAAAGCAAGGAATTTTGGACAAAAACATTTCATAATATAAGTTAAAAATAAGAAGAAAATATCAAGACTGGTTGTGGGCATATGTAACTTAGCGGTAGTGCGCTTGCCTTGTGTGTGGAATCCTGGGTTAGATTCTCACAACACACACACACACAATAAAAAAGAAAATGTAGACTATTTTCCCAATCGATCTCATAAGTAATTAAATAAAATTTATGAATATTTTGTAAATGACTTTTCTAAAACTTTGACTATGTCCTATAATCATTTACTATTATTTTTCCCTTCCATAAATATATAATATTAGGGTAATAAAATGGGAGAATTGCTTTTTCCTGTGTTTATTTTCTATTCTTTGCAGGAATTTTCTAAAACTTGTATTACTGAAATCTTAAATTCCTGACGAGCAGCCATTTAATCTAGGCAATCTTTTGTAGGCAGGGGTATATAATGCTATCTGCAAAACCTAAATAACACTCAATAAAGATTTCCTTCCTTTTCTTCCTCTTTCATGACTGTTTTTTTTTTCAAACCTTTGTCCTTCTTGCCATTTTTTCCAGTTTCCCTGCCATGATCAGGTAATCTACCATTGGGAATTCATCTGATTGTCCTAAGTTAATATTTTTGGTAAATGATTACACTGAGCTATGTTAGATATAATTCTCTATGGTGTGCCTTAAGAGATTCTTTTGGTGTTAAAACTGCAAGTGGTATATTTTAATTTTTGTGCAAAAAGGAAGGAAAGGAGACTTGGAACAGGAGGGACCAAAGACAGTCCAGGTAGAAATCATAAATGAAGATATGGGCCCTGGGAGAGAGAAGAGGATGCTATGAAGCCAAACTAAAGGCCTAAGAGCTACTCTCCTCTGATCTCTGGCATCAACAACCCGGTCAGGAAACCCCACCTGGCCCTGTGGCTTACTTTGGAACAATTCATAACTCTTTCTTCTCTAATTCTCTAATTTATCTTCGACTTGTTTCACTTTTCCTAACTGCATCTGTTTTAATCTAACTTTATCTGTTCCTTTCTAATTACAAGAACATTTGTTCTGATTTAGTTAAAGCATGTGAATGAAGAACTAGTCAGAAAATTACCATGCGTTTGATCCAAGTGACAGCACTCAAGAGGCATTTATTTCTGAATTAAAGACCGACTTCTGAGGCTGGAAGGAAGGAAAACTTTGGCACTGAGGATTTAAGGGGAAACTTGGAAATTGGGGTAACCAAGGTAGCTTTTCCAAAATAAAGCTTTGCTCACCACATTTCCGCGTCTTTCCCATTTCTGCATGTCTCAATCCTGTTGCCTGTCTCAGTCCCTTTCCCTCCTCCTCAGCCTGGCTTCTCCTTGTGTTCAGTGGCTTTGAGCATTGAATAAATGGAGCCTTCCCTGCTGAGCTGTCAGCAAATGGAACTGACCAACACAACTCTGTAAGTGCATCTTGTGCCTGGGCCAGAACGACAAGTACAATGATTTGATTGCTGGAGATTGCCACTAAATGAGGGTGAAATAGTGGGTCTGGGGTTTGTTGGTGAATATTATTAATAATACAGTGTCACACATTAATAACATAGTGTCATGGGAAACAAAGCTACACTGGAGGGTATATATAAAGTCCCATTTAAAGTCACATTCTTAGGGAGCTGCAGAGTAGAGGAGATGCCAAGTAATAAAGCAAGGTGACCTTAAGCACTATTTCGAGAGTTTCAGTTTGATCTAGGCTGAAGTTAAGAGGATGAAGCAAGGAATCCATCCAAGCTTATTGTCATTAATATCATATTATCATAGTATTTGACTATAAAAAGTTATCTTTTGCTCTCATTATTTATGTTCTTGAAGAGAAGCCATTACCGAAACTGATATTTTTTGGCTCGTCCCTTCAATAACTCATCTGGTAGAGCAGAGGACTGTGGTGGAACTCAAAACTGGCATTTTTCTTCTGGCGATTATGATGTCTTAATTTATTGTGAAGTTAAGCGATAGCACAGCGGGTAGGGCGTTTGCCTTGCATGCGGCTGAGCCGGGTTCGATTCCTCTGTCCCTCTCAGAGAGCCCGGCATGCTACTGAGAGTATCCTGCCCCCACGCAGAGCCTGGCAAGCTACCCGTAGCGTATTTGATAGGCCAAAAACAGTAACAACAAGTCTCACAATGGCGATGTTACTGGTGCCCGCTCGAGCAAATCGATGAACAACAGGAAGACAGTGCTACATCCTTAGCCCACCTACAACAAACAACCTTCTAGACTTCTATGCACCTCTCTCCTCATAAACCTCAGTCCTGACAAATATTTGTCACTATTACTCTCCAGATGTACCCTGAAGTCCACTGTCCCATGGCTTTTACTAAATTCAATCCTTCTATTCCGTGCTCTTATTATCTCATCTTTGTCCGTTGCCCAAATCAAATGTACTTTTGGTAAAACCTTTTGTGGATTTTTTGTTCATTTACTCGAATAATAACCCACAAAATTTCTTATATTTCTTATGTAATTCCTTATGTATCCTTATAAATACAGAGAGTAAAAATTTCAGCTTTGCTTTTAGTCTTTTTCTTGTTTCAACAGTATCTGAAAATCATCTTTAGCTTGTGGACCAGTCGAAACAAATTGACTGTTCACAGGCCATAGTTATCCAATCCATATCTCCTTTGAACTCTGGCGCAGTTTTGTTGTGTCACACATGTCACTTGCCACTTTCAGCTTTGTATAGAAATGATTGGTATACAAGCGTTTGATTAGACTGAGCAGCCTTAGGAATAGAAATTATATCTCAGATATCTCACTGAATTATATCCTAACTACAACATCTGTTGTAGTATCTGAACATGAAAAGTGCTCAAAGGATATATGAAAAATCAATAACTAACTTATATGATCTTCCAACAAAAACATAATTTATTTCCCAATTCATCCAATTTCTCAATTTTTTTATGGGTCTTCCATGTCTACCCTGTCCCTAAACCCCCACATAAAACTATATGTGCTATGGATCCAACTGGTAATTAGGCATAGGGATATTGTTTTTTTTTCATTGACCATGTATTAGGTTCAGAACTCTGAGAAAATGTCAAGGGAAAAACAGAAGGGATTTTAGTCATTTGGTGCTTTGCAGTTGAGACTGGGAAGCATAACCTTAATATGAGCTTTCTTGTATCATGCTAAGTGAAATGAGTCAGAAAGAGAGGGACAGACATAGAAGGACTGCACTCATATGTGGAGTATAGAATAATATCACATGAGGCTGACATTACAAGGGCCAGGAGGATTGCCCCATAACTGGAAAACTGTTTCATGAGCGGAGGAGAGAAGGCAGATGGAATAGAGAAGGGATCACTTAGAAAATGATGGCTGGAGGAATCAGTTGGGATGAGAGATGCATGCCGAAAGTAGATAATGGATCAAACATGATGACCTCTCAGTGTCTGTGTTGCAAGCCATAATGCCCAAAAGTAGAGAGAGAGTATGGGGAATATTGTCTGCCATGGAGGCAGGGGGAGGGTGGGAAAGGGGGGTATACCTGGGATATTGGTGGTGGGGAACGTGCACTGGTGGAGGGATGGGTGTTTGATCATTGTGAGATTGTAACCCAAACATGAAAGCTTGTAACTATCTCATGGTGATTCAATAAAATTTAAAAAATGAGCTTTCTTAAGAGATATCAACATTCCTTTACTGTTTTCAGAGGATTGACAATATTTGCCATTTGGTTTAACCAGGTGCAAGATATAATAAGGAACTCTATTAGTCAGGATATAATAAGGAACTCTATTAGTCAGGATATACATTTATTGTATATCCTAGACAATTGTAGCTATTGTATACACACATTTGGGGAGAGATACAGTGTTTGGGCCACAGCAGCCTGTGCTCTGGGGCTATCTTGCTCAGGAGCGACCCAAGGTAGAGTTGCAGCTACCATGTGCTGCGTCAGGGATTTGGATAGTGTCTCTGTATGCAAAGCAATGGCCTTACCTCTTACACTGTCTCTCTGATCCAGATACTAGCCGTTTATTTGGTTTTGGTTTTAGTTTTTGGACCACACCTAATAGTGCTGGGGGATCGTTCCTGACTCTGCACTCGGGAATCATTCCTGGGAGGGCTCTGGGGACCATCTGTGGTGCTAGGGATTAATTTTCTATCTGGCACATGTAAGGCAAGAGCCTTATCTCCCGTAGTGCAGTGTATTGAATGACTTTGTTGTCTATCTGGATAAGTTGGTGAAGGCTGTCATTTAACCAGATTGTAGGAGATGCACCAGTTTCAAGAAGACAGTGTCTTGATCACATGCTGTGTCATTTAGCATAGGACACCGGCTTAATTATTGATGCTGTTCCTTTAAAAGCTAGTAAGTAAAATACTAAAGAATTGATTCAAGTTTTGTTTGAATCTCATCTCATTTCTCCAGTCTAATCAAAATAGCATATCCTATTGAGTTTCACTTTGACTATAGATTTGCCTAGGAGCAAATAGCAGTAACACAAACAACAAGGTCACACAAAGAGCTATACATACAAGTAGATGATATTGCATGAAATATTTTTGTCAGTTTGAAGAAAATAAAGGAGAATTTGTTTTCCTTTTGCAAAAGAAGGAATGCATTTTTAGTTGACAACATAAAGAGAACTTTAGGGACCTCTTTAAAACTAATCTTACTCAGAATCTATTGCCAGATCCTCCCAAATCTACTCCAATTTTACTCACTTCTTCCAGTTATTCGACCATAACAGGTCTCCCTTTCCTTAATATTAGATCCCTCCAGGTATTTCACACTGTGGTAAGTCAGATTCTAAGAAGGTTCCCAAGGTACTCCCACACTTGTATCACCAACACACACACATTTATTTACATAATTTGGGGGGGATTTTTGGCTATACCTGGCAGTGCTCAAGGGTTTTTCCTGTCATGATTCTGCACTCAGGAATCACTCCTGGTTGGGCCTAGAGGATCATTTGGGAAGTTGGAAATTGAACCCAGGTTGGCTGCATGTAAGCCAAGCACCCTCCCCACTGTCCTATATATCTTCACACACACACAAACACACTCACACACACACACACATTCCTAGCAAGTAAGATACTTACCTTGCATGTGGCTGACCCAGGTTTGGTCCCTGGCACCCCCACTGGTCCCCTGAGACTGCTTACTCCTGGAGCTGAGCTCTGGAATCATTCCAGGTGGCAAGTGCCTTACCAGACCTGCTATGTCTCTCCTGCCCCAAGATAACACAGAGTAGACTAGGAAGTAAAAATGAAAAGAAATGCATAACAAGTTTTAGATATAAACTGTGCTTCATATCTCACACCTAAATGACACATGGACAGGTCAGAGTAAAATATCCCAGTTAGTGGCTGGAGAGATAATATAGTGGGTAGGGCACTTGCATTGCATGCAGTTGGCCCAAGGTGATCCCCGACACTGCATGTGGTCCCCTAAACACCATCAGGAATGCTTTCTGAGCAGAGACCAAGGAGTAATCCGTGAGCACCAATGGCACCAATAGCCCCCAAACAAATAAACAAAAACCCTGCCCAAAACAA
This sequence comes from Sorex araneus, assembly GCF_027595985.1. Taxonomy (NCBI): domain Eukaryota; kingdom Metazoa; phylum Chordata; class Mammalia; order Eulipotyphla; family Soricidae; genus Sorex; species Sorex araneus. The sequence goes on along the minus strand of NC_073303.1, from coordinate 297,275,494 downwards.
AACAGAACAAAACACCAGCCCAGTGAGGGATAAAATAACTGAGCAGGGGCCCAGAAAAGGTAAAGACACTTGCTTAGCATGCAGTTGTGCTTGTGATGCTGGTTTGGATTTCAATACCACCAGGCATGGCCCCCGAGTAACGCTGGGTGTGACCCCCAAAACAGAATAAAGCAGAAATTCGAGCTCTCACCCAGGGAGAAAACTTTACATTAATCTAACTGAATTAAAATCTGAAAATAAAAAAGGAACTTTTTTTTTCCCAGAGGAATAAAATGGAACCCAGAGGCTTAGGTTAGAATATACAATATGTAGAATATAGCCCCAAACTCTTCAACACAAGAAGAATTAGAAGAACATGACTGATTCTAAAAAAAAGAATAATTTAGGAGGAAATGAAAATTTTATTTTCTTCCCTCACTTTCCCTTTTTCTATCTTTTCTTGTCCCTCTCTTTCCTTTTCTTTATTTTGTTTACACGGGATAGTGCTCGGGTGCTTGGGATTGTGGTGGCTGGAACTGAGCTCAGGCTCCATGCATGGAAACATGCTCTAGCCTGGTGAACTCTCTCTCCAGTCCCTAAAAATTTTTCCTGATTTGAAACAAATGTTGAGTTAAGCAACATAATATCAAATCCCTCTCTTAACTGCATTCTATTATGGAATGGAAAATTTGGTAATGATAATAGATATATGAAATCTCAACTGAGAAATGATATTTATTTAAAAAAAAAACCCAGATATTAGGGGCGCAGAGAGATAGTACAGAGGGTAAGGCTCTTGCCTTGCATGTGTCTTATCTGGTTTCAAACCCTGACATCTCCTATGGTCCCCTGAGCCTGCCAGGAGTGATCCTTGAGTGCAGAGCCTTCCGGGGTAAGCCCTTAGCACCGGCAGGTATGGTCCCCAAATAAAAACAAACCAAAGCAGCTGCTATTAAGACTGAAAATAAAATACTTGCTTTTACTTTGTTTTTGTTTTAAACCATTCCTGAAAGTGCATAGGAGGTCATAAGTTGTTTTTTTTTTTTTTTAGTGAAGCAAGTTAGATTTTATTGTTTGTTTGTTTACTTGGGGCCACACACCAAAACAAGGAATTACTGTTGCTCAGTCCTGGCTCTGCACTCAGGGATTACTCTTTGCTGTGCTTAGGGGACCATAAGGGATGCTGGGATTTGAACTGGGGTTAGTCACCTGCAAGCAAGCACCCTACCCACTGTCCTATCTCTCCAGCCTCTGAAGCAAGATGGGTTTTTACTATCACTGTCACTGTCACTGTCATCCCATTGCTCATCGATTTGTTCGAGCGGGCACCAATAACATCTCTCATTGAGAGACTTATTGTTACTATTTTTTGGCATATCCAATACACATGGGTAGCTTGCCAGGCTCTTCCCAGTGGGCTTGATACTCTCAGTAGCTTGTCGGGCTCTCTGAGAGGGGCGGAGGAATCAACTCAGGTTGGCCGCGGGAAAGGCGAAAGCCCAACCGCTGTGCTATCGATCCAGCCCCAAGATGGGTTTTTTTGAAAGAAATTTACTTAAGACTCAGAGTGACAGTACAGCAGGTACTGAGCCTTGCACTGGGCCCACCTGGGTTCTATCCTCAGCATTCCATAGGGAATTATGGTCACCCAAAGTGACCCCTGAGTGCAGAGCCAGGAGTAACATGAGAACGTGAGAATATCTGGGTGTGGCCCAACACCCCCATTCCTGCCAAATTTCTTTAAAAAAAAAAAAGAGAGAAATTTACTTAGAAAGATGGGGGGGGGGGGGTTGGGGGGAGCTTTGAGGAATATACATGTTCAAGAGAGAACAGGGACCTGAATGAGCAAGAGAAACTGACTGGAAGGAGCAAGCTCCAAGGGCTCCTGGGAGGAGGCGATATACAACCCGTGCAGATGGTTTTGTTCTCCCCCGGGAGTTCTCTGCATAAAAGTCCGACACTGTCACAGGGAAACACTGTTGCTCTGTTGAAAGCCCCTCAATAATCTCATCACAAACTTTAGATTCTTCTCTAGTCTCTCCTTGTTCTGAGGGGTTCTCCCTTCTGTGTGGGGCCTTCTTAAGCATCTGGGTGTTGCCTCAGAGTCCCTGCCTCTAAAGAGTTAATGATTTGCCTCTCAAAGGGATGCCATGTGGCCTGCAGGCCTTGGGCTTCTTCAGGGCTGGGAGATCTCTGAGTTTTATTTCTCTAAAGCTCCTTACCAGGGTCCCTTCCTTAAGTGTCTGAAATGCTCTTTTCCCCCAAAGCGCCCTCACTTGCTTTCTAGTGCTCTAAGTGCTGTAAGTGTGAGGGTAACTTCCTTGTGTTCTCAGTCCATATCTCAAATATTTAACCTTCGCTTGACTTAAACTTCGTGCCTCCGAAGGGAAGATTTTACATCCTCATCTCTGCAGAAACTTTAAAACCTCCAAGAAACTAGAGTCTGATTTCTACAAAAAGGCATGTTCTAAAACATAGTTTCTCTCCACCTTTACCAAACATTCTGATCTTAATCAACTTGGCTAGCTATTTTTCATAAATGCAGCAAAATCAGAGAGTTCTCATTTAGGTATACCCCATTATTATGAGAGGTCTAGGGATGGGTGAAGGACAGAGCAAGTTACGGTATTAATAAATATTTTACGTGTCACATCTGGGTTTCTAAGGTTTGGCCAATACAGAGGCGCAGAGATCAAGTCAGCATAATGAGCTGGAGGTAAACGGCCCTCAGGGTTAGTGGCCCGTATGCAGGGGTCCACCCACTCCCCCTCCAAGGCTGCTGACAGCAGGGCCCAGCTGCTGGCCACAGATCTGGACATGCTTCATTTTCCCTAGTAGAAACTTTTCCAGTTCTTTCTGGAGCTGCTCTGCCTTTAGGGTTACTCTGCGGTTTGCAGGGCACTAGTAACAATAACTTTTTTTGTGTTCTTTTGTTTTGGTTTTGTTTGGGGGCCACACCCAGTGATGCTCAGGGAGTAACCTGGTTTTCACTCAGAAATTACTCCCAGCAGTGCTCAGGTTGTTGGGATCAAACCCAGCTTGGCTGCACAAGGCAGTTGCCCTACCTGCTGTATTTTTACTTTAGCCCTTAACAATAACTATTCATATTGGACCTAACAATAACTATTCATATTGGATCTGCTCTTGTCAATTAAGCATATCTCTTTGAACTCCATTTCTTTGGAAGAGGATTTTGGAGTTCTACAACATATTTCTTCTTTTAATTTATATTTTACTTGACTTATTTATATTTTGGACATTGCTTGGGGCTACTCCTGGTTCTGTCTTCTGGGGTCACTCCCAGTTGTATTCAGGAGAGCAGGTGGTTGCCAGGGATTGAAACTGGGCCTCCCAAATGCATGGCATATAGTCAACACTTTGAGCTTTCTCTTCTAAAAGACGTGGTTTAAAATTCTCAAATTTGAATGAAATGAAGATAACTACTTTTTCTTCAAATATGAATTCTCTCCTGGAGCCCCTAAGTGATAAATGTTGTTCCTATTGATGCTGTCCCATTAAGCTTTTCTTACCTCCGTTGTTTTTCATTCTTTCTTCTTTTAGCTGCTCTTTTTTTTTTTTTTGATGATTTCCATTACTCTACCTTTGAGGTTGCTGATTTGACTTTCAGCTTCTCCCATTCTAATGTAGAACCTCCTTATTATACATTTTAGTCAAGCCTCTCTATTATACATTTTAGTCCAGCTTCTATAATCATTAGTTCTAGTATTTCTATTTGATCTTTTCTCAAACTTTCTCTCATTTTTTCTTTGTTGAAATCCTCTTCATTGATCTAATTTCAGTGAGTCTCATTAGGATCCTTGCTTTGAAATCTTCAGGTTGCTTGCATTGTGCTATTGTATTAGGAATTTTTTTCTTGGCTGATGCATTAGGAATCTGTCAGTGTGGTTGAGTTTCTCCATCACCCCATTATGTAGGTACTTCAAGGGACCGTTCAGGGACCAGGAGCCTGTACTGAGTGGACCAAAGCAGCAACTAGGCATTCAAGGGTATCAGTGCCACGTCGCCCCTAGACTGTCAAAAGGATACAGACTTGGATGGTGGCCATGGAACCTGTGCTGGGGTGGGTTAAGAGTGATGTGAGTGCTTGGAGGACCCACTCAAGATGGGAGATGCGTGCTGAAAGTAGCCTATAGATTGAACACGATGGCCACTCAATACCTCTATTGCAAACCACAACACCCAAAAGGAGAGAGAGAACAAAAGGGAATGCCCTGCCACAAAGGCAGGGTGGGAGGGGGATGGAGAGGCAGGGTGGGAGGGGTACTGGGATCATCGGTGGTGGAGAATGGGCACTGGCGGAGGGATGGGTACTCGATCATTGTATGACTGAAACACAAGCACGAAAATATGCAAATCTGTAACTGTACCCTCATGGTGATTCACTAATAAAAAAAAATAAATTACACCCCCCCCTCCAAAAAAAAAAAGAGTGATGTAGGCAGGCAGGCAGGCAGATAGGGAAGGCCCCCCTCCCAAGGCAATGGCAAAAGCCCACCTTGCAGAAAACAGGGAAAAATCAGGAACTAAGGCCTGATAAGACCCTCACCTATCTATAGCAACAGACCCAGAGAAGCTCCTGCAGAAACAAAAGGCCAGGAAAGGAATTTCAAAGACTATCACCACTCCCAATCCCCCTGGTAACCTCCTGAGCAAGGGACTTTTACCTACATAGAAGCCTCGCATGGGAGCAGGTTGGAGAAACCCTATACAGGCCACCTTGAGCAAAGGAAGGGCGCGCATATGCTACCCAAGCCCATGTGCTGCTCCCTCCCATGTGGCTGAGCACATGTGGCTCCTGAGCACATGCGGCGCCCGCATCTCCCCTCTTGAGATGTGTACGTTCATGCTTTCATGGCTAATGCTGGGATGTGCATAGGGGCTCTCTCTGCCTTTGGAAAAGCCCGGATTCTCTCTTGAGCACATTACTCTCCACTCTCTCCCACTTTCCCTCCCTGCTTCCCTTCAAAAAACCTCCAAATAAAATCTGTTTTACTTCACTGCTTGTCTATTCCTGAAATTTTTTTTCTGTGAGGCAAAACAAGAACCCAGTAACCTTGGGTCCCCGGGGGGGGGGGCAGAGACAGATGGGGAGAAAGTGACTGTCTTTCTCCTCCCCACTTCACAGAAGCTGCCAGTGGGGCCCACCAACATGAAGAGGAGGCTGGGGTTTAAGTCCCCGTTGCTGATAGAACATGCACTCCAGCCTAGCAGGGAGAGTCTAACTGGCCATTGGCCAGCAAGGGACACAGCAGGCCATGGAGGCCCCCAGATAAATGGCTAAGCGTTGGGAGCTCTGTGGGGTGCAGCTCACTCGCTAGCAGTCAGATTGGGCTAGCAGGGTCCAGGTATACTTGTCTGCCAGGCTTCAGCACTCCTGATAATTGTCTCTGCCCAGCTCTCTGCCAGAGGAGCTAATTGGAGGGATTTGCCCTTGGGGGCTGTTACTATGGAGAAAGAGATCCACTAGGATGTCCACCAGCACTGCTATCAGCAGGGCTGGGAGGTGACCAAGGCGCTGTCAGCCTGTGATTCTGACCTTCCTCGAGGGCAGTTTCCCGTCTTCTGTTCTCCTGTGCAGACAGTATCATAGCACTGAGGGACCATGTGTTTGTTGGAAACCTGATTTCTAGCGTAAAGTTTCACACCTTAGAAATCTCTGCCCAGGTGCAGCTTATTGCCCTGCAGCGGGATTTCTTGGGAAACAGAAGGCCCCGTCTCTGACCCTTCTGGGTATGACTCTCACTGTCCCTCCAGAGCAAAGCTTTGTTCACCAGGACTTCCGGTCAGTTTCAGTGGCTATGGTCGCAGGACGGGGTAAACATGAGTTCTCCTTATTCCTCCACCTTGACCTTCCGCTTTTGTTTTGTTTGGGGGGCCCTATAGAGCTTACTCCCCACTCCGCACTCAGGGATCCTTCTGGCAGGCTGCGGGTATCATATGAGAATGTCAGGGATCCAACTTGGGTCAGCCACATGCAAAATAAACACTACCAAAAAAATAAAAATAAAATAAACACTACCTGCTGTACTCCTGCCCCAGGGACCCCCATTTTTAATATCTCGAGGAATTAATCTCTCTCGGTGTCTCCGTTTCTATATACACATATTATTAAAACTATATTTCACTGTATCACTGTATCACTGTCATCCTATTGGTCATTGATTTGCTTGAGCAGGCACCAGTAACGTCTCCATTCGTCCTAGCCCTGAGATTTTAGCAGCCTCTCTTTACTCGTTCTTCCCAGTGGTGCTGCATTGGAGGCTCTTTCAGGGTAAGGGAAATGAGACCCATCATTGTTACTGGTTTTGGCATATGGAATAATATATTTACTATATTTACATGCAGTAAATATATAATTATAATTCTATATAAACTACATTCATAGTTTTATATATGTGTATATATCACTGTCACTGTATCACTGTCATCCCATTGCTCATTGATTTGCTTGAGCGGGCACTAGTAACATCTCCATTGTGAGGTTTATTGTTACTGTTTTTGGCATATTGAATATGCCATGGGTAGCTTGCCAGGTTCTGCCATGGGGGCGAGATACTCTCGGTAGTTTGCCGGGCTCTCCGAGAGGGACAAAGGAATTGAAACTGGGTTGGCTGGTGCAAGGCAAACGCTGTACCCGCTGCTCTATCACACCAGCCCGTGTGTATATATATGTATACACATATACATGTGTCAATGTTAGGATTTATTCCTGGTTCTGTGCTCAAGGATCACTCCTGGCAGGGCTCAGGATAGGGGGTCCTGGGGATTAAACCTGGGTTGACCTCATTAAAGCAAGTGCTGCCCTGGTGTTCAGGCCTCAAATCACCTTATGCTTTTATGGGTAGTTTGGACCATTTTGCATACTTAGGGGGTTACTAAGTGTTTGGTGGTTACTTTTATTTAATTTTAAATTTTTATTTATTTATTTTTGGCTTTTTGGGTCATGCCTAGCAATGCTTAGAGGTTAATTCTGGCTTTACACTCAGGAATTACTCCTCGTGGTGCTCGTGGGACCATATGGGATGCTGAGGATCGAATCTGGGTTGTCTGCATGCAAGGCAAATGCCCTACCCACTGCACTATCATTCCAGCCCTGGGGGGTTACTTTTTCTCCAGACATTTCTTGTTTCTGCTCTTATTGGTTTTCAGACCATTGTCACTGGTAGGAGGTTCATATGGTGGTTGATATGAGGTTGATATAATTTGCACTTTCCAAATTATTATCTTGAGCATTTTTTTAAAAAATGTGCTAATCGGTAATTTGTATGTCTTTCTAGAAAAGTTATTTATTCAGATCTTCTGCCATATTTTTGTTTGTTTTTTTGTTGTTGTCGGATTTTGAAGTTCTGTATAATTTAGATATTAATCAATGTTTTCTCCCAGTCAGGAAGTTGCCTTTTAATTTTTGTAGTTTTTTTTTTCTCCCTGTGCATAAAGCCTTTTAGTTTGATGTAGTTCCATTTGTTTTATTTTATGCTTTTGTTGCGTTGACTTTGGAGTTGAGAACCCAAAGGTATCTCAGGCTGGTATATGGAAAGGCATTGTCTATGTATTCTTCAATAAATTTCATGGTTTCAGGGGATTTTGTTTTGTTTTGTCTTGGGACCTCACCCCACTGTCCTCAGGGGTTACTCCTAGCACTGCACGCAGGATTGATCACCGCAAGACGGACCTTATGTAGTGCTAGGGATCGAACTGGGGTCATCTGCATGCAGGATAAGTGCTGACCTCCTGTTCCATCTCTCTGGTTAGTTTCAGGTTTTGTTTTTGTTCTTGGGCCAGTCACACTCCACGGTGCTCAGGATTTTCTCCTGGTTCTGGCTCAGGGATCACTCCTGGCGAGCTCGGGGACCATATGTGATTCAGGGTTGGAACCCAGGTCAGCTGCTTACAAGACAAGTGCCTACCTACTGTGCTATTGTGCTAGCCACTCCCCCACCCCACCCACTTCCATTTCATTTATTTTTGTCCACACCCAGTTTCAGGTCTTATATCCAAGTCATTATTTTGAATTAATTTGTATGCATGGTATTAAATAGTGATTTTGTTTATTTCTTATGTGTATGTTGTCAGATTTTTCTGCAACATTTGTTGAAAAGGCTTCTTTTTCTTCACATTATAATTTTTGTTCATTAGTCATAGATTCTACATCTCCCAAAGCCTGGCAAGTTCCCCATGGCATACTCGATATGCCAAAAACAGTAACTATAGGTCTCATTCCCCTGACCCTAAAAGAACCTCCAATCGTTGGGAAAGAAGAGTAAGGAGAGGCTGCTAAAAATCTTAGGGCTGGGAGGAATGGAGATATTACTGGTGCCCGCTTGAGTAAATCGACAAACAATGAGATGACAGTGATACAGTGATACTGTCATCATTGTATGATAGATTAACTCCACGTATGTGTGTTTCTGGGTTTTCAGTTCTATTTCACTGGTCTGTGTGTTACATGTTCTACATTTTTTCTAGTGGTTACTATTGATAGTATAACCTGGATCTTCAAATGACTAAAATCGTACATGATTGTGCACTTCTGCCATTTACTAAGGTGTAAAAAAGTAAGGCACACAGAAGGGCGCGTGCACTCGGGGGCCCTCTGGGCGGCTGTGTCTCACCGCCCACGTTCGGTGCTCTGGAACCGCTGTGTATGGGCTGGATCGGGACAGCTGTTGGCCAAGGACAGGCGAAGGAAGAACGAGGACCAAGCTGGTTGCTGATTAGTTACCGTTTATTCAATCTTCCATCTTTCTCATCTCCCGCACTCCTAGCTCCGTCCTCTCTCTCGATCTACTCCAGCCTTTCTGGCTTCTCTAGTCTCTCCTCCTACCCTCTCTCCCACCTTTCCCTCTAGGCTACACCCAGCCAGGTAACAAAATCAACATAAGAAAGCCCTTCCTGAGGGCAGGGCATTCCAAAGCCCTTCCAGACTCTTAAGGTTTTTTTCTTTTCCTTAGTCCAAACACTTATTAACATCTTAATACTAGTTATTTTTGTATGGACATAGCAAGAAATACATTGAGGCTTGCAAGGCAGCTTTCCTGGGAACATCTTGCCACAGACTCAGACCACAGCACTCAGGCCAGATTAATCATTCCTCACCCTAGCAGGGTCCAAATCTAGTTATCACTGTTTGGATCATGACAACATTTGTCCATGACCAAGCTCTTAACTTATAGTTAAGCATTAGGCACTTTGGCCAGGCCCATCTCGATGCCAGAGTAGCACAATTCACCGCTTGCCCTGGGTCTGTCTCGTCCCTCGTCAGGACCTTGCTTTTGGGTGTGCTAGGAAGTAAGGGCAGCTGAGGCTTAGGTTGAGAGAACAGATGCCCAGGAGGAAAATATCATGTAGAGTCAAATGACTCCCAGGTTATAAAAACATAGCATTTGCTAAGTCTTCCTGTGTCCATACAAAAAGGACATTGCTCTGAATAAACTATGCAAAGGACTCAAGGAGAAGAGAAAAACAGTATTTACAAGCCAACAGAACACTAAGAAAGAAACTACAAATAAACAGAGGAGTGGGAGCACTGTAATGGGAGTAACCCAATAAACCTAAACTACCTGAGGCTATGTTATCCTACACTAAGGAACTTTTTCCCCCCTGTCTTTGGGTGTTATTGTTGTATTTACTTATTTTATGGTGCTGAGGATTCACACCCATTGATGCTGGGGTCACACAGTACCTTCACTTAAGTTGAGCACATTCCTGGTTTTGTGATTATATTTATGCATGTTTTCAAACAGAGCCATTCATAGTATAAATATCCATTAAAACTATAAGCTATTTACTATTTATTTATTTTTCTTTGTTCTCAGGTTTTCTTTTCTTTCTTCCTTCCTTTCTTTCTTTCCTTCTTTCTTTCTTTCTTTCTTTCTTTCTTTCTTTCTTTCTTTCTTTCTTTCTTTCTTTCTTTCTTTCTTTCTTTCTTTCTTTCTTTCTTTCTTTCTTTCTTTCTTTCTTTCTTTCTTTCTTTCTTTCTTTCTTTCTTTCTTTCTTTCTTTCTTTCTTTCTTTCTTTCTTTCTTTCTTTCTTTCTTAATTTATTTTGGTTTTTGGGACCACATTCAGCTTTGCTCAGAGCTTACTCCTGACTCCTGTGCTCAGGAATCACCACTGGTGACCTTGGGACCATATGAGGTGCTGGGGACCGAACCCAGGTTACAGGTTGGCTGAATGCAAAGTGAGTTCCCTTTGCATTCAGCCAACCTGTAAAAAATACTGAACTATTTTTTCGGTCCCTCTTTGTACTCATGTTTCTAATATGTTCATAGTGCTTATCTGTTGGTCATATGCAATTTTTGCTCATCTGTTGTTGAAATATAGTTTTTCCTCTTGCTTGGAACATCTGTCTATCTATCTCTCTATCTCTCTATCTCTCTATCTATCTATCTATCTATCTATCTATCTATCTATCTATCTATCTATCTATCTATCTATGTTTTGCTTTGGGGCAATATCTTGTTGTACTCAGTGTCTACTCAAGGCTTAGTATGTGGGAGACTGTCTGGTTCTGGGCTTGAACTCTGGCTCCTGTATACGGATCATCATCTCCAGCCAATAGAGCTATCTCTTCAGCCATTGTACATTTTGTTTACTTATTAAAGGATGTATTCATTAGGCATATAATTGCAGATTAAGAATTAGTTTCTTTCACCATTTTAGACAGGACATTTTATTGTCCCTGGCTTCTTTTATTTTCTCTGGTCAGAAGTGAAGTTTAAGTGAAGTTTTGCACATTGTATTGAAGGATGAGGGGCCACATCCAGCAGTGCCCAATGTTTACTCCTTACTCTGAGCTCAGGGATCATATCTGGCAGGACTTAGGGGATCATATGTGGGTTAAACCTGGGTTAGCATGTGCGAAGCAAATGCTCTACCCCCTGTACTGTCTCTGCGGCCCAAAATTTGCATATTTAAAATTTTTATTTGGGTACTTGTAAGTTTTTCTTTTTCTCTGCTTTTCAGAAATACTATTGCTGTTGTTGTCATTGGTTTTTGAATCACACTGGCCTGGTGGTTGAGGATCACTCCCAGCAGTGTTTTGGGGGACCACATGGTACCAGGGATGATATCTGGAGCTTCCACATGCAAAGAATGTATTCCGCCCCTTTGAGCCATCTCTTTGCCCATAGGTTTTAATAAAACGTGGTTTTAAAAATTTTCCCATCTCAGGTATACTTTCAATTCATAAATCTATGAGTTTTGAATTCATATTTTTATTTGGAAAGATTTTTTTTTTCCTTTTTGGGTCACACTCGCACAGGGGTTACTTCTGGCTCTGCACTCAGGAATCACTCCTGACGGTGCTCAGGAGACCATATGGGATGCTGAGAATTGAACCCAGGTTGGCTGCTTGCAAGGCAAACTCCCTACCCGATGTGCTATCACTCTAGCCCCGGAAAGATTCTTAATTATATTCCTTCAGGCAATATTTTACACAATTCTATCTCTTTCTGCACTTGTACTTTGATGCAAATGAAAACTTGTACTGAATCTGTTTTCTTTTATTCTTAGAATTGGTTATTACTGTGCAACAAACAACCCCACAATTTATGACAACAAGCAACAAACTGAATTCACAGATTCTCTGGGTTAGCAGTTATGGAGCAACAATTATTCTGACCTAAGGTCTATTATTAAGTTGTAGTTGAGGTATTGGACTGCAACTGTAGTTGTAAGGGTCAGGGGTGGGAGGAAACTCACATAGATGGTGGCTGGAAGGAGGCCTTAGATCTTCACTCCATAGATTGCTCCATAGAGATGCTTGAATGTTCTCACAGTACAGCATCTGGGCTTTCCCAGACTAGGTGACTCAAAAGAGAAATGGGACAAAGAGACTGCAATGTATTTTGTGCCCTTGTCTTGGATGTTATTGTTACTTCTGCATACCCTATTTGTTAGAAGTGAGTAAATCAATTCATCCCTCAATAAGAAGTAAGGTATTGGCTTGGCTTTTTGAGAAGATGAATGTCAAATAGTTTTTGAATATCTTTTAAAATAATTACACCCTGAATTTATAGATAAATTTTTGGAAAATTAGATATTTTGAGTATTTATTTTGGTCATTTTTAATTTCTCTAAAGTTTTAGTAGTTTGTTGTATAAAAGAATTGCATACTTTTGTTAACTATTCTTCATTGTTTTATGTTTTTATTAAAGTTATTTTGTAAGAATATATGCGGTCCCAATAAATAGAAACACAATTGTTTTGTATATTGTGTGTATAACTTGCAGGAAAGTTTACTCTAGTAGTAGTTTAATACCTTACTTATAATTTTCTTTATGATTAAAGATACAATTTTCATTCTTTCCAATTTTGATACCTTTTATTTTGTTTAATTTACCTTCTGAAAAAGTTAAAATGTGGTAGAGACAGTGAGAATGAGCATCCTTCCTGTCATCAAATGTTAACGAGAAATTATTTTCCATTGAATATGCTGTTTAGTTTTGTTTGCAAATGTCCTTATCAGATTGAAGTTATTAAGTCATTTTTATTGGGGGAGGTGAAGCTTTGATCATACCTGGTGAAACTTTGTGACTGTCCTGGTGTGGTGCTCAGGGGATTGATTATATGTGGTATGGATGAACCCAGATAAGATGCATGCAAGGCAAGTGCTTAAATGCCTCTCTCCAGTTTAAGCATATTCCTATCTCTAATTTGCAGAGGTTTTTTTAAAAAAAATTTTTTTAAATTAACATACATAGTTAATTTTAACACATGCTTTTTGGTATTATTATTATTATTATTATTATTGATTTTTGGCCACACCCAGCAGTGCTCAGGGGTTGCTCCTGGCTTTGCACTTAGAAATGACTCCTGGCGATGTTCCCGGATCATACAGAATGCTGGGGAATCAAACCCGGGTCAGTCCTGTGCAAGGCAAACGCCTTACCTGCTGTACTATTGCTTCAGCCCCTGCATTTATTATTGGTTTTGGGAAAATTTCCATGACTAGTGAGTTCTTGGTTTTTTTTTTTTTTTTTTTTTTTGCTTTTTTTGGGTCATACTGCCGTGGATCGAACCCAGGTCGGCCGCGTGCAAGGCAAACGCCCTACCCGCTGTGCTATCGCTCTGGCCCCCGAGTTCTTGTTTTTGACATGAGAAAGAGATTAGGAATTTCAACCTGGCAAGACTTTAAAAGTTCCTGTTTTGCATTTTTTGTTTGTTTGTTTTTTGCTCACACCCTGCTGTGCTCTGGGCTGACTTCTGGCTCAGCATTCAGGGATCACTGGTGGGGCACACGGGACCCTAGGGATTGCCAGGGCTGGAATTTGAGTCAGGAGCTCCTTTCTTGCTGTACTATTTATTTCACTGGCTCCTAAAATTTGAATTTTGAATGGGAGAAAGCCATTAGATCAGAGGCGGATTTTCAAAATGGCATTTCAGTACTTAGGCCTTAATCATTTATAACTTACTAGTCATGGAAAATTTCCCACCAACAATAATAAGTGCAGGGGCTGAAGCGATAGCTCAGCAGGTAAGGTGTATCGCTAGGAGTCATTCCTGAGTGCAAAGCCAGGAGCAATCCCTGAGTGCTGCTGGGTGTGGCCCCAAATCAATAATAATAATAATAGCTTGGGGTGTGACATAGGAATTCAGCCTGCTGCCTGGCCCTATGGGGTGAGCTGGGAGGGACAAGAAATTAGAAAACCAGAAATTACTCGAAACCCTTAAGGTTCAAAACTCCCACCTCACTTCCTGACTCTGAGTGGAGGAAAGAGCAGTGGGCAGATCCAAAAGGCATCTTCTCTCTGGCTCTGCAGCTAGTGTGCTTGGGTACATTAATGGCCCAAAGTCGTATTCTTTGCAGAAAAAGAGCCTTTGTGAGGGAATCTCGAGGAATGGTGAGGGATTGTGTAATCTGCAGGCAGCTAGGGAAAGGCCCGGCAGCACTCCCTCTCCCTGCCTGCGTTCCCTGGTCTCCAGCCGCTCTCCCACCTGGACGCACAATTCCATGGGCGGTCGAAGGAGGAAATGAGGAACAGGCTGGTTGGTGATTAGTTGCCATTTATTCCATTCTCCCCGCGCGCCTGTCCAGTCTCACTGAGCCCCCCATTCTAGTCTCACACTGCCCCTCATTCCTGTCTCCTCCTGTCTCTCCTGCTCATCTCTCTGTGCTCCATCTCGCAGCCCTCATCTCTCTCTCATCTCTCCCTGCGCCTGCTTCTGCATTCTTCCCCAAATTCTTCTTCCTCTGTCCCCCTTGCTAGTCTCTCCGTGCTCCATCTTGTTGCCCTGGTCTCTCTCCAGTCTCTCCCCAACTCTCCCGCATTGTGAGTAGACACCACAACCCCGGCAGGTAGCACAATCAATATATCAAAAGCCCTTCCTGATTGATCAGGCTCAAGGGAGGGAAATACCATCTAGGGGACCATATGGGATGCTGGGAATGGAACCTGGGTGGGTGGCATGCAAGGCAAATGCCCTACCCGCTGTGCTATTGTTCCAGCCGCTGGAAACTTTTTTTATGTGGGAGGGTTTTTCATAGAAAATTCAAATTTTTTTTTGGTAGATTTGGTAGACTACATAGATATGAAAGGGGCACACAATTCAATACAGAAAGCATTTTCTTGGTCTCATGGCTATCTGAGGTCAAGGAGAACTGTGTTTGTTCTTCCTAGGAAAGCAAGCAAAATTTAAAAATCAAGAAGAACAAAAGGCCCCAAATCAGCTTCCCAAAGAAAATACCCAAAATTTATTCCCAAAGAAAATGAACCATTCTGGGATGACTGACACTTGTATACAAGAACTCTCCTTGGATCTGCTTTCTTGCCAGTGGAAACAAAGGCTTGTCATATGGAGGCAATCAGCCGAGTATTTCCAACTAATTGCTAGTCCTCTTCAGAAGCAGAGAAGTGATAACAAAAGTTAAAGTTTACAGATGTTTCCTCCCATCTCCCTGACTAAAACAAATAAATATAGGTTGTTGGTAATGCGGAATCCAGAATGCCTGGAAGTTATTTTGCAGAGAGAAATTAAATTGTTCTATAAATATGATAGTTTCCTTTGAGATGGCATTTTCTGGAAGTATACAGAATGTTCTCTGAACATATGTTGTTCTCTGAACAACATGCCAGCACTGTTGTTGTACAGCAGATATATATCGTAACGCTAAAACTAGGAAGGTGCCAGAGCGGTACTACAGCAAGTAGGGCATTTGCCTTGCACAGGTCCAACCCACAGCATCCTTTATGGTGCCCTCAACACCACCAGGACTAATTATTCCTGAGCTCTGAGCATTGCAGGGCTGGGTAAGATGCCCCCCCCCCAAAAAAAAAAAAAAACCTAGTAAACTGCAGTATTTTTTGTTTGTTTGTTT
Organism: Sorex araneus; assembly: GCF_027595985.1. Lineage (NCBI taxonomy): Eukaryota > Metazoa > Chordata > Mammalia > Eulipotyphla > Soricidae > Sorex > Sorex araneus. The sequence goes on along the minus strand of NC_073303.1, from coordinate 297,260,176 downwards.
TTGGGTCACACCTGGCGATGCACAGGGGTTACTCCTAGCTCTGCACTCAGGAATTACTCCTGGCAGTGCTCAGGGGACCATATGGGATACTGGGATTTGAACCCGGGTTGGCCGCATGCAAGGCAAACGCCCTACCCGCTATGCTATCACTCCAGCCCCAAACTGCAGTATCTTCAGGATGGGAAAGTATTCTTCTGTCAACCAATTATTTGATTATTCCTTTGCTTTTCACTTTGTTTTTCATTATTGTTGCAATTACCAGGGCTCTCTCTGTCTCTCTCTGTCTCTGTCTCTCTCTGTATCTCTCTCACACCTGTGTGCGTACGCACACACACGTGCACACACACAAACCCTTGCACGTATACACTCACATATCTGATTGTGGTGCTCACAAATTTTAGTTGTGCTCATTGGGACTGGCACATCTGGTAGTAGTATTTGCACACTTGCCACAGTGCTTTCTGAGGCCACATCTCTTTAACTGTGACACTTGTTCACAAACTTGCTGGTAGTCTCGCTTTAGTTGTGTTGCTTGTGTGCATTCCGGTTCTAGTGTTCGCCTATAGTTGTGAGCTTAAGTGTGTGCTTGGCAGGGTTGCACTTCCTGGCCATGACACTTTAACATTTGCTTTTGGTTGTGGTGCTCACACAGCTGAGTGAAGTGTGGCTGGAAGTTGCGTTTGGTGTCAGGGATCATGGATAGCGTTGCTGCCAGGCTCAGATTGCAATGCTGCCAGGAACATGCTTGACTCTGTGCTGTACCAGAGATTAAATTGACAGCTCTACGCTTCCAGTGCAGTTGCTCCACTGAGCCATTCCCAAACTCTGGAGTATATACCTGACTCACTAGTCCATGCTCACTAAGGCCATGACAATATGCTACCTCACTCTCCATTGGTTCTGTTTTTAAGAAATTAGCTTCCAGTCTGGAGGGGGGTGTCGATGGGTCTAAGTGTAAGCTCTTCATGAAGGAGACTTGGGTTTGGTTCCTGGTACCATGTGGTCTTCTGCATACTGTTGGGAGAGTCTCCTGACCACTGAACTGAGAGTAGTCCTTGAGCATCACTGTGTGTTGTCCCCAAAAATCAAGATTAAAAAAAAAGAGAAATAAATTAGCTTTCACATAATATCAACCAAGACCTTGTCTTTGGTGTCAAATCCTAGACTTCTCAAAGGTTTAGCACCTCTTTTACTGGTTTGCATTTGTACTAACTCATGGAGATCTTAATCCCTAGCAAAAAAAAAAGTGGGGTTCATAATTCTGATAATGGAATAAGAATTGATTGTGTTATATTGACATTCCAGTACACTTAGGATATATGAAAAGGCCTATTCTAACTGTCAGCACAGGCCCAAGGCACCTGGCAAAGGGTAAGGAGTGTTTTCTAATGGCTGAACTCTCCTGGAGAGGAAGCTTTGTGGGAATGGGTCAATACTTGGCAGTCGGTAAGTCTCTAAAACAACTCAGAAAGAAACCGAAGAACTCTGATACCATTACAACTGACTTACAGGAAGTCGGGAGAAGAGAAGCAGTGGCCAGGACAGAGAAGTCTACCATTCTCCTCCTTCCCCACACACGGCTCGTCCTGATGATGCCTGGGAGCATCGGGACTGAGCTCCGCCAGCATCTTTCATTCTGTGCCCGAGTCCCATTTGATCTATTCTTTTTGGGAATTAATCCCCACCACCCAATTTCTCGGGGAGCTGTGGAACCCAGGCAGGAATGAGCGAGGACTTTCTTTTTTGTAAGAAAAGAAAAATCAATCCTAACCTCTGTCCATGTTCTTTTCAGTTCTGTTTTCCCTAGCATAAAAGAATCTCCGGAGAGAGGGTTCATGACATGAAACAGTTCTGCTCCAGAGATGATGAGGATATTAGAAAAGAGAGAGCAACGTGTTTAAGAAAGAACCTGGGTTTCTCTCTAGGGGAGAGAAAGAGGAGAGTACCGCATAAAGTCAAACAAAGGAATTGCACATTCTACACAGAGATGCAGGCAGGCAACCCCCAGGATGGAGAATTATCCCGCTTACCTTTGCAAAGTTAGTTGTTTAGGTTCCCCTATGCCTTGTCCCCAAACTGCTACCACTTCGGTATTTCTATATGAATGAGTCTCTTTCAGGCCATTTTCAAGAAGAAGATCTTTGGACTTTTGGTGATGTACCTTCCTGTTCTTTTTGTTTGTTTTGGATTTTGCTTGTTTCTTTTTGCCACCCCAGGGTGTGTACAGGGCTTCCTCCTGGCTCTGTACTCAGGATTCATTCCTAGTAGTGCTCCAGGGACCATGTGGAGTGCTAAGGATTGAACTCGGGTTGGCAGCATACAAGGCAAGTGCCCTTCCCACTGTCCTATTGCTTGGTTCCCAGCACCTTCATATTCTTACGGGATTCAGACTTCTCTGAGTCACTGTTGGCACCTTTTAGTCTTATTGATTCCTATTCCTGTGTCTGCAAAGCAAATCTGGCTTTCAGGCTTTGGGGGCTACTTTAGGGCTAGTGACAGAGTCTCTCTCTCTCTCTTTTTACTTTCTGAGAACTCATTGCTAGCTTCCCAATTCCCATTTTGATTGCCTACTTCAACTCTAATAGGAACCGTAATTAGATTGAATTGATTAGAATATTCAATTCCATTGCAAAGTCCACAACTTTCAGTGTACTTTTTGAAAACATATCCAGTATGAACTTTGTATGTGTTATCCTGTTTGCTAAAACCTTTTAAGCCAACTAACACAATCTTTCTTTGATTGTCTTTCTAACTGAATAACCATCTGCTATTTGGAAATTATAATTAGTTTTGAAATTTACATTTAAATATAAATTGTGCACTAGCACACTGATTGGTTTGAGCCTAGGATAAGAAAAAGAGAATTATTCTTATAAGTTTGGTCTTATTATTCACTCCAATGCTTCATCTATTACATGGAATCCCAAATGTATTTTAAAAACCCTGATTGGTGCATATAGACCTCAACTACTTATTATTCTCTCCTCAGCTCCTCGTATTTTCAGCATCTCTCAATTCATTTTGGACACAGTTTTAATTTTCATGGCCACTATGGCTTTTCTTTGCTCTCTTAAAGGAAAGCTGCCAAGGTTGATAGGTTCAAATTGGACTTTTCGTCCTGAGCACATTTATGCATTGCCAAGATCTTTCTGCTTCCTTACATGCTTTTGATTTTAATGGTTGATGCTCTGCCAGTTGACTCAAGGACCAAGCAATTACAGTAATGTCAGTCCTCAAATCTGATTGTATAAATCCAGAACAGTTTGTAGCTTTCCTTTGTATCTAAAGAATGTAACAAGAACAGTGCCCAGGAATCAATTTAAGAACAATAGCTGTTGAGTTAAAGCATCATTATCATTAAGAGGTATTTTTACATTGCTTGGCATTTTTTCAGTGGATGCAATGATTAGATCTAAGTTTCATCCCATTCATACCGTGAGTTATTGAGTGACCTTCAGCAATGCCTCGAAGCTTCCTCATTTGTAAAATGAGGGGTTGGGCAGGATGTTTTCCCTAAATGTTATATGATTCTTAAAGTTTATGATTAATAAAATTATTCTGGTTAATACTATTTAGGTTGATCCCACTTTTATGAATGAAAATGGAACCACAGTGGTATTAAAACCCTGCTGGGGCAATATAGTAAGTCTTTTTAGAAATTGATTTGAGGGGTTGGGAAGGTAGCTCAATCGGATGGAGCATATGCATTGCATGCAGAAACCTTGGGTTCATCCCTGGGGACACATGTTCTCTTTAGTGCCAGCGGAAGAGGTCCCCAGCACTACAAGGGAGGCTCTAAAATGAAAATGGAAATAAAAGAAAAAGAAAAGAAAGAAACTAGAATTCCTAACTATCCATCAACATGTTTGCTATTTTATTGGTTTCAAAATTAAAAAATTTGAAAACAATTTTTAAGCAATAAAATATTTTAAATCCCCAAATTATCTTAAATTATTTACTATAAATTATATAAACATTTAGAAACATACACGGGTATATGTTTCTTATGCTTTAGTGTCTAAAAAATTGAAAGAAATTTGTAAAAAACAAAATGAGGTCAAAAGTTTACATTTAATAAATTAGATGGTGATATTTGTCTGAATCCAAACCCACTATTTAGAGTTGCTTTTGATTCTGACTGTAAAAGTCAATAAATATTTTGAGAGTCAAAAAGTCATAAAATCATGGGGCTGGAGTGATAGCACAGTGAGTAGGGCATTTGCCTTGCGCGGGGCCAACTCGGTTCGATTCCCAGCATCCCATATGGTCCCACGAGCACTGCCAGGAGTAGTAACTCCTGAGTGCAGAGCCAGGAGTAACCCCTGAGCATCATCAGGTGTGACCCAAAAAGAAAAAAAAAAGGAGGACTGTATTGACTGTCATTGACTGTCCTCAGGGCATGCTCCTGGTTCTGCACTCAGGAATTACTTATGAAGGGCTCAGGGAACCAAATGGTCCCAGGAATCAAACCCAGTTGGCCATGTGCAAGGCAAATGCCCTGGCTCTATCTCTCCCATTTTGAAAAGAATATCCCGATGAGTACTAGGCCCTCTCTTTTGGAAGAGACTACCAGAGGGAAAGTCCTTCTCCTTGACAACTTGCTAGAAATATCCTTTAGCATAAGTTGAGCCAACTTCAAATAAACAACCAAAGCATCTTGGAACACTTCATTCTGGGATTGCCCACTTTGCAACTCTGGGTGTGTCATTTAGCTCCCTTCCTTTAGAGCGACTCTCTCCTGGAATCACCCATTCTTGTCTCTGTGCACCATCACCCATCACCCGTTACTGTCACTGTCACCCCTTTGCTTTTGGTAAACTGCATTCTGGAGTTGGCTGCACATCACAACTCAGATTCAAAATTCCTATCATTTACTTTATGGTAATTCTCTCTCTCTCTCTCTCTCTCTCTCTCTCTCTTAATAGTTTCTCAATAAAGCTATTCACTCCTCTCTCTGTATTCTTCAGAAATTCTTTTCTGTGATGTAAAGACAAGAGCATGAACCCAGGGGACTGGAACTGACTTCTTTTATAATCCTGTTCTCCCTGGGCACACACTCCACCAACAGTGCCAATGTGAGTAGGGCACAAATGTTGACGCTAAAGATAGGAATTATTTATTTGCTTATCAATAATTCACACTGCATTTATTTCCATGTGCCAGACCCTGTTCTCGACAGTGGGAATGTAACAGCGAATAAGGAGAAAAAGGCTCTGTATTAATAGTTTCTTTTCTACTAATAGTCTTCAGAAATATTTAGAACATGAAGTTTAGATTTAGATTAAAAGATAAAATTGAAATAAAATATCCTTATAAGTAACTTGTTGACTCTTAAGACTTAATTGACTAAATAAGAGATTTTATTTGCCTTTCCCAAGTTTTCTTTCCACCAATATCCTACATCTGATGCGGGTATTGGTGACACCACTGTTAGTTTTGTCACTATGATTCCTTAATGTCCTCTCTTTATTAACAGTTTTTTTTCTTTTTTTTCATTTTTGGTTTTGGAGTCACACCCAGCGATGCTCAGGGGTTACTCCTGGCTCTACAGTCAGGATTTACTCCTGGCAGTGCTCAGGGAACCATAAGGGATGCCAGGGATTGAGTCCTGTTGGCCACATGGAAGGCAAGTGTCCTCCCCACCATACTATCACTCTGGCCCACTTTTCTTCTTTTTCTTTCTTCTTGGTGGGGAGAACACTTGCCTGTGCACTCAAGTATCACTCCTGGTGGGCTTGGGCGACCAGATGGGATCAAACCTAGGTCAGTAGTATGCAAGGCAAGTGCCCTACCCATTGTACTATCATTCTGGCCCCTTTTTAGTAAGTTCCTCAGTCTTCCCTTATTTTCATGATCTTGACAGCTTTAAAGATTACTGGACAGCTATTTTTTAGGTACTTTCTTTTTTAGGTTTATGAGTCACACCCAGTAAGCTTCTCTTTGCTCTGTGCTCAAAGATCAACCCTGGAATCGGGAACCATCTGAGGTGCTGGGGAATCAAACCTAGGTCAACCACATGCAAGGCAAGCTCCCTACCTGTTGTTCTATTGCTCTGGTGCCTGTTTTCTCTCCTAAAATATTTTTTTTCATTACTTAATACTGAGGGGATGGCACTCACTCACTCACCATGGCTCGAGTGATAGCACAGTGGTTGGGCATTCGCCTTTCACTCAACCAACCCGAGTTCGATTCCTCCGCCCCTCTCAGAGAGCCCAGCAAGCTACCAAAAGTATCGAGCCCGCGAGGCAGAGCCTGGCAAGCTACCCGTGCATATTGGATATGCCAAAAACAGTAACAATAAGTTTCTCAATGAGAGACGTTACTGGTGCCCGTTCGAACAAATCGATGAGAAACGGGATGACAGTGATGACAGTGACTTAATACTGAAGTCATGGGTTTGGGAGAATAGCACATAAGTGCTATGCTTTTCTCATTACATTGTGTTATTGCCAATATCAACTTTGATCACTTGGCGAAGGCAAGGTCTGTCAGATGTCTCTATTAAAATGTTTATTTTACCATTTCTTCTCTTTTTTCTTTGGAAGCTAGTCCATACTCAGGGGCTACTAAAATTAAGCTTCACTTTTGTTTTTGTTTATTTTTGGGCCGAGCACACCCGGCAGTGCTCAGGACTTTTATTTCTGACTCTGTACTCAGGGATCATGCCTGGAAGGGCTCAGGGGAGTGTGAGCAGAGCTGGGTCAGGGCCAGTATCTGCTGTACTATCTTTCCAAACTGAGAAGATTTCTGTTCTTTACTTTCTCGTGTACTTTGCTTATCATAATAAATGCCATTTAAATCTGCCTCCTTGGTTATTTCACATGTCCCATCAATATTTGAGCATTCTTTATCTTGTTGCATAATAAAACATTCCAGTCTCATATTTGCTACAATAAAACATTCCAGTTTCATATTTGCTAATACTACCATCAAATTCGTCATTTCTGCAGATTCTTGGTTCATTTTACTGGAGGATGGTGTTTCTTTTTTCTTTTCTTTTTTTTTTTTTTTGCTTTTTGGGTCACACCCGGCGATGCACAGGGGTTACTCCTGGCTCTGCACTCAGGAATTACCCCTGGCGGTGCTGAGGGGACCATATGGGATGCTGGGAATCGAACCTGGGTTGGCCTCGTGCAAGGCAAACGCCCTACCCACTGTGCTATTGCTCCAGCCCCACTGGAGGATGGTATTTAGAACCAAAATGGAGGCACTTAGTGTGTCAAATGGACTGGAGTGATAGCTTAGCGGATAGGGTGTTTGCCTTGCACTCGGCCAACCCGGGTTTGATTCCTCCGCCCCTCTTGGAGAGCCAGCAAGCTACCGAGAGTATCTTGCCCGCACAGCAGAGCCTGACAAGCTACACATGGCGTATTCAATATTCCAAAAACAGTAACAACAAGTCTCATAATGGAGACATTACTGGTTCCCGCTCGAACAAATCGATGAACAATGGGATGCCAGTGCTACAGGGCTACAGTGTGCCAAATGCTAATTGAACTTATGTTTTAGGATCTTGATGCAGACAGAGCTAGGCTGATGGCTCTTTGTAATCTTTTTTTTGGTGGTGGTAGGACACACCTGGTGATGCTCAGGGGTTATTCTTGGCTCTCGTACTGAGGAATTACTCCTTGCAGTGCTTGGGGGCCTATATGGGATCCCGGGGGGTTGAACCTGGGTTGACCATGTTCAAGGCAAGCAATGTACCCTTTGTACTAGCTCTGCAGTTCCTATAAGGAGGATAAAGACAATAAGTTGTCTTTATGCACTCCATATTCACATTATTCTTTCCCCACAGCGATAACTATGGTTCCAAATAAAATATACTTACTCAGTTCACAGTCCATACAATAAAACTTTGTAAATATAATCCTCATATGAGCAAAAACTCTACTAAATGGGGTTCAAGATCTGTAGTGTTTATTTTCTTGTTTATCCTAAGGAATACAGGCAAATATTAATTGTATTACTATTCACTAGAGAAACAGACTAATAAAAGTTCTATATTTATAATTTTAAGGAATTTTATGCAAATCATGAAGGGTAAGAAGTTCCATGACCTGCTGTTTGCCAGCAAAAGATCCCCAAAATCTGATGGTATAAGTCAGTCTTAGTGTGAAGGAGAGATGACGATGTAATCCATTCATAGGAATGGAAGATGAGATGTGATATTCCAGGATTTAGGAAGGTACTAAAAAAGGGACCAAGTCTGGACTGAAAGATGGTAAATTGGGTTAGATGCTTGATTTGTGCACACCTGACCCACCTGCAATACAATGATCCCTGAGTCCTGAGCTTTGGGTAGTACCAAAACAAACAAACAAATGGATTAATTTTTCTCTCCTGACAGTTTGGTTCTATTCCGACCCTCAAGGGATTGGGTAATATCCCAACATATTGAGAGGAGAATATACTTTCTGAGTCCATAGACAGACCCCAAAATAATATTTAGTATGGATACCTATGGTTAGTTAGTTAGACATATGCCGTGAACTATCACAAATATGTCCTAAAGTAGGATTAGCAAACTTCTTCTGTAGAGGCTCAGATAATAATTATTTTAGGCATTGACCATCATATAATCTCTGTCACTACCCAACTCTGCCATTATAGGCCAAAAGGCACATGAAAAAATGCTCTCCATCGCTATTCATTAGTGAGATGCAAATAAAAACAACAATGAGATATCACCTTATTCCACCGAAACAGGCACACATCAAAAAGAATAAGAATAACCAGTGCTGGCACAGATGTGAGGAGAAAGGGATTCTCATTCATTGTTGGTGGGAATTATGAGTAGTGCAGCCTTTTGGGAAAACATGGGTATGTGTATTCTTCCAAACACAAGAAATTGAGCTTCCATATGATCCAGCAATACCACTTCAGGGAATATACCCTTGGGATGCAAAACACACAACAGAGATGACAGCTGCACCTGTATGTTCATTGCAGCTCTGTTCATAATAGCCAGAATCTGAAAACAACCCGAATGTCTGAGAATAGACAACTGGTAAAGAAATTATGGTACATCTACACAATGGAATACAGTTATTAGAATACAGTTATATCACGATCACAGAATGCTGTTAATCACCGATTTCTCGGGCAGGCTCAGTAACATCTCATTTCGTCCTTTCCCTGAGATCTTAGAAGTCTATCTCGACTAGGCCCTCCCAAAGATGTCGCACTGGGGGCTCTTTCAGGGCCAGGGGAATGAGATACAGCTTGTTACTGGATTTAGCATATGAATACACCAAGGGGAGATTGCAAGGCTGTCCCATGTGGGCAGGAAACTCTCAGAAGCTTGCCAGTTTCTCCCAGAGAGAGTAGTAGGCTACAAGATATCGCCGTGTGCTTCGAAGAGCTTGCTTTTAAGTCTCTCTCTGGATGTTGGCCATTGATGGGATTACACACACCTGGGTTCCTCTGCTGATACCTTCATGCATGAGGCCTGTCTGAACGTGTGGAGAGGGGCCTCGAGCATGGCTGTAGCTAGGTTCTGGTGGTCTTTGGCTGCCAGGAGTTCTGCTCGGGGTGGGGAGGGAAGCTGGAGCCCATCCCCTCCAAGGGGCCCCAGGGAAGACAGCCAGGCGTGTGGGCAAGAGACTCTCTGTTATATAGAACACAATTATTAGAAAAAATGGAATTATGAGATTAGCTTATAAATGGATGGACATGGAGAGTATCATGCTGAGTGAAATAAGTCAGAAGGAGAGGAACAGACATATAATGACTGCACTTGTTTGTGGGATATATATTAAACAAAATAGTAGGAGACCAACACCCAAGGACAGTAGGAACAAGGACCAGGAAGATTCGTTCACAGTTGGAAGTCTGCCTTAAGGGCTGGGGGAGAGGGCTGTTGGGATTGAGAAGAGACCATTGTGATAATGAAGGGAGCACTCCGGATGGCAGATGTGTGCTGAAAGTAGATAAAGGACCAAACATGATGCCTCTCAGTATCTGCATTGCAAGGCATAATGCCCAAAGGGCCAAAAGGAGGGAGGGAGGGGGGATGGAGAGAGAGAGGGAGAGAGAAAGAGAGAGAGAGAGAGAGAGAGAGAGAGAGAGAGAGAGAGAGAGAGAGAGAGAGAGAGAGAGAGAGAGAGAGAGAGAGAGAGAGAGAAAAAGTGCCTCTGCCATAAAGATAGGCTGGGGGTGGGGATGGAATAGCAAGGAAGGATCATTGTAGCACTGTAGCACTGTCATCCTGTTGCTCATCAATTTGTTTGAGTGGGCATCAGTAACGTCTCCATTGTGAGACTTGTTACTGTTTTTGGCATATCGAATACGGCCACAGGTAGCTTGCCAGGCGAGATACTCTGGGTAGCTTGCTGGGCTCTCTGAAAGGGACGAAGGAATCGAACCCGGGTCAGCCGCGTGCAAGGCAAATGCCCTACCCTACTGTGCTATGGCTCCAGCCCAGCAGGAGGGATAAGGGGACTATTGGTGGTGGGAAATGTACACTGATGGAGGGAGGGGTGTTGGAACATTGTATAACTGAAACCTAATTACAAAAGCTTTGTAACTGTATCTCATGGTTATCCATGTAAAAAAAAAAATCTCTGCCATTATAACAGAAAGTCAGTCATCGACCATAATAATAAAGCCAGACTATTTTTTCAACAGAACTTTATTAATAAAAGCCATGAAAATAATCTAAATGTGGTCTCCGAGCCAAAATTACTAGGATTCTAAAGCTACTTATAAAAAATTTCAATTAATTTTGTCCTTAGATTGAGGACATTAATATAAGTTCCTTGGATTCTATTTTATTTTTTAGATTATGCTATATATCTTAACTGGAATTAGGGTCTAATTTTTCCTTTCCAGTCAATTTTTGGGCTTGTTTAATTAATTTTTGATGATTTAATTAATTAACTAATAAATTAATTGCTTTTTGGGTCACACTCAGCGATGCTCAGGGGTTACTCCTGGCTCTGCACTCAGGAATTACTCCTGGAGATGCTTGGGGGACCATATGGGATGCCGGGGAATGAACCCAGGTCAGCCGTGTGCAAGGCAAACACCATACCCACTGTATTATCGCTCTGGCCCCTATTTAATTTTATTGTTACAATTTTTAATACTTAAACAGAAATATTCCTTTTTTAAAAATTGTGTTTTAGGGTCAAGGGTGTGGCTCAATGCATGCATGAGACCATGCATCCATGAGACCTGGGTTCAACCTGCAGTCACAAAAACAGATGACAGGCAAAGCCAAATTCAGACAAAATCTTTTTCTCCTTCTTCCCCTTCTTTCCGTTCCTCCCCTTCCTTTTCTCCCATTGCTGCTCCCCTTCCTCCCCTCCCCCTCCTTCCTCTCCTTCCAGTTCCTTCCAGAGAGGTTAAATAAGATTATCTCATCTTTCCATGACATCATTCTAGCTATAGATGCATTCTCTTATTCGATACTCGTCATAGTACTATCGCACTACCGTGAATCCAAGATTCCACAGATTTTAAGTCCTGATTTTTCTCATTTATGAGGTGCTCATGATGATGATGATGAGGTGTTATAAACAGAAGAGCTGTCAAAATATGTGTGTACTGTTCTTTCCTTTGTTTGAAATATTAATAAATTGATATGATTATTTGCTTGAGTATAACTACATGGGGGGCTGGAAGAGCACTTCATTCAAAATCTTATAGGGCTGGAGCAATAGCATGGTGGGTAGGGCATTTGCCTTGCACTCAGACGACCTGGGTTAGAGTCCCAGCATCCCACATGGTCCCCCCTGAGCACTGCCAGCAGTAATTCCCGAGTGCAGAGCTGGGAGTAACCCCTGTGCCTCGCCGAGTGTGAGCCAAAAAGCAAAAATAAATAAATAAAATAAATCTGTGAGTTAAGGGTGAACTTAGGGCAAGATATTCTGTGTCATGCTGGCCCATTATCCTGTGATTATTGACTTACAAGGGAAGACCGAAGCGATGCACCCCTGAGTACCGTATCTCAGGCATACAAGGAGAGGAAGCCACTGGAGGGAGGAGCTTGATACAGAAACAATACCAAACCAGCTTGTCTCAGATAGACCCTGGTGCTGGTCTCTTGATACATTTTTCCTCCTATAACTCACAGTTTTATCCAAATTATTATTGCTTTACAATTTTGTGAAGTTTCAGGCTTTTAGCGTTCTTCTTTTTCTTCTTCTTCTTTTTTCTTATTTTTTGTTCTTGGGAACACTCAGCAGTGCTCAGGGATTACTCCTGGCTCTGTACTCAGGAATTACTCCTGGTGATGCTTGGGGCACCAAATGGGATGCCGGGGATTGAACCTGGGTTGACTGCATGTAAGGCAAGTGCCATAGCTGCTGTACTATCTCTCTAGCACAGAAGTTAAGCTTTAAGCATCTGTGTGTGTGTGTAGGTGTCACCATTTCCACAAAAAATTAAAAACATTCACACTTAGGGACATAGTCATGAAATAAGTGATCTGTGTCCCATACTTTGTCAAAGAAGCCATCACTTTTCATGCCATGATGGGCCTGAGAGGAAGGGGTTCTATTTACTGTGCTTCATAGTGAGACCCATGTAAGACAGAAGGGAGCACTTTTTTTTTCTCTTTGGGTCACACCTGGTGCTGCATAGGGGTTACTCCTGGCTTTGCACTCAGGAATTACTCCTGGCGGTACTTAGGGGACCATATGGGATGCTGGGATTTGAACCCGGGTTGACTATGCAAGGCAAATGCCCTACCCGCTGTGCTATTTATTGCTCCAGCCCAAGGGAGCACTTCTTTCTACTCCTGGTTCTGTGCTCAGAAATCACTCCTGGCAGGGTTCAGGGGACCATATTTGGTGCTGGGGATTGAACCTTAGTTGGTAAGGCAAGTACCCTACCTGGTGTACTATTGATTCAGCCAAGGGAGTACTTCTTGATACGAGGTTTCCTGGCTAGCTCCTGGCTAGCTCCCTTTCTGCCAGAACACGAAGAATAAAGAATAAAAAATGGCTTTGGAGCATTTAAAATATTATAGTTTCCATAACAGGACTATAATAGGGTTGAGTTTATGGTAGCGGCCTCCAAATTTTCTGCATACCCCTGACACTAAGGAGCCCATTTCTTGTAATTTTGACTGTGTGTGTTTCCTTTTTCCATACAATTCTGTTTCTGTTCTTTCAATCTCTACCCCTTTCACCCAACTTAAATACTGAAAATAACATGGGGGTTTTCCATCACCATGAGCCTTTGGAATGTGATGAGTGTATACATTTGTTTTGGGCCACACTTGGTGGTGCTCAGGGCTTACTCCTGGCAAGGCTCAGGGAACCGTATGGAGTGTGGCAATCAAACCCGGGTCAGCCATGCACAAGACAAGTGCCATATCCACTGTACTCTTTGGCCCCTCCACATATATTTTGTCATCCATGTTTAACAACGTTAAAATTAACTTTCAGCAATCATTATAGCTTATTTGTGCCAGTAGGCCTTTGTTAAATGTTCCTATTATGTTTAACTAAGAAGGTTCTATTATTACTACATCAACATAATTATTTTAACTTATAGTTTCTAGGAAGGTAGCTGGTGTGGATATATGCTTTGAGACAGCATTATTTATAAATTTTGAGATGATAAAGGGATGATAATGGCTAAAGAATAAATATGGCAGGAATATTCATCTTAAATCACATTTGTGAACGGACCTGTATATTTTCACATATTCAAATACTTCAACTAATAGTATTACTACCACAAAAAAGTATAACAATGGCAAAGAAACAATGAATATTTTATCAAACACTATTCAGATATGTTTCAGGTACTTTGTGTATATTATAACACTTTTAGGGAGCTTGAGCGATAGTACAGTCTTAGGGCATTTGCCTTGCATGTGACCAACCTTCAATCTCTGGCATCCCCTATGGTTCCCCGAGTACCACCAGGAGTAACTGCTGAGTGCAGAGCTAGGAGTCACTCTTGAGCATCGCTGGGTGTGACCCCCACCAAAGAAACTCACTTTTAGGCTTATTTTATTCTGAAGTTCCAGAAATCAGAATCACTATTATCCCTAGTTCATAAATGATAGAACTGAGGCACAAAGAAAATTAATGAATTACCTGGTCACACACTTAAAGGAATACGAGCTTGAGCATAATACTTATGTAATGGTTTAAATATGTAAAATTATTTCAGCTCAGTTGGAGTATACAGTAAATACAGATATGTTAAGCTTCATATAAAGAAATAAATTTGCAAAATAAATTTACATACATATAAAGAAATCACTGTACCACTGTCATCCCATTGTTCATCGATTCCTCGAGCGGGCACCAGTAATGTCTTCGTTTGTCCCTGTCACATGCTAGTGTAGCCCAGATATAAAGAAATAACATAAAGATATAAATATAAAGATACAAATAAATAATTGGGTGAAGTAAGCCAGAAGAAGAAAGACAGATGCAGGATGATCTCACACTTATCTGTGGTATACAGGATACTAGAAGAGAGAATGTGGTGTAGTATTGGGTTGGGGGATGCCAACATCACCCTTGACCCCAGGATTTAGAGAGGAGGACAGAGGAGGACAGAAATCGGGGGGAAGAAAAGAAAGGAATGTAATCATCGAACAGGCCTCCCGACTTCAGTTATCTGATGATATATATGGGTGAGGGGTAGAGCCGTATATCCAAAGCACACGTTCAGCAGCACTGAAAACATGAGATCTAAGCTGCAACCATGAAATAATTAATTCCCTCTTTCCCTTTCTGTTGTTGCAGCAGCAACTTCATTTTATTGTCGCTCTTGATGAAAGCCACACACTTGATTGCTTGACCACTTGGTTGCAGCCTGGTCATGGTGTGCTTGAGCTGGTACCTTTTGCTGTGCTTCTGGGGACCAGCGATGTGGCTCTGTGGTATATGGAAACCCTACTCAAAGGCAGACAAATCAAGGTTTATGCCAATTTTCTTCTTTGAGGCAATTTACAGGTCACAGTATAGGGAGGGAAGATGAAAACTGAGATTGGTGGTTTTATGGCATTGAAGTGAGATCAGTTTAGGTGGGTAGCTGTAGTGAGCAACAACATCAGTGCAGAGATCTGGATTCTCTCAAGAGTTTGGCTAAGTTTGTGCAGGAGAGAAAATTTCTTTTTCTTTTTTTTGGGTCACACCCGGCGATACACAGAGGCTACGCCTAGTTTTGCACTCAGGAATTACCCTAATGGTGCTCAGGGGACCATTTGGGATGCTGCAAATCGAACCCGAGTTGGCCGCATGCAAGGTAAACGCCCTACCTGCTATGCTATCGCTCCAGCCCCGAGAACATTTCTTGAGGTCAGGGAGAGAAGAATCAGAAATGAAGCAATTGCCAGAATTCACAAGAAGTGCAGAATAGGTCATATTCTTACCAATTTGAGTGAAGAGCTCTCTCAATCCACATGGTACTGAGTCAAATTCTCAGTATTGTACCTTGGTATCTAAGTAGTGCTATAGTACTAAGAATAATTTTGAGGGGGATATATATATAGTTCAGCAGATAGGGCACTTGCTTTGTATGCAGCTGACCTGGGTTTGATCCCTGGCATACCAATGGTACTCTATGCCCCATCAGGAGTTATCCCTGAGCTCAGAGCCAGGAGTTAGCACTGAGCACTGAGCACCACCAGGTGTGGCCACAAAACAAAACAAAATAAAATGACTGTATTTGAGAGATAGTTCTAAGCATTGAGTGAATATTTTGCATGCGAACCCCAAGGTTCTATATTCGATAATGAGCAATGACTAGCAGTAATCTTTGAGCAGAGTTGGGAGTAAACTCTGAGCACTTTCTCCAAATGATGGCAAAAAAAAAAACAGCACTCCCCCCCAAAAAATACATATACCTGAATCCTTCATAACGGGAAGCCAAGTTGCAGAACCAAGTTACTTGCTAATCCTTAACAATTGTTTTCGGTAATCATCCCACCCCCTTTCCTTTTCGTTTCTAGAAATTATTATTCTGGTCAAAATTTTGTGTCTCAAAACCTTTTATATACCTTTACAAACTCTTAAACTGGCAACCCATGTAGTACTGCCAAACAAGTGCTTAACCTTGCTTCCTGACTTCCATTGCATTCACTTCTAGTTCTCTTTATT